>NW_006442484.1:28587680-28591449 GCF_000325575.1 Pteropus alecto
AGCAGAAGACTTTAAAATTCTCTTCTCCGTCTGGCAGACTCCCTCTTTTACCTTCCATATCTTTGCACAACTCTACCTTCAGATTCTCCTCTCAGTTCCTTCCCTTCCCTTGCCCTTGCTTCTCTTTTTCCTCTTTTATCACTTATCCTTAACTCTCTCCTTTTTGCTAAGCTTATTATGCAATAAAGGCATATTTGATTTATTTTTAAAATTTGAATTTTCTTTTTTGATTGTATTAATGGATTAATTATTTCATATGTAGGTGATTATACACCCAGGTTTGGCTGAAACAGTCATGATGTATGACTTTCATCTCAGAAATTTTTAATAGCACTCCTTTCTCTCTTAAAAGAGTCCTGGATTATATGATAAATTATGTTTATGTTTTTCCAAATTTTGTAGTAGTTAGCTGTCATTCATAGTCTTTAGAAAGTAGTTACTTAGTGCTGTTGAAAAGCTTGGTTTTTCCCTGTGCTTTACTTTGATGGACTGGTGCATTTAGGTCAGTGGTTCTCAACAGAAATGAAGTTTCTATTCTTCTCTTAAAACGTTTTGTCAGGGAGATATTTGTTCTAATGAAAACACTTTACCTTTGAGAGATAGAACATTAACGTACTGGCAGCTACACAGCTCTTTCAATAGATTCATTTGGCAGAATTAAAATTTTTAGAAGCAGAGAACAGGCAGGATCCCCAGAGAACAGAGGAAAGGCATATTTTGATAGGGAAGGAAGGTGTCAAGCACAGGCACATGTATGGAAAGAAAGACAGATGTGAGGGCTGGAATAGGACCTAAGAGCTGAATTGCATCAGTGAGAATTGATGGAGTCAGTCATGAAAACTGAGATCATGAAGAGTCCAAGATCTACTTTGTTTAAATAGAACATACCATTATCACTATTGTAAATAATAACTGCAGCAACAACAAAACAACAACAACACTACAGGGAAACACAGATGGTTAAGAAATGACTCCCCTACCCTATAACTACCCTTGATTACCACTTAAAAACTGAACTGGGTTAATTTAATGTTTCTCTCAAATCTATTCTTTACCTTCCTCAGATATCTGTTTCAGAGGATAGTTAGATGCCAAAATATATGTGGAGGAGTGGGGTGAAGCTGGGTCACAGTATTATCATCTGGCTGCTTGAGCATCCTCTTAGGTACAATAGTTCTTGTTTATTCTTTGGCCCTAAAGCTTCTTCAGTACCTACTCTCATATCAATATTCAAATTTCTTCACCACCCCTTGGCCACAGAACATCATCCCACTGCCCTCTTGGCTCTGGGAATTGTGGGGAAAGCTCAATGAGCCTATCTGAGGCTGGTTGCCTAGATACCCAAGGTAGCCATTTCTACCCTCCTGCATCTATGTCAGGTGCTATGCCAGGAAGCTCTTCAAGGCTTTCTACTTTTTCTGGCATAACCCAAAGAGAGAAGTTGACTTCTGCTCCAGAATCCTCAAATTCATCTGGGGGTTTGTGCCAGTCTCAGGCACGTCACATCCTTGCTCTTATTTTGTTCTGCTCTATATGGTAAGTCTCTTGCTATCAATTATATTTTCTTTTTGGTTATGGGTCACATTTTTCCACTTCTCCACTTCTAATAGAAAATCTAGTAATTTTCTATTAGACACTAGACAATATAAATGTTATATGGGTGAGGATCTGGATTTTTCTTTAAGTCATGACTTGTTTTAGCAGGTAGTTAAGTAACTTGAAGATCAACTTGATAATTTTGAAGCTTACTTTTAAGTTTTAATAGTACATATCTAGAGTAGCTTTTACTCTAGATTAGTTTAGCTCTGATATTAATGGATGAATCTCTGAGGTCTCTACTCTCTGTTCGTCAAGTTCTCTTTAATCTACCTAGTTATATTTCAGACACCTCCTGGCCCTATCTAAGCTCTGGTAATTGGTTCAGCTTAAAGTTCCTTAGTTTTTTTTCGTCTAACCTTTATAGAGTTTTTACCCTGTGCATGTACCTGTTAGTATTTAGATTTAAGTGGGCTCTTGTATAGATTTTGGAGTTCTTTTGATTTCTCCTCTCTGGTTTCTGCCCCATATATTTCAGCCACTTAGCCACACTGAACTCTGATCTTTTTCCTTAATTTAGCAATATTCTTGTTCTCCACTTGAGTTTTTCCTCTCTGTACTACAGTCCTTAATGTTTATCCAGTCAAAAAATGGGGTGATCATAGGGCCCACCTTGTTTGCATCTCTTCTCCTAGGAACAATGATCCTCCTTTGCCTATTATCCAAAGCCTGAAAACAGTTACTTCATATATTTTGTAAAGTTTTCTAGTTACTGCTGGAGAATAAGTCTGCTACCAGTTACTTCATCAAGTCTATGATTGCCTCTTTGAAGTTATACTTTTAACTATAAATTCCTCTGATAGATAGATAATGCATTCCAGCAGCCTTCCCTACTGGTTAGCTTTACTGAGAAATATCACCACTCTACATGTGTTGGAAAAAACTTAATTACTTGCTGCTTCCTGAATCTACCTTCCTTTGCCACTTTTTCATCTTTGAACATGGTTTTCTCTTTATTACTGGGGATACTGAGAAGATGACATCATTTTTGTTTTTAAACATCTGATAAACTGGACCTTTTATTGTACTGCAATACAAAGTCAAATAAGGAATGGAGCCGAAGATGTTTTAGATGAGTCTGAAAAAGGAGAGTAGAATGATCAAGTTTGATCCTTGGTAGCCAAAATCACATATTTATTATGTGTCATAATTATATGCCACACATCATTTCAAGGATAAAACAAAGTAATTAAAAGTGATACATTAAAACAAGCCTTCTTAATGAATGTACTTTACTTTTTAGTGATATAAATTAGGAGCTGGCAAATTATGGTCTTTGGGCCAAATCTCTCTAGCTGTCTGTTTTTATATAGCCTGAACACTGAGAATGATTTTTACTTGCTACAATGTTTGCATACTAAGTGGTTATATAAGTGCCTATATAATATTCTCAATTCTGTCTCTTGGCCCATGAAGTCTAATATACTTACTCTCTGGGTCCTTAAGAAAAAGTTTCCCAACTCTTGGTCTTAAACATTTTTATCCATGCATTCCACTATACCATTCATTGAACAAGTATTTTTCAATGCCTTACATTGTACAGTTAACCTACAGAAGTTCATAATTTATCAGAGAAGATAAGACATTGAACATAAATAGCAATAGCACAGAGTTGAGTGAAAGAGGAATCATGGGAGAGGGGTAATAGGTTAAGGACTGTCATATTGCAGAAAAGAATAGCTGACATGCAGCTGGGAGAAATTAGAGGAATGTTATTAGTTGAGGTGATATTAAAGGTGGGATAAGAAAGGTGGATAGGATTTGAATATACAAAGGCAAATGTATTCAAGGAGGGAAACCTGGCTAAAACTCAGCCATAGTTGCAATTCATAAAATGTGCTACAAGTTCATTCTTTGACTCTGAGTCTTACTCTCAGTAAGGCAATTAATTGGTGTTCTAGGGTTTGGAGAAAAACATTCTTTCCCTTTGATACCAATTTTCCTCCTGCCTTCTCACCTCATTTCTCTCCTCCAGTCAATATTTAGTCTGAGTTTCTTTGTTGAAATTCTAAGGGATTGAGTAACAGGTTTTGAGGGAGCTGTTTTCCCAGCTAATTTTTCTGATTTGGTATTCCAGTATATTTAGGAGGAAGCCAGTATTCTGTACCCTCATCCCAGATTAGAAGAGTTTTGGCCAGATGACTCTACATATCACTCTCTGTGTATATCTGTG
>NW_006442484.1:28591464-28614095 GCF_000325575.1 Pteropus alecto
GCAGGGAGAAGTCTGCCAAGTTTTCCTTCTAAACTGCACTTTTTCTCTTCATGGAATTCCATGGCCAGCAGCATTTCTTTCTTTGTAGCTTTGCCAGGCTAGTATCTATGATAATGGTAGAGGAGGTAGGAAAATTAGATTCAATATTTGTAATGTTTAGAAATTGCTTTCTTTCATGGAAATAAGCCTCTTAATGGTAGGACCAAAGAAATTGATCTGAGCAGAAAGCGAATATTTATATCCCTGTTTAGTAGAGGTCTGAATACACAATGAAGAACTGAAATAAATACTGTCATTCATCCTAAATGAAATGAACATAACCTGAAAATAATTTTCTTATGGATCAAAGTTTTAAAGTAGAGTTGGAGTTAAAAAGATTATTCAAAGGACTAAAATTCATGATATTGAGCTTTCCTATGAAAATGATCTTTAAATATAATTTGGGATGATGGCATGGTTCCTGATTGATGAGTTAAAGGTGAAAATAGTTTTTGGGAGGATATGAATATAATCATGTTCAGAAAAAGAGTTATTAGATAATACTATCTATTCTTTGAGATAAAAGTATTTTTTTGCTATTAAAGACTAGTCATCCTTAAATCTGTATGCTGATTAACACAAAGTCCCTGAAATCAAACTCTATTCATAGATATACACAGCAATACTTAGTCACAATAACGGAATAATTTTCATAATGAATTTAATGCATTTCCATTTGATGATTTGAATAGTGTTTTTACATGTCACAAGTACTTGATTTCATAACACTGTTTCATTTCTTCCATGGTCTTTGCAAATAAGTTTGGATAATTTTATGTTGTTTTTATTTAAATTTATTTCAATCTTTTATAATGGTTATACTGGCTTACCTAACATAAGGGTAGTAAGAAATGAGTTGAAAGTTGTAATAAAGAATGATGGAGTCACTGAACTGGAATCAGACCATCAGACCAAATAGAATATTTGGGGCATTTATTAGCATTGAGAGACATTCTTCTTGTGTCTGTACTAATCTCAACATTGTCCAAATTTCGGAGAATCTGGAGAGAAGACACTTAACACTCCTATGATGTAATATGCAGTGTAAAATTTTACATAGTGAGCTTGAGGGGTGTCGGCCTGGGTACATGAAGAGAAGAGCAAGAAAGGAAAACCTGGTCAGTAACTGCAGCAAATTAATTGGTTTGCAGAGATTGTTTTAGGTACCTCCAAAAAAAAAAAAAAAAAAAAAAGGATATAACAAAGGGGTCAAATTTCTATCAGTCATTCTGGGTGGAGCTATCATAATTTGGTAATTGAAACTAAGTGTAAGTATACATTTGGGAGAAAATAAAATTAGATTCATCCACACACCATGTACTAAAATACATGTTGATGGATTAAACATTTAAAATTTAAAAACTATGAAAATATTAAAAGAAAAATCAGGAGAATATTTGTGTTATTTTGATATGAGGAAGATCTTCAACCCCACTGGTAAAATATGCAATTTAAAACTATTAAATATAAACTTTACGCTAATCAGATTTTTGTTTGTGTATAGAAATTAATATAAAAAATCAATTGCATTTCTATACACTAACAAAAACAATCGGATAGTATATATGTAATATATATATTATATATACGTATATATAACATAAATCTCATGGATACAAGGAAGAGATTGGTGGTTGTTAAAGATAGCGGTTGGGGGATGAGAGGGATGGGTGAATTTTTTTTTGGTTTAAATAAATCGAATTAAAAAGTGATTTAGAAAGAAAAGAAAAATCAGCCATTAACCTGGAGAGAGCCTTTGCTAAAATAGGCAGCCCTTAAATTATCTTGCACAACAGTGTTGGTCATCTTTAATTTACTTATCATGATAAAAAATATCTAAATTCAAACCTTTGTGTTTTATCATCCTTTGGCTTACATCATAGATGAATAAAATCTAACAATGCAAATGGGGTAGAGGTGAGAGAGAGAGAGAAAGACAGAGAGAGAATGAGAACCAGACAGAAGAAAATTAGAGAAAAATGATTTAGAAGCATGCCCTACTTATAGAGCTAGGCCTAGTTGTACTTAGTTGAATGGAAGAAACAATATGGAAGTGAGAACAGAATATTCATAGAAGTTTATCAGCCTCTGAGATAAGGTAGTAAGTGTGGCTCAATATCTGAGGGCCTCATCAATCATATTCATTGTTTTTAGGAGGAGCAGAAATGGAATTCGTGGAGAGGTAAACAAAGGAAAGGTAGCTATAAAATCTGGAAGGATATATACCAACTATTAACATGGATAATCTTACTGATGGAGGTGGTGGATAATGCAAATGAGGAAAGAGAAAACTGAAAACTTTTGTTTTCTTAGGGAAAAGAAAGTAAATGTGACTTTGTTTTGTTGTCACATCTGGCAAGGTCTGGAAAATTTGTTGAGATAGAAGCTGGCTAGAATCTAATACCTTCTAGTTGATTTTTTAGGGCATGCATTACCCAACCTTCTTTACAGTTAGGCTTTGACCAACAAAATGTTTTCAAAGCGACACTCCTAGGTCTATACCCTAAAATCTCTTGTGAAATTCTTGGTTAGCTTTCTCTTCCTAATGGACAACTGAAAGTGATACTCTAATCTGATAATGCCAAGGTAGAAGGAATCTGGATTCCCAAATTACTGGCTAGAGAATAGTCTGGGAGAACTGCCCAATTGCATCAAACCATGATGTGGAAGGCACAAACTTTTGTTGTGTTAAAAACTGCTGAGTTTCAATGTTCACAACCTAGTCTATGCTGACAAATACAGGCTTTGTACACATCAGAGCTGAACTGATCAAGAAGGGGAGGCTTCGGTGGTGAGACGCCCAGTTGAAAGAATGCACAAGGAGCTGACCTGAGAACGAAACGTCAGGCACCAACTTTATTGCGGGGGCCACGTGCTTCTATGCTAGGGGACTGCATGGGCTTTATATATGTCAGAGAACAATAGTGGCATTCTGCCACACATGAGTAATAAACAATAAGCTGAGTCATACTTGCATAAGTTAGGCGCAGGCGCCTTACTACATTAATGTAACATTTTAATCCAGAGTCCTATCTTTAGCTGCGAGCCTGGAGCACAGCCAGACCTAGGATTCACAGTACAGAACTAGGGTACTGTGTAAAATATGTGTAAAATGTGTAGCTTTGGCTTAGTAGTTGGGCTGTGAATAGCAAAGAAAGATACAACAAGCTGGACAGCTAGAGGTCCATGTTATGCACTGGCAAAATATTTGAATAAGTTGTCACCAGTTATACCTTGGAAGGTAGATCCAATGCTGACTAAGCTATAAGGGAAGAGGTTGGACAATTAAATTTTAATAAGAAATAGTTGGAATCTGGAAGCAATGATCAGATTCTAGCAGAAGTGAGAAAATAGAATTCAGATATCTGGGACCTTGCAGGACTGAAAAAATTAATTATGGTTTCTATATCTAAATTGTAAGAATTGGAATTAAAGAATAAAAACTTTGAGCGATGAAGGTGCTAACAATTAGCTGAATAGAGTCAGAAAAAGATTTCATTAAGAGTGAAACCTCTCATCTATTGTCCCAGATAGCCTCACAGTATCCAGTATTAAATTGAGAATGAGAGGTATTGGGAAACACAGGCAAAGAACAAAACACAGATCTGAGCTATATGTCTGAAAAAATTTTTGACTATGACACAATAAACTACTGGAAGTAAAAATGCTAAATATCTACTATTTTTCTGAGGAGGTGGTATGGGCAAAGAAGACATGCACTCAGATTAAATCGCTTGACTGATAAAAATAACTCTTTGTTCCTTAACTTTCCACAAGCAAGGAGCAGCTTTGAGGGCTTGGTATAGACCTCAAGTAGGATCTTCTCCCTAACACTCACTTCAGATGTGGCCAAGTTGAATAACAAACAAGGAGGATATTCCCTAAGGGTAGAATTATTCATTTTAGAAAGTAACAGACTATGGAGATCTTTTCAAAGAGCAGAATCAAGGACCTACCCCCAAGAGGTGAGGTGGGGGTGGAGGGTGGATTCTTACAATGACCTAACAGGATTTTCAGGATTGCTATAGACCTACATCTGCTGCGTTTCTGCATTTCTTCCCCTTTCCTAATGGGAGCGTTTATTGTAGCTTTCCTGTTCCTGTTCAACCACTGTATAAGGGATGTAAGAAGACATATCTTTCTAGTTTAATAGGATGCTGGGCCCTGAGGAGCCACATCTAGACCTAATGGAGAATACTACGTCTCACTCAATGATCCTGGACTTGAGCTGTAAGCAGTCACTGGATGGGACTTTGGGCTGCCACTCCTAGAAGGAGAGTATGTTCTATATGTGTGAGAAAGAGTGAAAATGATGTTTAAGGACAAGATGTTCAAGCTGTGGTAGAGAATGGCTAGATTCTCATTAATATTGTTTTTTCTTCTTGAGCAAAGTCTACCTTTACAGCCTTCTTGCTGGGAAGGAGTTAGTTTAGACCATAATAATACATTTGGAGCATCTGACACAGAATCTTATTCACAATGAATGATCAAGTGACTTAAATAAAACAGAGAAGATAGGAATAGGTTACAGAAGTATCTTTTCACTAAGGCGAGTTTACGGGGCATGCCTATCATAAAAATGAGCTAATTAATTAAAATGATGAGTCAATTATATCACACAAGTGATGGCAATGAGTTTAAAAAAGGATCAGTTGGCCATAGTAGGTTGTACATGGAACTTAAGAGATGGCACGAGACTACTGGTAAAATAAAAGCAGAAATTGGGAAACAATTAGAAAAAGCAACAAGATAATTTTCTTAGTTGCCAAATACTTATAAAAAGACACTGAACCTAATACTACAGGTTAAGGAATACAAAGAAATCAAAGAAGACAATTGAAATAGTTTTCACCATTTGTAGTAAAGGAGACATAGTTTTCTCTTTTATTCTTTTTTTGACTCTTTCTTAGCTGAACTCTTTGCAACTTATTCTTGAAAACCTCTTCTTATCGAGTCCCTGTGGCACCACTGTTATATGTATCTCAGGTGCAGAGCATGCTTTCATCATTAGACCCTTCGTTTGTTTATTTTTTCCTCACTCACCATACTCTTATTTCTCCCCAACTTCCTAATATGCTATCCATGTGTTTACTTAGATATGTGTCTATCTTAAGAAATATGTAGTGCTATTGTTTTGTGTTTTTTATTTACATAAATCATATGGTTATAAATGTTATTCTGTACCTTACTTTCTTGTATACTACTGTATTCTTTTATATATGTCTATGTTGTTACATGTATATGTGGCTTATTATTTATGACTGTTCCATACCATCATTTTCCTCTACTACATTGAATTATCTTTTTCCCTTTCCAGAATGTCTGCCCCATTTTACATTTCCACTAGCAATGGGTGTTAACATTTTCTTCCCATTCTGATGACTATATAGTAGTATTTCAAAGTAGTCCTTATTTGCTCTCTCTGTGATCCTTAAGAAGGTTGAACATCTTTTCATATTTTTATCAGTCATTTGGGCTTCCCTATTAGTGAATTTCCTATCCATACTCTTAGACCATTTTTCTATTGTTTCCTGTTATAAAAATGAATTATAGTACTTCATTGTATACTATAGCAATTATCATCTGTCAGATTTTGGTATTTCAAATATTTTCTTCTAGTCTGGAACCATTCTGCTAACTTTGACAGTGGTGTCTTGTTGAAAAGAGTCTTTAATATTTTTTAGTATGATATATATATATATATCTCCATTATTTTTCCTTGTGATTTGTGCAGAAGAGGCCTTCTTTAAAAAAATCCTACTCTATCTCTATTTAGCTCTTTATATTTACTTTCAAATTTATGTATTTTATCAATCTGGAGTTTATCTACATATATGATATAGGAAGATATCCAAGTTAATTTTTCTCTACATAAAAAGCTAACTTTCTCAATACTATCTACTAAATTATTACTTCATTTCACCCTGATTTGTGATTCCATTACTTTCATATGCTAACTTCACATTTATACTGAGTGTTTTGGGCTCTCTGTTGTATTTCATTACTCTTCTTATCTGTTCCTGAATCAATATCATTCTAATTTTATAGTTTTAAAGTATGTCTTAAGATCTGGAAAAGTAAATTCTCCAGATTTGTTCTTTTAAAAAATTTTATAGCTATTCACAGATCTTTTTTCTTTTATGTAAATTTAGGAATCACTATCATATTCCAAAATTATTTTTTCTGAGATTTTAATATAAATTTTATTGAATATATACATTACTTTGGGGAAAATTGGCAACTTTAAAATGTTTTGTCATCTTATCCACAAGCACGCTATCTTACTCTGTCTCTTCAGGTCTTTTATTAGTGTCTTTTAATATAGTTTTGAAAATTTCTCTATAAATGTTTCAGAAATATTTTTGCTAATTTAATGCCTAGATATCCTATAATGTTTATTAAGTTGAAAGTGAACTCATTTTACTCCCTTTTTAATAGTTTACTTGATGATTTTCTTTCAATTAGTTGTCGTCTAATACAAATTTATTTTTTCTTTTAAATTTTTGTTTGTATTTTATTTTAATAAACTAACCAGTTTATTTATTTAGCTGAGTGTCCTATACTTTATTGAGTAATAGCTGTAATAGTGAGTATTTCTGCCTTTTTCTGGAATTTGAAGGGCCTACATTACATTTAAAATTTTCTATAGTAAGTCTAATGTGTAATTGTTTTATTATGTTTAGGAAGTTTTATTTTATTCCTAATACTTGGGACTGTGTTTTGTAATAATACATTTATGCTGAATTTTATCAAGTAATTTTTTGCACTACTAAGAACATCTCTGGAGCAAATCTTCAGGACTTTTGGGTGTAAATCATGATGGGTCTGCAGTCAGACAAAAAAGACAATGTCTTTATGAGCTTGGCCACTTCATTATGGTTAATAGAGATTTTTGATCTAATCTGCTACCTACTTTTGTTCTCAAGCATGCTTGTTCAAAGACTCTAATTTTTGACATCGTTGCATAGCTGGGTCATTGTGAATCATATGGGGCTTGCATGAAAATTTAATAGCAAACATAAATTCCTCTTGAGATACAATTATTCACAACCGGTACTGATAAAAATAATTTTAATACTGCTATAGATTTTTTTATATTTTTGCAGAAAAAGTGACATTTTAAAGGAAAGCTTTGATTGTGCTGAATTTACTTAAGAAAAATCTAGATGTCAAGAATATAAAATATGAGTGACAGAAAACAAACTCATTTTTAGATTACAGTATCCTGTTACTGTTTTAGTTTGATTTGTTATGGTTTTATAGTTACAAATGCTTTTTAAATTGTAACCATTGCTTAGGAGAATGTGAGTTAATAGAATCATGGAGAATTCTTTAAGCTTTTATTTCAAGAAGGGGGAAAGAAACAGACTTCTGTATAAAATTTCATTTGTAATCTACAACCAATTAATAATTTTGTGAATGATTATAAAGACCATAAAATCAAAAGAAGGTTTTAAACAATTTAAAATATGTAGGTAATGCAGACTTACAAATAACAAGTAAAAGTGAGCATTATGTGTATCTCATAAAAAGAATCTGTTTTGTTTTCACACAATGTCATTGACTCTCTGATATTTGAAGCATAAAAAACAAAAGTTCTTTGTAAAAACTCTGATGGCATTTTTTTCCTTCAAACTGTAAAAGTTAAATATGAGATTCTGGACACGAGTATAAATAACTTCCCTAGGGAATTCAGTATAACTTGTGAGGAATTTTTTTGTTCAATTTTTTCTGTAAGGGCAACTACGCATTAAAAATTCTGAGTTTTTCTTCTTCTTGGTTTTTCTATTTGGCATTGTTACATTAAACTCAGGAGTGGTTCAGATGTGAGAAATGGGAAATATTTAGTGAGTTTAAAAATAAGACCTGAGTATTTCTCTCTCTCTCTCTGTCTCTCTCTGTCTGTCTTTGTAATTGGCAAGTTACTCAACAAAATTAAGGGGTGCGTACTCTGTTTTCCATTATCTGCTTCTCCTTATGATCGTCTGTCTGCCAAGATAAAGATCCAAGTCATGTATGAATGATGAATATTACACTAACTTCTCAAATTTCTTGCTTACCTTTGTTTTTTCCACTTGGTTGGAGTTTGCATTTTAGCCAGAAAACTAGTGGTAAATATTGAAATTTATTATAAAGGTACGTTGGAGATCCTGTAAGCAAAATGAGTTTAAAGAGAATTTAGTTAACTGTGAGACTGTGGTATAGTTTAGTCAACTTTGTAGTGCTGTACTTTAAAATGCAGTGAAAATGATAATCATTTCCAGTCCTAAATCACTCTATTTAGTTCAAGTAAGGTGTTATTTTAAGGATATTTGTAACAAGAATAGAGCCTCAGTGTAAGAAATACAATTTTGATAAGGTAAGGCTTTCTTTATAAGTGGAAGCTTTTGCTCCATTGCTACCTGGCCAGTAACACTGAGCCTTCTCTGTTGCTTACTGATCTAACCTGAAAACTTTTGCCTTTACTATGGTTCTTCTCCTTAAAATTCTCCAAATTCCTTCTTCATAATCTGGCTGCTCATGTCCTCTCCTTCACCTCATGCCTTCTATTTGAGTATTCTTTTACTTTCAGGTTCCACTGCTGACATTGTCATTGTATCCTCCAATTCTCAGAGCGAGATTTTAATACGCTCAGTAAGTTTTTCACAACATGCCCATTTATGAGCCATTGGACAGCTGAAGGATGGTCTGACCTTGGGTCTGATACCCACGCATTTTCCAATCTCTCGTGTTCCCAGGGAAGTAGAGGAGGTGGGTTATGTGGTAAAGAACATGGTTTCCTTGCAGGAGGAAAAGCTGTGGCTAGTCTCTTTAGCAGGAACTGTGCAAAGGCAGTTTCCTTGAAAGGAGTGGTAGGCATGATGACTGATGTATCTGGCATGACAGCAACCACAGACTTTCAAATTTGTAAGGAAGAGCTGAGCCATCACTCTGTAGTAGTCTCAGGAGACTCACACGGCAATTTAAACATCCTGAGAGGATCACTTTACTGCTGGAATGTGATACCCGAAGAAACAATAGCTTTCATGCAACCTGTGGTCCTTAACAATTAGTGGAGGTTCTCTTATAGTGATCCACATCGAAGGTATGGTTTTATTGTATTGTGAGTTTATCTATTTTGGGAGACGGCATGAGAATATTTATTAGTATTACCACACAAGCAAAGAAATAGATGCCTTGCAACATTTTCTGTGCTCCTTGGTTACCATATGCTGTGTGATTTTCTTTCTCATCAGTAGGCATTTGAAGACCGATTTATGATAATTAAATATAGATTAAAATGTGACAAGATTTAATATAGACTTCTATGCTTCCAAGGAAACTACAATTAGTGAAGCTTACATTCCAGAATCTTCTGAAAAAGCTACAGACTGCCATTTTTCTAATCAATTAGCTCTCAGCTTTGAATTTACTCAAGGTTTTGGAAGTAAAGAGAATTTTTCTCTGTCCAATGGAAATGCTGGCATGTTTATGCATGGAATAATATTAAAATTGCTAAAAGATGTCTGCTTCCATCAAAGTTATTATATTACAATTTTAAAATTGTAAATAATTTATTTTCTTTTCTTTCATATAGCTAACTTGGAGTTATGCACAGTGTAGAAATCTTTAGATGTCAACAAACTTATTTCAATTTGGGATGTTAAAAATATTTGGAAGATTTTCATGATTATTTAGTGTGTAAAGGTAGGTAATAATCAACACCAAATATTCAGTTCACTAAACTTTCATCTTTAAAAATAATGTGCTTTTAAATGATTTATTGTTGTATACCTGAAACTAATATGAAATAATATTGAAAGTAATTGAAAATAAATAAATTTAAAAAAATAAGTAATGCAATCATATTGAATAACATCTGCCAATAGTTCTATATGTACAATCTATATGTTTATATCTGGATTTTTAGATGAGAAAAACCATCTCAAATATATCGCTCTTGGTATTATCCTCTTCTCCTAATTGACTTGTAATTAACACAGGTTGAGATGATTATTTCTAGGAAACCACATGAAAATGAAAAATCACTGTCCATCTTACCTGAGTTTCCCTAGAGAGCAGAGCTTTCATTGAAAACTTATGTGTAAGTACTTCATTGGGTAATAACACTAGAGATCAGGATAGAAGAAAAGAGAACCAATAAAAAAATATGAGTTGATTATTACAATGAGAAATTGGATATTCTACTGAGAAACCTTGTAAAATGTATCCCAGGACCATCTGCTTGTGGGTGGAAGGAGAAAGGGAGAAACATTGATTCACTGAATTCTGTTCCCTATCAGCCAACTTTTCCCCATGGAGAATTATGTTCAAGGCTTTATATGTATAAAATATGAGTATCAATACATCCACAGAGAAGCTTGGGAGTAGAAGAAAGATGCATGTAGAAAGATGAAGGTACTGCGTGGATCTAGTCAGGCCCCATGATGAACTTGCTGCACTGGTTTTTGTGAAGTTAGTAAATTTTCTTAATAACATATTATCAGTTGATGATCAAATAACTACTTTTTACTTTAGACAGTTCAGACAAGATTCTCAATATATACAGTGGATTATTTTGGCATTGGGAAACATGATAAAGATAAATAATTTGAAAGTATGTGATAGAATGAGAGCACTGGACCAGATAAATTCATTATGTATTTGGAGTACCTACTCCTTTTCGTTCTAGAATTATATTAAAGAAAGCAGAGTTGGAGGTAAATGTAGGAGGCTGGATTCTGCTGATAAGCAGGGGAGGAACTCCATATACCCATCAATCATGCATGAAGTTGTAATATCAGAATATACTCATAGAGAGACGACAAATATTTCCCTTATAAGAGGGTAGCTCACCAACCAAAGGGGCAAAGTGGCCCACACTTCTTCCTTTCTCTCCATTGAAGCCTTATCTCTCCAAAAATTCAGATCTTCTAGCAAGCATAGTGATTATTTATTTCATAATCCATCTCTTGTCTATTCTCTCTTACTTGAATAAGGTGTGGGAGAAGGTCCCCAGTAATTTTTTTTTAATGACTACAACACCTGGTATTCCCATCCAAGTACTAACCAGGCCTGACCCTGGTTAGCTTCCGAGATCAGATGAGATTGGGCACTTCAGGGTAGCATGGCCATAGACAGGTCCCCAGTAATTTGACGGCTTTCCTCTCCTCTAACAATATGTATATGATTTCTGATGGAATATAAATACATGCAAATAGATTTGTGAATAGCATTGGCATACTAAATATCAACAAATTAAATGTCCAGAGACTGCAAATAAAGCAAGTATTGAAAGATTCTGGATCTGAAAATTTTAAGTTCCCATTGATCTTTACACTGTGATTTGAGGGTAGACATGGGTGAATATTGAAATGGGAAGGGATAGTGCAGGCAAGTGCTTAATGTTCACACTATTGCATAGTGCCTACCTCATCAGAATAAATCTGACACTTGATTTTATGTATGTAAGAAGCATTAGTAATTGGCTAAATTTCTCACTTTTCGTCTGGAGATTTTGGCAATGATGGATCTTGTACATAGTGTTGGAGGAAGTAATTGAGAGGCTGTGACTACTGGTTGACATGCGAGCTACACCTGAGCAATTGGACAGTCCTCACCCTCTCCCTTGTGCTTGGAATGTAGGCTGTCCCCACCGTTCCCACAGTGGGTGCTGTTTTGAAGGACACAGCCTTGAGAGCAATGTATTGTTAAGACTACCTGGATGGTAAATGTGACAACCCCAATAAAATGGCCTTTATATAAACTTTTAAGATTCTGGAGGCATGTGCAAAGATCTACTCACCTTGCAGCCATCCAAGACAAGCCTCTTAAGTTCCCTTACTTATTAAAACTGCCACCTGCCAATCTGGAGTGGTCTTTCTTGGGTCTCTCCTTGCCCTCTCTATATGGGGACCATTTTGTGAACCAACACACAGTAGGGTCTTAATATTTTTGGACTGAATAAAAGAAGGAATGAAATGTATTCAACCTGTGCATTGATTATAACAGATAAATGAGAGCTTTATTAAATTTCTCCCTCTGCAGGAATTTAACTGAAATAGATTATTTATTAATCTTAGGTGTGTTTGTGGTAGGACTTGATCGAAGGTAGGAAAATAACCACATCAATGTCTGTGGTCTCTTCTGGTCCCATGATTCAAAACAGCTTCTACTAAACTGTAATACTCAATTATAGTTTAGAACTAACTTAGTTTCACTCAAATATTTTCCCTAAGGAAATCTAACACTTTTTATTCTACTGTCTTCCCTAAATTTAATAAATGTGTTATATGATTGCTTTTTTTTTAAAAAAAAAAATTCTTTTTATACTAGTGGGTTGTTCAACCTGTACCCACAATGACATTTCTGGGATATTTTCCAATTTTTTCTTTCTCTTAAAATAAACTAAGACCTTATGTTCCATCTTGGAAAGCATTACATTTATCTGCTATTTTATATCCAAACTATGCATTTTCAATGCTGCTGAAAGGCAATTCTCTGAAAGACATATAGTTGTTTTCCAAGTTTTATCTGGCTTGAATTCTACATAAGCTTTCAAGTTTGTGTTTGTAATGTTCTCTGTTACTGTGTGTAAAGAAATATGACTTCTTATAGGAGCAATGGAAAAGATTTGACAAGATGTAGTTTGTAAATATCCTTGGGGGAAATCTTCAAGGAAATTTTGGAAAATTTTTTCTTTTTCTTATAAAGATCCTTAAGATAGGAAAGGTTTGATAATACTGGGGCTTCAAAGTAAATATTTTTATAGACAAAGGAAAATGTAAAAATATTGTTATTGTACTACTAAGTGATCGTTTAGTTATCAAAGCCTCTAATGAAACAAATATATGAATCATATGGATCTTTATCATAAAAAATACTGTAGAATTAACATTTCAAACTCTGTATAAAGCATATGTATTCATAAGTTATAACACTCAAAAGTGAACAAAAATTCAAATTAAGGGAGAGTTTTTTCTTGATTTCTGGAAGTAAATTGAATGTGACCTATATATAAATATGAGTTTCCTTAGATTTTTCTACATGATAAAAACAAATAATTTTTCCCAAAGGAAATGCATTTTTTTCTAGACTCCAACTATTTTTTAAAATGAGGATCAAGGACCTCCTGCATTAATATTACCTGGGTCGTTGGTGAAAATGCATATTCTTTGATTTTACTCAGAGCTAAAGAATCAGCTGCTGTGGGGTTAAGGCCTCAGAACTTGAATTATTAAAATACTTCTGAGGTGATTCTGATTACATTAAAAAATGAGAATCCGGTGCAGCATGATGGAATTTCAAATAACCTGGAAAACAAATAAATACAAAACTGCACTGAATATCCAAGAACCTAATTTTTTTCTGTTCCAAAAAAAGCAGTTTCATCAAATTACATTTTCATAATCAGTTTACCAATGATATTAAAAACATAAAGATAACATGTAAAAACTATTAAAAATAGTTATCTTATGATCATTTAAATAGCTATCAAAGCCTCTAATGAAACAAATATATGAATCATATGGTTCTTTATTATAAAAAATACTGTAGAACTAACATTTCAAACTCTGTGTAAAGCATATGTATTCATAAGGTATAACACTCAAACGTTTTATGATAAAGTTTGCACCTTTTGACCACCTTCATCTACCCCCCATCCCGGACCCCTGGTACCTACAAATCTGATCTCTTTCTCTTTTTTTAGATCACAGATATAAGTAACATCATACAGCATTTGTCTTTCTTTGTCTGACTTATTTCACTTAGCATAATTTTCTCAAAGTTCATCCATGTTGTCTTGATAGACAGGATTTCCTTCCTTTTTATGGAGTAATAGTACACAACATTTTCTTTATCCATTCATCTGTTGATGAACCTTAAATTGTTTCCATGTTTTTTACTGTTGTAAATAATGCTGCTATGAACAGGAGTCTACAGATATCTCTGACATAGTGATTTAGTTTTTTTTAGATATATACTCAGAAGTGGAATTGCTGGATCATATAGTAGTTCTATATTTAACTTTTTAAGGAAACTCCATACTGTTTTTCATGGTGGCTCTACCAGTATACAGTCTCACCAACAGTGCACAAGAGTTTCCTTTGCTCCACACCTTCACCAGCATATATCTCTTATCTTTTTTATGATATCCATTCTAACAGATGTAAGGTGATATTCATTATGTTTTGATTTTCATTTCTCTGATGATCAGTGATGTTGAGCACCTTGTCATGTACCTGTTGGCCATTTATGGCTATTTTCTATTTAAGTCCTTTGCACATTTTTAAATTGGACTATTTGGGTTTTATTTTGCTATTAAGTTGTATAAGGTCTTTATATATTTTGAATATTAACCACTTATCAGGTATTTGATATAAAAATCTTTTCTCTTATTCTGTAGGCTGCCTTTTCACTTTGTTGAGTGTTTCTTTTGATGTGTAAAAGCTTTTCAGTTTGATACAGTCCCACTTGTTTATTTTTAATTTTGTTGCTTGTGTTTTAGGTGCCATATCCAACAAATCATTGGCAACTTTCATGTCAAGAAGATTTTTCTCTATGTTCTCTCCTAGGAGTTTTATTGTTTACAGCCTTACGTTTAAGTCTTTAATCTATTTCTAGTCAATTTTTGTGAACAGTGTAAGATAGGGGTCTAGTTTCATTCTTTTACATGTGAATATCCAATTTTCCCAGAACCATTTATTGAAAAGACTATCTTTTCTCCACTGAGTATTCTCTGCTCTCTTGTCAAATATTAATTGATCATATCCATGGATCTATTTCTGGGTTCTTGATTCTCTTCCTTTGGTCTATATGTCCCTTTTTAATGCCAGTACCATATTGTTTTGATTATTATACATTTATAATATAGCTTGAAATCAGGAAGTGTGATATCTCCTGCTTTGTTCTTTCTCAAGATTGCTTTGGGGTTTTTTGTGGTTCCCTATAAATAACTTTAAAGTTATTTTTTCTGCTTCTGTTAAAATGCCATTGGAATCTTGGTAGGGATTGCATTGAATCTATAAATGGCTTTAGATAGTATAGACATTTAACAATATTAATTCTTATAGTCCATGTATACAGGATACTTTTCCATATTTTTGTGTCATCTTTGATTTCTTTCATCAATGCTTTATAGTTTTCATTGTAGAGATCTTTCACTTCTTCGGTTAAATTTATTCCTAAGTAATTTATTGTTCACAATGTTATTGTAAATAGGATCATTTTCTTTTTTTCTTTTTTAGATAATTAGTTTTTAGTATATAGAAACACTACTGATTTTCTATATTTGTTTCGTATCCTGCCTAATGTTAACACTGTACCCAGGAAAAATGTCTCAGGTGAGTATTGACCTAAAAATAAAAGAGCTTATGAATCCTGAACGCTATGAAGACAGAAAAGAAACAAATATGTATTAAGAATCTAATACATATAAAGAGCTTTACATACTTAATCTCATTTAATCCTTTCTAAAGCCTTATTTCATAGGTGTTACTATTCCTATTTTACCATCAAGAGAAATTCAGGTACAAAGGCATTAAGTATATTATTAAAAAAGCCAAGGCTCAAACACAAAGTTTTTTTGTCTTAAGTGAGCTGTCAATTCTTCCTAGCAACCTATGGTATACTGAAGTATCATTCTCCCATTTGTCACAAAAATCTTTTCATATTTTTCTCTTTTTAAACTCTCATTGAAGATCTTGCCTTATATTTCTGTGATCTAGTTGTGACAAGATTTCTCTCGGTCATCTTCTTTTCCCTCCAGTCTAGGCAGCCCATGTTGTTTGGCTGAGAGTAATCCAGTAGGGTGAGTCAGCGCTAGTTACTCCCCTAAATACTTCCTTTCTCTCCTGTTTCTTCCAAAAAAATACACACTAGAATGATCTCAGGAAAGCCATGTATTTTGGAGGAGTAGAGATAATTTTATCTGACTTAGTTAATCGCCTTACACACTTAGACCTTCTAAGAGAAGCCATCTCAACTGGTTTTTCTCTCTCTAAAGGATCCTCTCTCTCTCCTCAGTTCCCATTACCCCCCATTTCCCTATTTTTTGGAGCCCTTTCTCTCAAAACCCACTGAAGTTCACACACTCTGCTCCAGAAAACTCCACTTCCCACCAGAAGAGGAGGCCATGTCATCCCACGTTTGCCTTCTCCCTGGCCTTATAAGATAAGAATGTTTCCAGCTTTGGCTGGATGCTAATGGCCTTCCTGGTCAGCTCGGCTGTGCTGACTCAGGGGTTGGAAGGTATGCCTTGAGTGCAGACCAGTGAGGGCACTCCAGCTCCAGTTAGTCCTCTCACTAGCCATAGTGGCTGATTTTCTCACTGTTAGCTTAAGAAATAAGTGTAGCTTACTAAAGCAAGCTTTTAAGTAACTTAGATAAAATACAGTCTAATATGAAGAGAGGTATTCCTCTTGTTAGCATGGCTTTATTCTTGATCTCTATAAACCATAAACTCTTACATAATTGTGCTCTTGACCTGGTTAACATAGCAAGGGCCTCCACAGTAAGAGCGATTTTCTTTGCTAACCAAAAATAGATGGTGCCTGATTTTATTAGAGTTCATAAAAAATTTTTTTAGCTCTTTCTACCTCTTCCACTCATCACTCTCATCCCCCAAAGAACATTTCTGTTTACCTAACAGGAAGGCCTATACCTTCCCACTAGGATATCTGGAAATAGTCTTCTCTTTATACTCCTCTTGCTATAATAGAGGAATTTTTCTTCTATCAAAGAGGAAATCTTCTACATACATTTTTGGATTCCATCCCTTCATACCATCTTGGGGTCCTTGCTTTGTAATTTACTACCACTTTCTCTCCTGCATTTAGACTTCTTTTTCTCTAACGCACTGGTCTCGCCAATATTCAAATATTATCTAGTTCTCTCATGTTATAAACATGCTCCTTTGGCCCCACATCTCTACATCTGCTGGCCTTCTCCCCTTTCTTGATAAAATTGTCCCCACTGTCATTTTCTCTTGGGTCCCTCTATGTTTCGTTTATAGAACTTATCTGTAGTTGTATATTTATTTATTTTTCTTACTCTTTTTTCTATTATTAGACTGTAAGCTGCATGCAGGAAATGACTATTTCTATTTTATTTCCAAAACACGTATCACATGGTAAGTTTTTAATAAATATTTGTTATGTGAAGATAAGGCCCTAAACCCAGCTTTCTTCCCATTGAAAAGTGATTGGGAAGGAGAAATTGTGATGTGTGCCAATCAATTCTTGGTCATCATCTGTTTTATTGCTTTTAATTTTCTTTTACTGAAAAAATAATAAACTATTTTAAAGCAGTTTTAGTTTCACAGCAAAATTGAACAGAAAGTACAGAGTTCCCATATATTGCCTCTCTATACACGCACAGACTCCTCCACTATCAGCATCCCACACTGGTGTACCAGTGGGGCACATTTGTTATAATAGATGAACCAACAGTGACATATTTTTATCACCCAAAGTCCATAGTTAACATTAGAGTTCACTCTTTGTGCTGTACATTCTATGAGTTTTGACAAGTGTATAATGACATGTATCCACCATTGTAATACTTTGCAGGAGAGTCTCATTGCCCTAAATATCCTCTACGCTCCACCTATTTATCCACTGCTCCCCCAAAACCTTGTCAACTAGTGATCTTTTCTACTGTCTCCATAGTTTCGCCTTTTTAGGTATGTCATATAGTTGGAATTATACATTATGTAGCCTCTTTACGTTGGCTTCTGTCAGTTAATAGTATGCATTTATAGTTCCTCCATGTCCTTTCATGGCTTGATAGCTCAGCTGCTTTTTTTTAACACTGGATAATATTCTATTGCATAAATGTACTACAGTTCATTTCTCTATTCACCTATTAAAAGACATCTTGGTTGATTCCAAGTTTTGGCAATTATGAATAAGGCTGCTATAAACATTGATGGGCAGATTTTTGTGTGGACATATGTTTTCAACTCATTTGGATGAATATCAAGTAGTTCAATTATTGGATTATATAGTAAGAGTATGCAAAATTTTGTAAGTAATTGCCAAACTATCTTTCGAAGTGACTCTACCATTCTGCATTCTCAATAGCAGTGAATGAGAGTTCCTGTTGTTCCACATACATGCTAGAATTTGGTGTTGTCATTGTTTTGGATTTTGGCCATTCTAATAGATGTATGGTAGTATCTCATTTTAATTTGCAATTCTCTAATGATATATAATATTGATTATCTTTTGATATGTTTATTTGACATCTGTATATTTTCTTTGGTGAGGTATCTGTTACAACTTTTTTTTGCCCATATCTTAATCAGGTTGTTTGCTTTTTTATTGCTAAGTTTTAAGAGTTCTTTGTATATTATAAATACCAGTCCTCTATGAGATATACCTTTTGCAAATATTTTCTCTGTTTGTGGCTTATCTCATCCTCTTGATCCTTTCACTTTTTGCCTTCTTTCTGAAAAATTTTGAGACCTATATTTTTCTGTTATGGAGAAAAATTGTCTGAGTAATTCACACTAGGATATATGTGCCTGTGTCATCTGTTTCTCAAAAGAGGATTGCAGGTAAATGGTATTGCTTAACATAAGGAAATAAATCACCAATGATAGAATTTAAGGCCTCATACTATTGAAGTAAGATATTTTTTGGACGAGATTTTCTTTTCATAATCATTCTCCTCAACTGTGGGTTACTGTAATGTATAGATACAGCCTTGATTGTGTCAACCCGCAGAATTCCAATTCACTACCACCGCTCCACACTGGGATACTTTAAAGACAAATGAAAGGAAATAACAGCTTTATACAGCTGGTAGTTATCTTAAAGAGCTCTTCTTCAAATCCCAGGTTCCTAAATATAAGTATATTCAAGAGGGAATTAAGCAACAGCATGGTCAAGAGAATTGTATCTGTCAAATTTTTTTTGCTTTCAATTAAAACTCAGATAAAATTAGCTTAGGCAAAAAAGGAAGTATGTTGTTTCATGTAACCATAAAGGCCAAGGGAAAAACTGGCTCCAAATGACGCTATTCTATCACTCAGCTGTGCTTCTTCTGTTTATTGATTTTATTTTTAGACAAGACCTCCCCAAAAGGTGGGAAATAGAGCTGCTGGTAACCACAAGTCTATATCCTTACAGATCAAAATCCAGAAGGGAAACAGTGATCCCTTTAAGCAGGGAGTTAACACTAATTACTACTGAAATCAGAAAATTTTTGTACATTGTATATATAGTAAACTACACTGAAAAGTATGATTAGACTTCTTGGATAATGTGCCCAACTTCTGTGGCCAAAGAGATGCAGAACTTTGTTCAATTGGAGGTCCTGTACCAACCTCTGTGGTCTGGGATGTGATAAGTTCAGCTCTGCTTAAACTACAAGGAATGTGTTCCCCCAGGTAAGAAGGATTTTATTACTAGGAAAATAGGTGTGAGGACCTTTAAATAGCAAAAATGACAGATGTTCATTTCACAAATTCCTTATCTTGACTGTATGTTATTCATTTCTTATCTCCATAGTGCTTTTCAAAAACAAGACTTTGCTGTCAGCAACAGAACACTTTGAATGACTCACTGGCCAGATGCTATAAGGTATTTTTCTCACTGAAACTAAAAATATATTCGTCAGCCTTATACCCAGGAGGTTAGAAGACTCAACAAAAAAATGAAGAAAGCATTAGTTTATATCTTAAACAGCTATTACTAAGCATATAACTTTTTTGTTCTATTTTGTAATTAAGTATGTAAGACTAGAACAGGGAGATAAGAAATATTCATTATTTTAAGTTCAATTGTGATAATTCTTAGGTAGTTGTTTTTCTCTGCCTCATGGTAACCAGGCAACAGAAATTGCTACAAGAATGAACTGTGAAGATTAAATTTTTATTAAATCTTTAAATATTTTTTTCTCATAATTAATATTTTTTAGCTTATCCAAATTCTTTTTTTACCTAAATCCTCAAACATGATCTAAACTCCAAGATAAAAATGAAATATATTTTAGCCAGTTCTTGTTTTACTTAGCTGTTATTTAGAAGAATTAAACTTTTTTTTTTTACTTGTTCTGCTTTTGCACTGTCTTTCTGAAAAGTTGGGGAAATAATTTCTTATAATACTGATTCAGTGTAGCACAAAGACCGTGGATTTTGGAGCCAAAAATTCTGATTTTGGATATTATTTTGCCAATTCTTAATTTTGTGACCTTAGGTACACTCAAATCTGTATGATCTGCAGCTTCACTTAGAATGGAAATGAGTACTGATCTCATAAAACTATCAGGAGGATTTGGTGATATAATGCTTGCAAACCATTTGTCATATGCCTTGGTACTCAATGACAGTTTAGTCAATGTTAATTTTTATTAGCAATGTTAATAACTATGTTAAGAGATACAGAAATTTTCTGATTTCAGTAGTAATTAGTGTTAACTCCCTGCTTAAAGGGATCACTGCCTGAGGTCTGGAGCTGTCCTTTAGGACATCTGGTTCCAGAGTGAAGATGAATATTTGACACTTGATTTTTCTGTAGGAATGAGAAGTAAGGAATGAATAAATAATCTTAATTGGATGCTCCAGAAGACATTGGTGGATATCATTCAGAATTATTCCATACTTTGAAGTATATATTTGACTTGGGTAAATGTATGTTTTAGAATAAAATTATGCGAAATTTTTATATGTTGCTACACAATCCATTCTAGTTTTATCTTTTCTCAATAGTTTTAATTTGTTTTTATAAGTGAATTAACTTATATTTTTATACCACAAATCATAAAAAATAACCAGTTCTTGTTTTAATTTATAACTTTTATAGCTCAAAGGAGAGAATCTGCCCATTAATTTGTTGGTGCATATGCAATACAACATAAACCAGCAACATGTAAATTTAGAAATTTTTGTAATCCATTTGAGGGTTGTCAGCATTTAACTTTGTATAATACTAAGCAAATTAGCAGTATAAGCAAGATTGTAATATGTATACTTATTTTATATGAGAGAATATATTGTTTTCAAATATTTCAGAGCATATATATTTTATGAAAATTAGTTTATAATTCATAAGTGTAATTTCATATTGTCTTCATAAGTACAAACATTTACTAAGTGCCTCTCTGTGCAATAAATTGGGCAACATTTTGTGATACTAAGACTAAAAAACAACAGCAAAAAGACTATTGATGTTGACTAATGGAATGGGCAATGGCCTCAATAATATTTTTACATTGAATTTAAAGGAAGGTTATACATTTGTATATTTTAATGGTCCTTGATAAAAACAAAAATCATAATATTTAGAGACAGCGATAATTAGGCTACAAGGGACTAAACTGTTCAAGAAAATGATCTACTAGAGGTCTAACTTGGTTCTAAATTTCTTTAAGCAATTTTCCCACGATGTAATTTCCTTCACCTGGAATTTATTTTCCAATTGAGCGTTGTTGGAAACAAACTGAATTTATAATCAAGCATGCTTAAGAAAACTGACATTTTATATTTTGAATTTATTTCAAATTTAAATATATTATACATTTACTTTTCTGATTTTTACCTGGTTTAATTAAACCAGTCATATGCATGATTAATCTGAATTCGTGAAGGTTTATGATACAGCTTAGATTATTTCAGGTAACTTTGTGAAAAGTAATTATCTTCTGTTTGAAAATATGAGCTGTGGTATCAAGACATAAGAAATCTGATGTTTACCAGTAACCGCTTCTGACATGGTTTTCATCATTGATTTTCTTCCTCTCTTCCACATGCTCTAGTTGTTCTTTCTTCATTACAGATGCACAGAAAGTAAATATTCTGTTTATCTTTTATGGCACTTGAGAACAATGATGCTGCCAAAAGTAAACTTAGACTGTAGATAGAAGTATGCTTCAGATGACAACAAATTCTTAAATTGGAACTAGAAATCCTACCTTAAATAAGGCAAGGGTTAAGGTTCTGATTTGATGTAATGGAGGCCATTTTTTCTGGGGAAATTTATTTTATTTCATTTTATTATTTGTTATTATTATTATCTTATATTTATTTTATTGATATAATTGACATATAACATTGTATAAATTTATAGTGTACAAAGTATTAATTTGATACATTATATATTGCAGTATAATTACCACCTATAGTATTAGCCAACACCTCTATCACATTACATACATATTATTTTTCTTTTTGTGATGGGAACAATTAAAATCTAGTCTCTTAGCGACTTTGAAGTTTATAATAAAGTATTGTTGTCTATAATCACTATGTTGTGCTTTAGATCTCCAGGACTTATTATGTACTAGTTGCAAATTTGCACCCTTAAATGTCTCCCCAATTCCCCTAACCCTCAGCCCCGGGACATGGTGTATGTATGTATGTATGTATATATATATATATATATATATCATATCGTATATGTCAAAATTTTTGCTTGCAATTGAAACTCAGAAGAAATTAGCTTAGGCAAAAAGGAAGTATGTTGGCTCATGTAACCATAAGGCCAAGGGAAAAACTGACTCCAAATGAGTATATTCTATCATTCAGCTTTGCTTCTTTTATTTTTAGACAGGATCTCTCCAAAAGGTGGGAAATAGGTTTGTAGTTACCAGCAGCTCGAGATTATTTATAT
>NW_006442484.1:28614126-28628842 GCF_000325575.1 Pteropus alecto
ACACACACATATATATACACATAAACACATATATGTGTGTTTGTGTGTGTGTGTGTGTGTGTGTATTAAAAAAGCATGATTGGACTTTGAGGGCATTATGCTAGGTGAGATCAGTCAGACAGAAAAAGACAAATACTGTTTAATATCACTTATATGTGGAATCTAAAAAGCTGAACTCATAAAAACAGAGAGTAGAATGGTGGCAATTCCCTTCTTTCCATTCTCTCGCACCAAATGTCTGTTGGTGTTATAGAATACTGACAAGGAAGGGCTATGTATTTGGCCCAGTTTGGCATTTCTGTATACCAAGATTCTCCAGGGGATAGAATTCTCACCAAATTATAAGCAAAGAAACAAACATCATTATTATCGGTTAAACTATTGTAGAATTTGTTAATTTCTTCTCTTTGACTAATACTCTCACAAATTAACTTACTAATGTGATTTAGTCATGTTGTCATATTATTCGAAAGCCTTCTGAAAGATTCCTAGTGCTTTGTTTTCCCTCCACAACTAAAACAAGTTTTCCCTTTTCAGGTCCTTTCTTTCTCCTATTCCGCTTTCTAAATTTAGTTGGATAGTCTGCTTTATATCATTTTAATCTTATCTATCAGTCTCTTTTTATGTACACATGCACATTCACATATTCAGTTTCAGGAACTTAATCACATCCTTTTGCCACTGTATGACCTCTTAATATATTAATAAAATAATAATATATTATGAAAAATTTTAATTTCACTGCATACAAATTTATCTCATTTTTTTGTAAGGGTTACACAGAATTATATTGAAAATATATGCCATAACTTATTAATCAGGTTCTTTTTGTTGCATATTTCCAAGTTTTCCAATGTCGTATAAATTCTTTTGTGTGTGTATGTGTGTGTGTGTGTGTGTTCGTGTGTGTGTGTATTTGAACACTTGAGTAACTGGTAGGTCAAAGGGAATGCTCATTTTAAATTTGGATAGTTATTGCCTAAAAGGTTTTATCCATTTGAGCTCTCCTTTAGCACCATAGGGAGATCCTTATTTTTTCATGTTCTTGCTAGTAAATGCATATTGTCAATATTTTTCATTTTTGTCTTTTTGATGAGATGAGAAATGGTGTCTCCTTGTTGGTCTAGTTTGAATCTTCTAATGAGGAGTGAAGTTCAGCATCTTTCCATAAGTCGATTGGCCATTTGAATTTCTTTTCCTCACTTCAGCTTTTCAATAGAGGTCCCTTTTTAGGCCTATAAAACCATTTAGTATAGTAATGCTTCTTTTCTCAAATTCTCCAACTGTTCCTATGGTAAAGATCTTATGTTACTCTGTTCAAAGCCTATCTTTAGCCCTCTATTCAGCTAAATAAAATATACATAACTTAATATGATTTTTAAAATCCCTTCATGATCTGGTCTTAATAGCTTTCCAGGCTTATTTTTTTTTTTTTACCACCTCCTTTCTCTTCTTTCACCTGTCAATGGAAGAAATCTCTTTTCTCTAATATGTCATGCATCTCTCTATCTGCCCTTCTTCAAGCTGTCCCCTAGCCTGGAATGCCCTTTCCCTCCTCTCTGTGTAAAGTCTACCAATCCTTCCAAATCCGACTCAAAGGTCAGTTCTTTAGGAAATTGTTCCTGGCCTACCCTTCTTTCTTATTTACCTAATGAATTAATTCCTCACTCTCATATACCTCCTTTGCTCTCTAATGTCATAGAATTCTAGTTCTACATCTTTCCTCTGTTAGAGTTTTTAAATTTATTGAAAGAATACATTTAGCTGTTTTTTAAAAAATATTCTTTCCTCCAATGCTCTTAGTATAGTATCTTGAACATAATAGTGCTCATAACTGTTTCTAAGTGAATAGAGATGGAATCACTATTATAAACTACTAACTAGTTACTTTGACTACCTGACAACCATAAAATGACACCCGGGAATATTTTTGAATATGTTTACCATATGGCAAAGGAAAATATTCTATGGGTATGGGGAGAGTAGAAGTAATATATAAATTTGACACCCACATGTCTAGGTACTAAAAGATAGTTACTATGTGAAATTTCTAAGATGGTCTTAAGACTATAGTTACTATAGAACTTTATTTCTGTAAAAGCTTTGGGAGAAGACAGAGTTTGTTTCAAGCAATTGCCTCCATTTTTAATAGAGGAGGGTATGTACGTATATAGTTTATAAAAGACAAGTTCTGTTCTGTGGCTCTATAGGGATAAATTTCATAGATTAGTGCCAAACTGGCAGTGTATTCTTTGGTGTTAATGGGTGTTTTTAATGAGAGGCATTTAGTTCTTGATGTTTCGAAGTTCATATACGAATTCATTTTCTTCAGGCTTGCTTTCTTAGTGAATCTCTATTAGTTTTTGCTAGCAAAATTTCATTTCCTATGCAATGTCTCTCTTGATTATATTCACATTAGGCAATTATCTGTTTGGATTTTGTTACTTTCACTATTTCAAAAGATATACTGTACATATTCTTGAGGGAAATTAAGATGACTTCTATTAAAGGTAGAAATACTTCTGCATACAGAAAAATAGTTACATTCTTAGGGTAGAGGTTTAAAGTTTTTATATTAATCCTCAAATCCCTCTAGAACTGAGTGTTATATGCAGTAGGAATGCATGTAAAGGTGGATATCTGCTGCATATTTGGATGGATTGCCATGTAAGGACCATATGTCAAAAACACGTCTTGTGAGCAGATGTTTTTCTAGAAATTAGTTAAATACGTTACATTTTATTGTGGAAAGAGAACAAGGCCTAGACTTGAGAAGAAGAGGCCTACTCTCCAACACCATACTGACTAAGTGATCCATTATAATTATATCTATTTTCCCACTAAATCCTTGCATATATAATATTAGAATATTATTAATGTTCTAAATATGATGCTGTTGTTTTTAGAATACAAACTTCTTGTACAGATTTAAGAGTTTTTTTTTTTTTTTGGTGGTGGTGGTTGTTTCCTCTTTTTTTTCCAAAGCAACCTCAGTCTTTCAAAATTTTGATAACCATCACCTATCAAAGTTAAAAAAATATACTCATTAATTACTCACCCATGGTTTAGCCCCTTGGGCTACCCTATTCCTTTCCTTTCTTTAGAGAACTTTTCTCTTTTGCTTAAAAAAATTTAGAAATATATATGAATATATGTGAATATATAATTTTTACTACTAACCCAGAAACTTTCACTGTTTTTCTACAATGGACTGAAGATATCCTTGGGAAACTGAAAAATCCCATTATACAGTCAACATGTTAGAATGTTCCAGAGAAGCAGTTTCTTCAGCCCTTTTCCTTTTAGAGTCTGAGAAACTCACTCAATTGTGTAGCTAAACTGAAAAGAGGTCATGTTATAATCACCCCCAAAGAGATGAAGAATACGAGTTAAGGAGGAATACTCCCAGGCCTATCCTACAGTCATTCCCTTCTGTTTAGTATCTTGAGCTATGATCAAACTAGGGCCCCGGAACTAGTTACTCTAAGGGGAAGCCAGACCTGGAACAGTTCTCAGTATACGCCTGTGAGTACCTTTGTGTATGTAGACAGAAGCCTCAGGAGAATGAATCTTGAATTATGAAAGTTAGAAAAGTGCCATTTTGGAGGGTTGTAGGCAATTTTTCTTATCTGTGATATAAATTGTGTTTGATATCTATGGAAAACTTCCTTTTTATAAATGTAGTCTATTTTATACAGGTAGCTATTCAGTAAATTCTTACATAAGGCTAGAAATGTGGTCCAAATGCTGGCACTTGAATCTGAAATGTTAATCTATTTAGTAATATTAATTCCTATTATCATTAGCAGAATTAGAGTACTATGGAATTAGATAGTTTGTTTTTTCTACATCTGGATTTAGGCTGCCCCATGACTGAAAATATTGTTTGTTCTAGGAAATCTTTTTGCAGGAGATCTTGAAGCTTTACCAACCCTAGAAGGAAGATTGTGCCATAGATTGAGTCTACACTAATAGTATTTCATTTAGAATAATATTCAGACCTGAACAACCTAAGTTTTGAAAAGTACTATAAAATATTGTGATGACTTCTCTCGACCTTGGAGTTAAGGGAACACCTTGTGGATAAAGGTAAGAGTTTTCTCCAAATAATTGGACATCTCCACCAAGCAGCCCTGATCTAGGGGAAGTGGAGATCTCTTCTTTTCTCAGGGATGAAAGAAAAGTTAGGGTCCTGGGTTCAAGATGTGGGGATGGGTGGAGATTCTCAATTGTAGGGGCTATTCTAAACCCTCACCTCCACCAGGAGGAAGCTTGAAATAGTAATTCAAAAATATGTAGCAGTCTCTGTCTTAGGTGAAAATGAAATGTAGAAGAAGAAGAAGCAGAAGCAGAAGATGAAGAAGAAGAGGAAGAGGAAGTGGAAGAGGAAGAGGAAGAAGAAGAGGAGAAAGGGGAGAGGAGGGGGAGGGAAAGGGAGAGGGAGAAGGAAGAGAAGGAAAAAATAGATACAGCTCTTCTTTATTAATCAATCATATGATTAAAATATAAATTTGCAACTGTGATCAAGTACTATAACAGAAAGGTACATGATCCCGTGTGAATGTATAATATGGATAATTTGCCAAATCTGGTAGCCTTGAGGACCCCTGTCTGAGAAAATGACAATTAAACTGAGAACTAAAACATGACAAAGAGTTAATTGGATGAAAGAGTAGGGCAAGAACATTGCAGGAAGAGAACTAAATAGTAAATGCAAAGGCCCTGTGGCAGGAGGGAGCATGAAGAATATGAAGGACTGAGAAAAGACCCATGTGGCTGGTTTGAAAGGTAGGCTGGTATGTGTTGAGGCTGGGGAAGCATGTAAGAGCCAAACCAGGCCAGACTATAGGAGTTTGTAGGCTTCTTATGGAATTTTATCTTTACCTTTAGAGTAATGGCAAGCTCTAGTTTTAAGAATGAAAAGAGAGGTGGGAAAGATCATGTTTGTGTTTTGAAAAAATTACTCTGCTCAGATTTCAACAGATTTTGCACTTGTAATTAAGCGTACTAGAAAAAGAGAGGAGCCTACAAGTCAGCTATATTGGGGCATAGACCTGCCTTTAGCACTTTGGCCCAGCAGTGGATTTGTGGAGGAAGTAAGTGTTCCTTTGAGAATCTTGAACATTCCTGAATGGGGAACCTGATAGAAGCATGAACTTCTGCAGAATGGGGCCTCGTATATGTTGTCAACTGGCTGTTAAAGAGAGTATGGCTTTATTTAGCAGTCACAGGCAGATCAGATCTGGGGAAATGTGGTTACATGTATGCAACTAAATATTGACTACATGACAATGAAATATTAAGTAAATTGCTTCTTTTTATATATTGATATAAAGAACTTTTCAATTTTATTAAAAGTGTCTCTACAGTGTCATTTTGAGTTGCTATATTCTACACTATTGCATGAACTTACTATAATATCTTTAATCAATGGCTTCTTACTGGATATTTGTATTATTTCTAAGTTCTTATTGTAAGAGATGTTATAATGTAGCATTACATGTGTCCTTGAAATCAGTTATTCCAGGAATGGGGGCAGGATATTCCTGAGACTATGTGCTTTTAACAACTTTTCTATGTAATGGCAATATTCACTTTTTTAAATTATTAATTTGATGTTTTATCCGCAGTATTAAGAGAACTTGCCAATAGTGAATACTTGTACTCTTCTTTTTGTCAATTTGGTAAGTAAAATTTAGATCTAATTTTAATTAGCATGTCTTAAAATTAAAAAAAAATTAAGTCTGGAAGAAACCCTAGAGAGTATCTAATTTAACCAACTCATTTGACAAAGCTCACAAAAGCTACATCTTGGGTCGTACCCAAGATCTCACAGCTAGCGAGCTGCAGAACAGGGATTATGATCCAGTTCTCCTGAATCTCAGCCCAGGCCTCTTCCCATTAAAACAAGCTCAGTAGGGTTCCTGCTGTAGTTCTCTTTCCGGAGGCATTGGCGCATAAGACTGTGGTGGGGAGAGATTGGGGTTTTGTGAAATGAAAGACTATTAGTTGCTGATTGCAGCCTATAGGAGCAATTAGTGGATGCAGTTTCCCAGAGATACTTCTGCCCAAGGAGGAGACTGTGAGGATGCCATAGCCTACAGGAGGGGCTGGCTGTCCTAGTCCTAGAAGTTCCTCAGAAGAAGACACTGAGTTGAGGAAAACTTACTTTTACGCTATCGAGCTTTCGGCCAACCCCAGTATGAGTCTTACCAGGGTCAGCTTATCTTGTCAATGGACCTTGAGATAAAGATGGAAGGTGTTTAACCATCTTCTAGATATTAAGAGTAATGATGACTTATCAAGACAAGCTTGAGTCCTACAAACTATGGGAAGAAACTTGAGTCATAGCCAAAGACTCCAAATTGTATTCTGTCCTCTGGTTTTAGTTTATGAAGAATGCTGCTGGGAGAGAAGTCATGCCTTCAGTTTCCACTTGCTCCTTTCACTCCCTTTTGCACACTGTCAGCAGGGTCATCATCTTAAAGTCCTGTTTACATCCCGTACCCCATTTGCCTTACACCAAATGCAAAACCAATTGCTTTTTCTGTACAATATGATGTTTAATTACAACTAACAGATGATATTAATGCAAGGATAAAGAATCATTTCATAGAGTAGAATGGAAAGAAATAAAGATGGAAACCAGGCAAAAAGAAATAGGACTAATAGTAGTAAATTGGATAAATCATGAGGAATTCTCATCTGCCTGCAAAATAAAGCCAGAAACAAGTTTGGCATTAGAGGCTGTGATCGAGTTCCAGGTTTCCTTTCCAGATTCATTCACCTACTCCTTGCTTCACAGCCCCTTTGCTCAGGTTAGATTGATCTGCCATTGTCTTGTAATGCCTGGTTATTCCTGTCTCTAGGGCATTGCCATTTTCCCTCACTGGAATAATTCTTTTATTATCTACTTGAAATCTATCCATTGTGCCAATTGTGTTAACCACTCTCTCCACTTCTCTCTACTTCCTCTGAAACCACTCATTTAACATTTATTATATATTGAATTTCTGATACTTATCTTTTAATTTAATGAAATAAATTATTTAATAAATATTTTCTCTGTAACTATAATGTAAGCTACCTTGGTAAAGGAACTGAGCGCTATGCTTATTTTGTGGTGGCTTTTTAATGTACCCACTTGGCTGGGCTGACTACATTTCCCAGAGGTTCCTTTCTTGTATGTTTCAGAGAGAGATACTTGTGTGAGATTTGGAGGGCAGAAGTGAAACAGCAGCTCACCCAGATTGTTTATGATCTACTATCTCACCCTGTTGCTGTGAGGTGCTGTATGAACCTGCAACTACTTCACCATTTCCTTATCTTCCTTCTAGGGTGTGTGTGTGTGTGTGTGTGTGTATGTGTGTGTTTACCTCCATGATGAAGGGACCCAGATTTTTCAGGACACCATACCACTAAGGTCAGAGGCAAGAGAAATGACAGGTTTAAGTCCACTTTGTGCTGTGAGTTCCAACTTTATCTTGCTCTCCTAGTATACATGCCTCTTCCCTTCCTGCTTTCTGTGAACTTAAAACCCAAGCATCAGAAGTGAAGATGACAGCTTTACAGAGACTGCTCAACCAGCCTTGACAAATGTATGAGGTTATATCACTGTAATATCTCCCTTTTAGAAAAAAGCCGAGGTACACAATTGTCTTTACACACACACACACACACACACACACACAAAACCAAACATATAAAACAGATATTTATGTGCGTGCACATAGAGCTTTACAAAGTCATTTTTATTTTCTTTACAATGTAATATTTCAGTAAAACAAATAGATAATCATAATAGGGGGATTTAGAAATCATTATAGAGGAGAGGAGAAATTATGATAGAAATCAGACAAAAAGAATAAGAATCAATGACAGTAAATTGATATAATATGATTACCAAAAAGAACGAACTAAAAGAAATCATAATAAGCAACAACTAACTGGAGTGGAATATAAATAAAAATAGAACTGAGCGGCAGGGGGGGGTCCACATAAAGGAAAATTAACAACTGGCAGAGACAGAGGTTCGCACACATTCTCAATTTCTTTACTATCTCAGTAATTTTTTTCACAATGCTTCTAGGCCCAAGGAAATATTTAATGGTTTTGCTTATTAAGTAATTAGGTCCAATCAACTTAATGAGTATTTATGTCCTAATAACTCAGTGCCTATTGGGCACTGCAGATCTTCTCAAACTTGGAATCAAATTGGATACCTCCACCCTAATTTCTGTACTATATTGATTTCCACTTGATACTTCTTTTTTATTACAGCCACTGTTGAAAACCTAGCTTCACAAAGATATGACATTTTTGAAAGAAATGTAGTTATCTAACTCCCTTGAGCTAGTAGTTTGCATGGTATCTGACAGATGTTGTCATACTTCCCTCGACAATTGGAAATATCGCATGGTGCCTCTGTGAATTCATTAAGGCATTTTGGGACACCTTAGCACATAGATTGGATCCCACAGGGCTAGGATTTTAATTTAAAAGAGCAATGGAAGTAGTTATGGGGGTGCGGGGAAGGACAATTAACAGGAAGATACTTTAAAAAGCAGTAAAGACAAAGACCAAAAACACAACATAAAATTCAAAATTCATTCATTCATTTATTTATTCAACAGGTATTTGTTGAGCATCTACCTTATGTCAGACACAGGCCTTATGCTAGGTATAGAGGATACAGTGTGAATGAGGATAACATAATCTCTACACTCTAGTAGCTTTTAGTCTAGCATAGACAACAGGCATTAGAAACAGGTGAGAATTATGATAGGTGATGAACATGGAGCTAAGAAAGCATATAGGAATAAACTTCAATCTAGTCTGAAGGTCAGACCAGGACTCCTCAATGAAATGTATTCTGACTTGAGATACAAAGGACAAGTAATGTTAACTAGAAGAAACAGTAGACAGGAAGAGTATGGAAACAGTAAGAAGAGGAATCAACATCCATGGAGGACCTTCCAAAGACCAGGAAGGACATGGCATGAAAGAAACAGAAAGAATTTCAAGATGCCTAGTGTATTCAAATTCAAAAAGATGGTTTATACAATATGAAGCTAGGGAGACAGACACCCAAACTTGAAAAACCTGTAAGACAGTTTGAAATATTGGATAGTATTCTAGTGGGGAATGGAAGACATGTTTTAAGAAATAGAATGACACTAAAACATTTATGCCCCCAAAGGATCACATTGATTGCAGGGGAATAAGACTGAAGTTGAGTCATGAGTTAGGAGTCCATCGAAGTAGTTAGGTATTAGTTGAGGGGCGGGGCTATATCTCAAAACCCCTGAGAATGTGGTGTCCAGCACACAGACAGAAGGAGTAGTGTAAGATAGTTCTCCAACTTGAGAATGCATCAGAATTACCTGGAGTGTTTGTTAAAACACAGACCACTGTGTCCCACCTCCAGAGTTTCTGATTCAGTAGACCTGACGTTGGCCCAGGGAATTTGCATTTCTATCAAGTTTCCTGATATTGCTTATTTGAGAACTAACCTTTGAGAACTACTGGCCTAAAACATAGTAATAAGGGGAGAAAGGATGAACGGAAGAAGGAAAGATAAATAGGGAGCTGCGGGCTGGGCATTGAAGGAGCTTCACTCTATTTTGCTTTTCTTACTTCCATGAAGTTGAAGGAGAGGTCATCTGTTGAGAGTTTGTGGGGAGGCAACAAAGCAACAGATCTAAGAACAGTGGATGGTTAAAACTAGCGAAAACATTAAACCGGGCAGAGACTTAAGGATGCATAACTGTATTCTGGGATAATACTGAGTTTTAAGATAAGGTTGGCAGTCTTAAATTTATAGTGACGCAAATCTACCAATTTCTGTGATTTTATACAACAAAACTCAATTGTCCAAGAGCATATGCAGAGGAGGCAGGCATTTGGGTTCACTCAGGGTGTTTTCCTAGGCTAGAATTACAGAAGGATACTGAGGTAAGGAGATGAAGAGGTCATTGAAATGTTGGGCCCTGAATATAAGCTGGAGTGGGAGTAAAAGGAGAAGAAAAAGATTCTGACAAAGAAAAAGTTGAGAACTACAGATCCTAATGAATCAGGAAAACTGGTGTATTAGGGGCTAAATGAATGAGCAAGCTAGAAGAGTAAAATATTTTAGAGAATAAAAGTTCTAAATTAATGATTTCAGGGATAGAACAGTTCCAGGTGATAATGAATTCCAGGTTGGCCATTGGAGCAGATGGTTGAAGTGAGGAAGAAGATCATTGGAGAGGAAGTGTCAGGGTACTGAGATTTCAGGGATTTTTCCTCCCCCATGGACACTGAAGATAGCTAGGATGGTGAGAGAAATCAAGGCGATGGCAGTGAGCTATCTGCCAAATTCTTCAGTGAAGGAAGGAGACTAACCAGGAGCTTGGTATCCCTACTGATAAAGAGGAGTGTAGGATAATAGAGCCAATGATGTGAATGGGCCTCAAAGGAGGAGATTGCAAAAGAGAGTGGAGAAGGTGTGCGTGAGCAGCAGTGAGGAGCACAGAGTGCCCTGATTCAGACCCCAAAGTGCATGGGCTGTTGGAGAATAAACAGCAGCGGTAGTGGAGTCCTCAAGGGAGAGCTAATTTTCTCTTAGGGAGACAAGGCAACGTTTAGAAAGAAGTTGATATTGTGGCGAAGTTTGTTAATAATTAAATATGAGTTTTAGAGGACACGGCGGAAACATTTTAATTTATGGAATAGAAGCTGCATATTAGAGAAAATTGTTGGCAAGGAATCAATAAGCTTGTCATAGCCTCCCAGCTTAATTTATAGTTTGCTGAAGATTAGTGAAATTGATTTGTACATTTGCTGAGATTGTCAATTAGCTAAGGAAAGTTGTTCACATGCTCCTTGAATTCTAACAGGTTTCATCATGTTAATGGCACAGAGGAAAAGTCAGAAAATACATATGTTATTAAAATATTGATAATTTAAAAGCAGGAACTGAGTTTGTATTATCTTAGACATTTTAAGAATTCTACTTACAAACCATATAAAAATCAACCCAGAAATCTCCAGACCAAAGTCACCTACGTATGACTGACTAAAAAGGTTAATGTGATTAAGATTTATTAAGTTCATTGTCCCTGCTGCCGTTTAATACCAAGTGGTAGATGGTTTTTATCCAAAAGAAGCAATTACACTGAATTTATTATGTTGCTAAAGTAGATATCTTAAACTACACTTTAGAACATTTTAGGTCTGACCCTTATAGGATAAAATAACTGTATAATCTGTAAAAAAGATTTAAAATCCTGTTTACCTGTATTTTTCAAGGTTGTATTCTGGAAAAGGTGAGATTTGCAACTTCAAGCTCTTCTAGAAAACTGTCTTCTGATTATATGTAATGATCATTGTGGAAGGGAATGATGCACATTTTATTTTGCATGCACATGGCTTAACTATTGATTCGAAGTGGAATGGTTTCTCCATATGAAGAGAAGGGGGAGGTAGTGCTGTGCTGGTGCTTACTCTAAGATTCCTTCCTGGCCCTTTCTTCCCCAGCTTGTCTCTGTTTGGTAGGGAAGCTGACCCCTACAGGGTGCTTTTCCTGGGCTTCTGTCCTGGGATAGGCCATTGGGAAGCAGTGGCAGGAGACAAGGCAACGTTTAAAAATAAGTTTAGAGGAAGAAAGATGCCTGAGTATTTCTTCCCTTCCTTCTCTTTGTTGGTGGCATTTCTGGCACTGCTGGTTTTTTCTTTGACTCCACAGCTCCTGGACAGCTCTATCATGAGTTCAGCTTCTGCCAGGATAGCTCAGACCCTAGGTTTCAGTAATTCATTCTTCTTCCTGTTACCTCTAGCTCTCAGGTGGTCACAGTTTCTACTGTTTCTAACTTCTGGTTGCCTCTCCGATCCCTCTATCCATCCTCATCCCTGCATTAAATGACCTTTGTTTTAAATACTTACAAAAGTTTCTTTTTTCCGCGTTGGACCTTGACGATGTAAATGTCTGACTTATCAAACCGTGATAAGATTCTACAATATATATCAGGAAAATAGGGCAGCAAGTGATAAGTGCTCAATAAAGTTTTGAGTGGGAAAAAAAAATCTTTACAAAGCTGATATACATCCTCCTTTTAAATGATGCGCGCACGCGCGCGCGCACACACGTTACCGGCATCTCAAAACAGTGCATAGACACATTAAACGGCTGCAATCACTTTTCCAACTCCTTATAAATTATGTTGGTAGGAAAGAATTTTGAAAAGGACAGAGACAAAGATGTGGTGATTTGAATCATTTTGATAGTAGTTTGAGGAAAATAACAGTCATCAGAATAATTCCCAACTCCGAAGTACTTACTGCCTCAGTTATAAGTAGCTCAAGTACTAGACATTTGTATTTTATACAAGTGATTCTTTTCTGAAGGCCACCTATAATTCAAAACTCATGTAATTAAAGACTAAATTTTCCACAAGTTGAATAAGTCTACAACTTGTTTTACTAGTACAGGATATCATAACAATTAATTGGCTTCTTTCATGTTTTTTTTAAAAAAATTTTTATTTATTTATTTATTTTTTAAAATCACATCTTCTTTCCATAGTTATTGATTTTGGTTTATTTTTGCACTAACAATAGCCCCACCACTTGGTCAATAATATATAGCATGTTTTACTGTATATTAAAACTCAAGTATGATAATAGTGAATAGTGAAAATAATGACACAAAATTTTGTGCACGATTCTGATACGGGCAAACAAAACATGACTTGTGTGCTGTGGAAGAAAGTCTGTGAGTGGGTATTTATAGTTTACAAGAAAGGGTCATCCATTTGGCAGTTCTATACACATAGTTTATAATAAAGTTGGTTTGCCTGCTCTCAAATCTAAAAATCTTAGTGAGCTTTTACAAACTGGAGAAATTTAAACTTTTTTTTTCAAATTTTATACCTGAAATGAAAATTTAGTATTATGTTGTTTTGCATTATATCAAATTTGCATACTTTGTCTAACATAAATGAGAAACCAAGTCACTGCAAAAGTTTTAATGCTTATATCTGACGTCAAAGGCATAGATGTACTAAGAAGTATTTTAAAAAGTATTATGTAATTTTTCAAGAAAAGCTTAAAAGAATTCTATTTAAGCTTTAAATGAAAATAGAATTTGATTAAACAGAATTTGGTAACTATAAATACAAGTGTGAGAGTACTATACATATAACACATACACACACATCTTTAAATTTTGCATTAGCTTATTATTCTTTTAAATTTAATAATTAGAAATAGTGTTGAAATATTAATTAAAATGCTATTTATGTCTGGATATTCCTCTTTACCCTACAGCTTGTTTTCTATTTCAAGCTAAAACATAAGTCTTAGGTATCCACTGTCTTAGGGAAATGTGGTTGTAGCAGAAGAATAGAAAAACCAGTCAACTCTTGGCTTTTAGTTTTAAAAATAGGCATATAAATGCAGGGGAGAAATAATAGTTTTGAGAGAAAAAATGCTTTTGAGTTCAAAGAACCTGAGAATTTGTATTGGCTTAAAGGTCAGAGCATTGAAGTACTCGGGTAGGATGTTATGCCATAAACAACAGGTACGAAAAAATACTGCCAAAGACAGCTTTTCTTTTCCCAGACTAGTTGAAAATCTCAAGAAATGGGAGGAGGGCAGAGTCTGAGGAAAGGAAAGTGAGTTCTGAGTATGCCTTCCTGGTAAGTGGGCACATAACCTGCTCCCTGGATTTGGAAGGGCGGGGATAGAAATTAAAACCCTCAGGTAGGTTTCAGGGGTGGAACCCAGAGAGGCAGCAAGCTATGAAGGGAAGCACTCCTGAGTTACTAAGACCTCGAGGGGTGCAGTAGAAACATCTGTGTGGCACGTCTAGGCGGAGGAAACTTCAGATAACCTCGGAAAGTTCTCTGCTCTTCCCAAGTGGCATGGGAAAATGGCCACATCTTTCTGTGCAGCCCAGTATGAGGCCTGAAAGTCATTGAGAAAAATCTGGCACTTCAGATTTTTGGGTACCTTCTGGGTAGTTTAAGGTATACATAGGCAATTCTCGGACCTTATGTCTGGAGGAGACCCAGTAGTCACAATGATGTCTTAAGCAGTGTTTTTTAACGATTTCGGCCCATGATTTACAATAAGGAAGACATTTTACGTTGTGGCCCAGGACACAAAAAATGTTTGTAAAACAATATTTACAATGCTGGCTTATATTTTCTTTTCTTTCCTATTTTATTCTTTTATTTAAAAGTTGTAGTGTGATCTACCAAGCTGATGTCACAGATTGAAACCTACAGTTTGAAAAACATTCTTTAGCTGATCCTAGTGGTTGCCCTGTCTTGGCACTCTCTAACCCCTCCCCACCCATGGACTATATACAAAGGGGGTTGGAGACCTCCAAATTAACTGACATTGGGGCCAAATGAGATTAGGTAAAATTATAAAAATATAGTTATATTTTATGCACGCCTGGTATATGGAAGAGAAATTTGCATCTATTACCATATTCACTGCTTATATTTAATAAAGAAGTACATTGGAAATTGAGTGGGAAATGAATGCTAGTGTCTTGCTTTTCCTAAACTGCTCATGAGCTTTTTGAACTCTTTGGAATGATTGGCACCATACCATCCACATAATGGTAGTTTCTTAAATCGTAGGGGAAGTATGTAGCTGTCAATAACCTCTTAGAATATCGACTTTGACAACTCAGAGCTATCATAGAGTGATGAGCATTTCTTCAGGA
>NW_006442484.1:28628906-28634776 GCF_000325575.1 Pteropus alecto
ATAATGTTTTAACTGATTCAAATCAGAGGGGTATATTTTTTCCTATGCTTGTTGAAGATAAGAGAGTGAGAACATTTTGCCAGTATTCAGGTGAGGGCCTGGAATAGATTCACCTGTATTGTAGATCTTAGAGTTCTATATCATTTCAATCATTCTTTTCCCTTAACCTGTTTGCATTCTTTCCTCATATTTATGGCATCCTTGTCTGTCATTCTCAACAATAATAATCTCTTGGCAGAAATAGAGTCAAATTCTGCCAACAAAATTAGATTGTTGGCATTCTATTACATTAAATCACTTCATCTTGTTGGCCTATAACTTTAAACAAATCATGATAGGTTCAAAAGTAAGTTTCTTTCCTAGGTCAGAAATATTGACCTAGGACAGTAAGGCAAGTGAGAAGAGAATTCTCGATTTCTGTTTTAGTCTCTTTGTGCCGTTGTAACAAAAATACCATAGACTGTGTGGCATATAAACAACAAATATTTATTTCTCACAGTTTTGCAGGCTGGGATGTCCATGATCAAGTTACCAGCCGATACATTGTCTGGTGAGGACCCACTTCCTGGTTCATAGAAGGCCATCTTTTCTCTGTGTTTTTACATGGCAGGAGGAAGAAGGGAGCCTCTGAAATTTATTTTAAAAGGGTACTGATCTCATTTATGAGAGTTATCCCTTCATGACCTAACACCACCCAAAGGCCCCACCTCCAAATACCACCATATTGGGCATTAAAATTTAACATATAAATTTGGGAGAGACACAGAGAATCAATCAGTCTATAGCAATTGCAAGTTAAGGAGGATTGTCATGTTCACATACCACTGGGAGAAATGTGACCTAACCTGTAATAGCAAGAAAGTGACAGACACGCAGAACAATGACAAGGTTTCATTTGAGTCCAAACTTCAGGCAGCCCATGAGGTCCAGGATGAAGGCCTTTTTTTTTTTTTTTACATCAGTTATCCAGATGACTCCGACTCACTCTGTAGCTTTTGAGTCTCACTATAAACCTGGAAGAATCAAGATCTTTGATGAAAAGAGAATGAAATAAAACAATTACACTTGCCCTGATAAAACTTTCACTTTGCCCCTTATTTGTTATCACATATTTTTGATTAGGAAATCTTTGTTTTTTAAGTAAAATATGTTACATCTTTATAAAGTATCTTGTTCTAACCAGGAAGTCACAAATTAAGTCTCTAGGGGCCAAATAGAAAACAAATAAGTGGATAAAACCTGGTATAAGAGTAGAGGTGATTATGAAAAACGGGAAAAGTCTATGCTCTATCAAAAGCCAACAAACACATTTTAAAAACCATTGTGTAGGCCTAAAACAATGGTCTGTAGCTGAATTCAGATTTGGTCTATCAGTTTGCCTTCAATCAAGAAACATAATTCAATTAATCTGAATACAGATCTGACTACTCTAATCAAAACTCAGCTTAATCCTGCTAAGAGCCCAGGTCTCAAATCACAGTCTGCTGGACCTGACTTGAAGCAGACATTAACTCAGTGCAAGGGAGGGGAAAACTATTTGTGGTAGCGAGTGGAGGTGGGTGAGATGGAGATGATGATGGAAAGTTATATCAGCTTCACCTAGAAACTTTTTCAAAATCTGTACATCCATTTACTTCCTTCTCCCCGCTAGATCATGATGTGAACCACCCCAACCAAAGCTAGATACCCCTCCCCAAATAAGAATGATTGCTATAAAGAACTGTTGTTAACTGCTGATGATAGTATTTATTACTTTGATGTGAGAGGAGTATAAATAAGATTGAAAGCTATTGCCTTTGAAGGTCATCTACTTCAATAAGATTTTGACTGCTTTATAAAATTCATTTTTTCTCTAACTTCAGTATCTAGTCCCAATGAAGAATCAGAAGGAAATCTGATCTTTTCTTGTAAAATCATTATTTCCTTTCCTTTAATCAATATTTCCTCATTATTTCAGATATAGTTCTTAAGAAAATTCTTTAAAACATAAATTTGAAACACTTCTGTATAATGGGCTGCCTCCTTATGCCTCCCGCCTCTACCAGGTGAAGAGAAATGTTCTTATTTTCTCAGGATGCTACAGATGTATATCATATATATGCAAGTGAGGTGTGTATTTTTTTTAAAATGGATACTATTTTAAGGTAGTATAATTTGCCAGTAATTACAGAAAAGTTTCAAAATAGGCTTTTACTAATTATACCCAGAGAGTAGAAATACAGGTACAGGCATACCTCATTTGAGTGCATGTCACTTTATTGTGCTTCACAGATGTTGCGTGTTTTACAAATTGAAGGCAAGACCTTCCACCAGCAAAAAGATTCCAACTGGCTTTATTGTGGTGATCTGGAACCGAACCTGCAATATCTCTGAAGTATCCTGTATGTGTGTAATAACATGGAGAAAATATTATTCTGCAGAATTCTAGGGACTGGAAAGGGCAATCTGGCTTGACTGGGCTGCTTATCAAAAGTAAATACTTGAGGTAGGGAGAGGGAGCACTAGCATCTACGCCCTGCAGAGGTGTGTTTAGATCAGGACAAGTTTTTAGAGTGTAAGGCAGGGAGGCAGTAAGATAGAGACTTGAAACTTTTTAAGCCTAAGTAAAGCTACAAAGCTTCTCTATTATCACAAGCATGGCTGGACTTTTTAAATGGAAGACAGTTGTGTCCGTGTTGTGATTCTTGAAATCTACTTCACCGTGCAAGTTCTTTCTCTCTCTCTCACTATAATTTTTGCAGTTATGTCTTAAGTTGTTATCCTTTATTCAGGCAACTTTTCTCTCTAAAACATGTTTGCTCAGCTGCCAAACTGATGCTTCTAAAACATTCAAAAAATTGTGCCCTATTTAAAAAACAACATTTGGTAACTCTTGGTCACATTACAAGGGAATGCCAAACTTCTTATCACAACATATACATGACTCTTCATGATGTTATCCCAATGTAGCTTTCTAAGTTTATCTCCCATCATTCTCTCCTCCAACCTTTGTTCCAGTAATGAAGGGCATGCTGACATTTCCTGAAGGGGCCATGCTTGGTCATACTTTTGTTTCTCTTTGTTCACACTGACAAATCCAGTATTTACTGACTTTTGAGTCAGAAATAATGTGCAGTGAAAACTTGAGTTACATTAAGGAGGGGAAAGCAACGTGCTAGGAAACAAAGACAGAGTCAAATGCAGGTGATAGTGATATCTCTAATTTTTTACCAGTTTAGTTATAAATGTTCATATGTTTTTTATTTTAAAAAAATTATGAAAATGAGTATTTGCCCTCAATTCCTTAGATAAGAATTGGATGCTGCATTGACTTCATTAATTCATATGATCAAAAACCTAGTATAATAAATCTAGGTTGGAAATCAGACTTTTCAGCATTCTTGTTAGCAATAGTGTCTTACTTTTTCTATATAGCCATGGCAACCAGTTCTCTGCAAGTAATTTGGGTATGGTTCATAAAGGGTCGGTTTTGTAGAAAAGCTGCAAGCAATTTGTTTTCCTTAAAAAATAAACTGAGTAAAATGAGATTATACGATATGAGACTATCAAATTGTATTATAAAATGCAAATAAAATAAAATTTATTCTCTTTAAAGTGCCACGGGGTATTAAGAAGAGCCTAATGGGATTTACATGAATTCTCATAAATAAACCTCCTGAGGTTACTGGTGTCCTCAGATAGAAGGCAGAGGACAGTAAGCTACAGTCTTTGACATTTTATAAGATTATGGTTTTCTTTTTTAAAAAAACTTTTGTAAGAAATCACTTAATATCACTTTTCATGAACTGATAGGAAATTTTAAAAGATTGTTGCTTTAGCCATCAGTGTTCAGCATACAAATTTCATTTGACCCATTTGGATTTCACTGGTTTGTAGATAAGGAGGGTCATTCTGAGGGCAACGTAGTATAGTCAAATTTTTGCCAGGTCGTTGTCATTGAAAAATGATAGCGATATTGTCTCTCATTTAAGGGGAAACTATGGATAATTTGTAATCCCACTCAAATTAGAAGCTCCATATGGTAAAAAAAATTGCAATGTGTAGCATTCTGCATTTTATTAAGCAGTCAGGGTAAGGTTATTCAGGCATTTGAATATTAAAATTTGAATGGTAAAAACTGAAGTAACCCTTCCCCCCCTTGAATAATTCGGATAATATAAATTGTATCTATATGAAACTTTCACTTTGTTTTAAGATCATGTTTAGATTTCTGGTTTTTCTTTTGAGCTTCTCTAAATCTTCTTGCTATGTATGATCCACCACTTTCATCTATATACATGTGAATTGACGTGTAATAGGTATCTAGTTTATCAGCTTCACAGCTAAACCTTTTATAGTTTTTGGTTATTGCAAGTAGGGGTGTGCTGGTAAATGTTTAATAATAGACTTTGGGTAGGAGAGAAATGCCTGATCTGTAATATTTGCTGATTTCCGTGGTGTAAATACCCCCACTGTGGCTGATATCAAGCTACCAATGACATCACTGAATGCAAAATTAGAAAGAGATGTGCATTGGCTCACCATCATATTGTATTTCCTCTGTACAGATACGTTAGACATAAATAATCTTGAGAGCATAGATAATAGTAAAATGTAGTAAAATAATTAGGAGGTGATACAGTTTTAAGTACTTATTACCTTTATTTTAATAGAATATATTTCATTTTAAGTGAATATAATTTAATTTTTAATACTTGGCTATAATAACAGGCTCATGAGAGTCTTGACAATTAACCTGCATGCATATCCTGGTTTGAGGCTGGCTCTAGCACATCAGTGATTATAGGCGATGTACTATGGTATGGAGTTTGAATCTCACTTTAAGTCTTTGAGTGACTAAGCTTTGAATAGGTTTATAAACTCGTCAGTTCCTTTCAGAAATCAGAATGCAGAAAGTTAACCAAATGAATGAGAACTGCCCCCTGTCTGGCCTAAACACCTAAACCCTACATAGTTTGATTCTCTGATACACTTTTCTCCCTTCATTTGAACATATCTGAAATTGGTATGTATCTTATAATTGAGATATGTACTTTCTCATCATTTACTTTGCAATGTTCTATGGTACCTAAAATAATAATGCATCTTAAATTATGGCATCTTATAGTTGATGAAATATGGCACTTTAAAGTATGAGAAATTGCTGATTTAGGTAAGACGAATAAGATTATTTTTTCTTATTGGCAAATGCAAGAAAGTCCCTTCGTGTTCCAGGAATTGAGTATCTTAACATTAATTCAAAATATCTAAGTCCTGGGTGGTAGATGTGGTAACTGGGGTCAAATACGTGGTGACAGAAAGAAATCTAATTATGGGTGGTGAACATACAATGCAAAATATATATGACTTACTGCTGAAAAAAAAAAAAATTAAAAAAAAATTTAAATAGGAAAAAAAAAAAATCTAAGTCCTGTGTTAGTAGGCACAAAAAAAGGCCCAAGCTATCAAATAGAGTGAGTTGATATTAAAATGTTCTAGGTCTTAAAGTCAAGACTATCGTGTTCTGAGAAGAAAACATTATTATTTTTCTGTTCATAATAGTTTCAATGTTAACATCCGTTGTGTGAAGCATGAAGCATGTGCTAATCTATTTCTTGTAGTAATTGGATGTATTCATTATGTGTTTTAGCGATGGTAAATAAGGGGTTGTTAATGCAGAAAAAGCCTGTAGGTGACACTTGAAACATAACTGAGTATTAAGACCCAGACAGATAGAAAATTGCCTTCAGTTCACTCCTGTTGCCAAGTCATTCCATCTTCTGATTTTAGAGGAAAACCGTGTTGATTTCATGTCAAGGCAGAGAAACAAATAGGGAGTTCTGTTTTCTCTCTGCACATGGCCTGCTGTGGCAAATTACTTCTCCTGTCTC
>NW_006442484.1:28635673-28670298 GCF_000325575.1 Pteropus alecto
CCACTTTTAGACTAGATTGATGATTACTTGCATAGACAGTAAAATGAAGAATAAGTTAAAGGGGCCCATTCCCCTTGATCTTTGTTCCACACACTGAAGCAAAAGGACCGAGAAGACTGCAGCACAAGTTGTAGACCAAGTCTAAACTGCTGCCAGAGATTTTATATTCTACAGTTCTGTTCTGATGGGGTCTCACAATTCATCAAAATGGGAGAGGTGGTGAAAAATCATCCTGATAGCCAACGTGGAGGCTAGTGGGAGATGGCCTTGTATCAGTTAATTACAGATGGTTCATTTTCCCCTGTTCTGGATGGAATACGAAGCATTCCACCAAGACTCTGATAGTTGTGATTCAAGCCTTTGCCTATACGAATACCTGCAAGATTGCCAGGTACGACAGCTGAACTGTTTTCCCACAGCAGGTAGTTACATAGAAAGTGATGCCAGGAAACAAAATTAATGAAATGGAGAAAAGGAAGGTCAGTAAAGTGGGCAGGAATAAATGGGTTATTGCTATGGGCAACTATGGCTCAATCTCACTGGGGGCCCTCTGGCAAACTATGTAGACCTACAGTCCCCAACCTTCTTGGCACCAGGGACCAGTGCTCCTATGAGAATCTAATGCCTGATGAGCTGAGGTGGAGCTGAGGCAGTGATGCTAGCTCTGGGAAGTGGCTTCAAATGGAAATGAAGCTTGGCTTGCCCACCCGATGCCGCTTACCACCTGCTGCGCAGCTGGTTTTTAACAGGTCACTGACCAGTACCCTCCTGTGGCCTGGGGGTTGGGGACCCCTGATGTAGACTGTGCTTCAGACGTACTATGGGACAGAGCAACCCCACTGGTTAGGGGTTGCTCTTCACTGATTCTCTGCTCTTTCTAGGAGGTTTTGTATGTAGGTTAAGGAAACTCTGAGAAAGCTAGAGAAAACCCTTGGGAAGAGAACTCTTGAAGCCTTCAGGCTGAGATCTGTCAGCATTTTGAAAATTATTTACAGTAGCTGCAGGTGAACTCAGAGGTGAGCAAAAAGGATATGGGCTGCAATGCAGAACACAGGAAAAACCAAGCATTATAAAAAGAGATAAACACCTTAATTTCATACTATGAAGTAATTTTGTTAACATTTCAATCATATTTCTCAGTATTTTTTCAATGATTAGAAGATACTATATAATTAATTTTGTTGTTTTTAAAAAAATTTTAAACTATTTTATAATTATTCATATTATTATAAGTGCTTCATGAACATATTTTTTCTATAGAGATTAAAGTTTATTTAGGGATAAAACATTATAAAAGTAACACCGTAAATTAAGAATTATTGTTCCAAAAATTATGTAAATTTTGATTTAGATCATTAGTTTAAAGGGGAGCAGGATTATGGAGGTAGCAGGAAAGATTTCATAGTAGAAAAGAATTTTTGGCTGGATGTTGAAGGACCAAGTAGAAAAATGGCTAAGGTGTTTAGGAGCGTATCAGCTAAATTAAATCAGATGTGGCATGAATATGGATTCTGAAACAAAATTAAGCAAACTCTATTAGGAGACTGTGGTAGACAGAATAATTCCTCCCTCCCCACACCAAAAATGTCCACTTCCTAATCCCCGGAACCTCTGAATATGTGGCAAAGGGCAATTTAGGTTGCAGCTGGAGGTAATGTTACTAATTAGCTGACCTTCAAATAGGGAGATTACGCTGGATGATCCAGATGGGTCCAATAGCATCATCACAAGAGTTCTTAAAAGTGGAAGGTAGAGGCAGAAGAGCAGTCAAAGTGATGTGCTGAGATGGGAGGAGAGCTTTGTCTGCCCTTGCAGGCTGTGAAGATGGAGGAGGGCTGGGAGGGGGCATGAACCAAGGAATGTGGGTGGTATCTAGAAGCTGAAAAAAGTAAGGAAGCAGGTTCTTCACCAAAGCCTCCAGAAAGGAAGACGGACTGTGGACGCCTTGATTTTAACCCAATGAGAGCCCAGATTGATTTTGCTTGCAAAGTGGTGAGTCCTTGTACTTTGTATGCTTGATTTTTTTTCCCCCCAACCAAGTGTGTGTGTTCCTCTGTTCCTATCATCAGTGACCCTTCACATAGTTGCCTCTGGGTGGTTTTTAGCTTTCCATTTTTACCCTTTTTATCTTTTCTTGAAAATTCTTAGAGAAGTTCTCAGTTTTGACTTCCACATCTCAAATTTTATTTTCCTCGGAGTCAAATACATTTAGCTGTTATGTTTTCATATTACTCACTTCTGTTTTCTAATTTTCTAAATGTCTGTTTTATCTCTCACTGAGCCTTAACTTAATCATGTCTATTAATATTTTTATTTCACCGACCATATTTTTCTTTTCAGAAATATGTTTTTTTCATTTCTTCTGTACTTGCTTTGTCTTCCCTCATTTTATTATTTTATATTTTTTTTCTAAATGGAAGTTATTCCTTTATCTTGTTTGAGCACCCTGAGGATGTACGTTTAAAGCTTTTGTCAGCCTATTTCATAAAATTGTGTAGTGAGTTTATGTTCCTGTGTTTTAATATTACAGATGGTTTTGCGTTGTGTGGGAATTTTTGTTCCACCCCTTCTCATCTTTTCTTTTTCCCTGGGTCCCTAGCCTTTACTATCATTTCAGGGCTTCTGTTCCATGTGATTATTTCAGATTTAGTCACAGAGTCAGCGGATGGCTTGATTCATTTCCTGCTCTTTAAATTCTGTGACTTCTAGACAGAATTTCTAGACCCACAGTCTTCCTCAAAACTATAGCCACAGGTGGTAGTTGGTAACAATTTTTATTTAGCTACCTTTCTGAATACTCTGTATGACACCTCCAACTCCTGACTTCAAACAATGAGCCAAGGACTACTTTTTAACTCTCTTAACCTTTTCCCTGTTTAGGAAAAAAAAAAGTGCAATTCGCTGCCACCATTAATTTAATATCACATGTAGGAATGCTACATTTTCTAGAATTTGACGTTTTCAGCACCAAAAATTACTGTCTTTTGTAAATGGAAATACCACTACTAAAAATAGAATGCTATAAATAGAATGACATGATTTGTTTCCAAAGACTATCAATATAGTAGAGCAATGCGAAAATAATAATAAAAGTGAGATATCTCTGGGTAAACGCTGCAGCCGCAAACACCGCTGCAGAGTATTCTCAGGAAGAATGGGAAATGAGTTAAACGGTAGGGGCTGAACTTCTAGCAGCTGCTGCCTGCCAGAATTCAGTAGGTCCAAGACCTCAGTTCTTCTTACTACTTTGTGTTTTTGTTCTGTTTCCACTAAAATGTGTTTATCTAGGTTTTGTATCTATGTCTTTTTGCCTCTTTATTTTAATATGCTATAATTTCTCTGTGTTTGGCATGCAGATGGATTATTTAAGTTTGAACTTGTGCAATTGGAATAGACCTCTTACTTTTGTTTTAGGAGCCATTTTTAGACAATGGTTACCTTCAATATTTGGTTTGGTATACATATATGCATTTGAGAGTGAAGTTGTATCTTTTTGGTGCAGACATATACCAAATACCATATCACCCTGGTGTATTTGGTGCCTGTTTCACTCTCTAATGGATTTGTTAAGGGTTTGATTTGTTTGTCCATTCCAAAATATCATAGATCTAGACTCTAAATATAGATCTTCCTTCTGGTCAAACAGTGATTTGTGTGTGTGGACAGTGATTTGTGTGTGTGTGTGTTGAGCGGGGGAGGGTTCTGAACCATTTGCTATTCCTCTGTTGTCATTTTGTTAGTGATACTCCCTCCTCTTCCCCTATCAAGTAAACCGGTGGACAGGAATTAATTTGGTTTATTGTGACTGTCTTGGATTATTTTATTCAATTTCACTTAGGGAGAATTGTGCTTTCAACAGTTGTCTCTGTTTAGCAAGTTATAGCAGTGTAATTCTGTAGCTAGAGTGATGGGGAAAAAATCGGGTGTAACCACACTTCTCCATTAAGCCAGGATGCCCCCTTTTTCTTGCTCTGAAAGAGAGTCCCACAGAAGATAATTTAGGTTGTGCTACCTTGCTGTTTTTCAGCCACCAGGAGGTGTGTTGTGCCTTTCAGACTGGCCTGCTATCTTGGAAGCCTAGTGGTTCACCCGATTTACACATTACAACCACATTTTTCCTTTTAGAAGATTTTGATACTTTCTTTTCTGAGATATAACTCATTGTCCTTTCCTATGATGCTTATTTCCTTTCTGCTTTACACAGTCTCTGGTTTTCCCATTTAAGCAGGTTCCTTTATGATGTCCTCCCTGACACCATCTTATCTGAGATAAGTGCCAGGAGGTGGTAAAGGGGTTGTGGTGGGGAGTTGATCAAATAACATCATTAACATTATTGTTACAACAGCAACAGAGTAAACCTTTTAGAGGTTTGGGAGTGTCCTGGTGCTTCCCTTTTATCTCCCCTTTTCATCTCAATCTCCTTTGATCCTCATAATAGCTCTGAGTGAGAGAAGTATCTCTGTTTGCTCCATGCTACAAATGAAGGTCCTGGAAGTCACAGAGAAGTGACTTGTTGAAATCACAGAGCTATTAAGTGTCAGAACAGGGACTAGTGTCATTTGCTTGTTCCAACAATATTTGCTGAGATGCACAAAATGGAGCTCCTTTATGAGAAAGTGGGTCCCACTAGCACAGATGTAATTGAAAATGGGCCATTTTCACATTTCAAGAGCCTATTTGTACCTATTTGCAAATGGACACATCTCTGAAAATAGGCAGGTACATTTATCCCCTTTTATCTCCCTGTTCTGGTGGTGGGTGCCTGGCTTTGATCATAATCTAGAGTAAGAGACAATGTGCATTAACTATATTTCTGCCACTTTTCATTATTTTTGTGGTGCTGTTCTATTTGGAAATTCTATCTAGCAAAATTGTGTAGCAAATTCTTGTATGAAGAACCTGTGAAAACTTTTGGCAGATAAATATTTACTGGTAAAATCACCTGTTCACCCCAAATTATTTAATATTCCTCAATAAATGCCTTTTGGTGATGCCTTAACTTACTTTGGAATTACTATACTTTTTCTGCTCTTAAAAAAGTGCTTATGATTAAAAAAAAAAGGAGCCATCAAGCCATGAAAAGACATGGAGGAACCTATTACTAAGTGAAAGAAGCCAGTCTGAAAAGGCCACATACTATATGATTTCAACTATTAGCATTCTTGTAAAGTCAAAACTACAGTGACAGTGACAAGGTTAGTGGTTGCCAGGGATTTATGGAGAGAAGGAGGAGGGATGAATAGGTGAAACAGAGGGCATTTTTAGGTCAGTAAAACCATTCTATATGATACAGTAATGGTGGCTACATGACTTCATGCATTTCTGAAAATTCATAGAACTTTACAACATAAAGAGTGAGCTGTAATGTAAATTATGGATTTCATGTAAATATATAACTATTATTTATCAATTATAACAAATGCCTCACACTAATGTAAAATGTTATTAATAGGGTAAGTTGTGTGTGTTTGGAGAGAGGAGATTTATAGGAATTCCTTGTACTTTCTCCTCAATTTTTCTATAAATCTAAAACTAGTCTAAAAAAGAAAACCTATTAATTAAAAAAAAAAAGATGATGTTCTTTGTGCCCTACAATACATGTGGAGGCACTAGAATTTCTAAGGAGCTCTTCTCTTCAAAGTGCTTTTCTCATTCCTTAGGGAGAGAAACTACACATGCATCTCTATATACTCATGAAGGTTACAAAAGCTTTGTGTTAGACATATTCTTTGTTCATTCTCTTCAACTTGAACAGTTTTCTTTTCAATCTGAAATATCTCTAATATTAGATGTAGCTCAAGGGTGATTTTTAAAGGGAATGTGAAATTCAATTTATTCACATATGAGTTATGAGATAGAGAATAAAAACACTAAAATTATTTTCTTGTATTTAGCCTGTAGGCATTTTAACACTCATAAATCTTAAATAACTGCAGTTAAACATCCAATTTTGCAGGGTGAAAAACCCATAGAAAGATTGCAGTTTAAAAAAATAATTTTTTCACCTCTCGGATATCTTTGGTACTCAAACTTCTTACAGATGCAGTATTTATAATTGTTCACAGAGAGAGACTAATTTTAAAATTTATATGAATAAAAATATTAGGAATTGAATGTTTTCTATCCAGCTTTATAAAAAACAGTTTTATCTGCACTAAAGACATTATTGGAAGTAGAAAATAATTAACACTATAAACTTTATGGCTTTCTACATCCACATTTCTGATGTGGCATTTAGTCTTTTTTACTTTTAATTTGAACTAGTAGGTGCACTAAAATTCTGTAGCAGCATCATGCCATATAAGGTGACAGCATTAGTCAACAATCAGAAGAGTGAAACTTTCATAGTAGAGCATGGCACACACAAAGCCTCCAGAATTACTGGTTATGTTGATTAATAACCAGTGTGGCTGTATGAAGGTATGTATGTGTGTATTAAGTATAGGAGCCTCAGAAGCAACATCTAAGAAACTGACATCATTAATAAGCAAGGACCAGAGAGCCCCAAGTGCTTTTAACTAAGCAATTTGATTGATTGATTGACTTTGTTTATTGGAATTTGTTTTATAATTTTTGTTTGGACATAATCTCTGTTCAAAGGAATTATTCCTTGGCAGAGTCTAGGCAGACTAGGACTCATGGGACAGATCTGGCCTCCAGTCTGTCCTCTCTGTAGCCCACAACCTTTTTTTGTACTGCCCACAAACCAAGAGTTTTTTCATTTTAAAGGGTTAAAAAGCAACTGGGACCATTACATGGCCCAGAAATCATATTTTTTATCTGGCCCTTTAACAGAAAAAGTTTGCCAGCCTCTGCCTTAGAAGGTAGGAACTTGGAGACTCAATCCTTGTTTCCTATAACTAGATTAATTTGAGTAGCTCTTATCTCTGCTTCTTCCACAAAAAAATGGCTGGAGTAATTTACTTGAGGCTTTTTTATCTCCTCTGTTGAAGGACCTTTAAAGTGTTCTTATTGCTTATGTTATTAATTAAGTCTTTGAGTGGGTCCAATAATTAGCATCCTCTCCTCAACCCAAGTCCTGAATGAAATGTTAATAAGGAAAAAGGGTGATAGATGAAGGCCAAGCATCACCTTCCTCACTGCTAACAGTGAACTTTAGGAGCTAACATCAGTGAAGTAGCATTGTGTAAAGGTCAACAGAGCACTATCTGCCCTAAGCAATGTGGGGCCAGAGAAGGGCTCTCCACGTGAAGGGCACAAGATTGTGTGTGTGTGCCCCTATGGGCAACTTCTTGAAGGAGGGAGGGAGAAAAATAAGGCAGAGCTGCAATGAGCATTCTTTTTTAATTCTTGAATTTACTGACCACACAGGTCAGTCTTCCTCCCAAAAAAAAAAATGGGGGGCGGTAATGAGAAACCAGGGGTCAATTGCTAGGAGTGCTTGATTCACATTGAAGAAAAACTCAGGAGTAAGAAAGAGCTACTTTTCTCTATAATGTTAAACTTCAAATCCTGAATGTGGCGCACAAGGCACATCATCCTTCCCTCCACCTCCCCTGTCATTCCACCTCTCCAATTTCATCTCTTATTACTCTCCTTTACTTCAAGTTATAATTTTATTAAATATGATTTGCTAAGGCTGGTCTCTTCACCTTGACTATCACCCAGTTAATGATGTCCTTCTTTCATAATCTGTATCCATCTTTTGCATAGAATCCCATTCAGAATTGACCTCTTCCAGAGACTCTTTGCTATTTACACAATGATTTGCTCTGTCCTCTATTGTCTACTGTGCATCCTTCCATTTCCTAAGTTTTCATCTTAATATGGTAGCATGTTTTAGCAATGATTGGTGGTTTTATAGCCACCATTTATGGAGCATTTATTATTATATGCTAGGCATGATGCTGAGTGTCTTTTATTCATTCATTTAATCTTCACAGTGGTCCTAATGAAGTAAATCATAAGTAGGTCACACATTTTGAAATAAAACATGCTGTGCAAAAATGAAGATTGCTATTTAGTAAATTCCTGGATCAGTTTCCTAAGATGTTATATATATGTTTATTTTTCTCAATAAATTGCAAGTTTCTCAAAAGAGTAGTGGCTCCTCATTGTGGTTTTCATTGCATTTAGTACATTGTTCTGAAGAAAAATAGATGGTTTGATATATTTTTTATCTCGACTCATGGGACTAATTAAATAAAATTAATAATAAAATGAATAAAATAAAATAAATTGTTTTTAATATGATCTACAAACCAGCTGGGAGTTATTGATATAGCAGAGGAAAGGAATAAATCTTGAAAATAAAATCAGTGAAAACCGTGTAGATTTTTCTTCTTCTTTAGCTTGTATATAAGCAAAATGTCAAACATATGTATATATAAAGAATAATAAAATAATCTCTCATAATCTGCCATTAAGCTTCAACTATTGTCAACTCATGTTAAGTTTTTTCATTTATACTCCACCCACCCCAGATTAATTTAAAGAAAATTCCAGGCATCATATCATATCACTTTATCTGTGAATATTTCAGTATGTCTTTGTGAAAGATGAGGGCTCATTTTAAAAACAAAAAAATGACAATTATATTATTGCCCCTAAACTTAATAATTCCTTAATATTATCAAATACCCAGTTAATGATTAAATTTCTCTAGTTGCATCTAATTTTCTCTAGTTGAATCAGGATCTGAAGAAGGTCAGTACAGTGTAATTGGCTGACAGTTTGTTTAAATCTCTCTTAATCCATAGATTACTTCTCCATTTCTTTTTTTTTTCTCCTTGAAATTTATTTTTTTTAAAAAGCTGGGTCATACGACTTTGATGGATTCTCATTGTGTGGACTTTGCTGCTTTAATCCCAGTGTATTTTACCATGTTTCTTTGTTCCCTGATACCTGCAAGTTGATTGTTATGTCTAGAGGCTTGATCAGATTCAGGTTCAAATATTTTATCAAGAATGTTTTAAATGGTATTATATACTTCTATTAGGAATTTTTATTTGTCTCTTTTGTGGTGTTAGCAGCCATTGATAATCATTGGCTCACTAACTCATTAGGGATTGTGAAATAGTGGTATTCTAATTTACCATTTCTTCTTCATTTGTTGGTATACTTCTGTAAAGAGAAATAGCACTACATTAACTATAAGGCTACTCCAAAATACATTTCTCCACTCTGAGATAAACACTTAATGTATTCTTTGACTTATTATTTTTCAAAATAATGACTCACTTCATTAACATTCTTTGAAGATCACTAACAAGATATTTTTTTTGAGAATCATAATGAACTTGCAAATTTAAATATATTTGTGTTTTAATTTGTTACACTGTTTTTCTCGATGCTCATATTTTCTATCTTTGGTCAATGGGAGTTTCTTTAAGTTGGTTCCTGAGTCCTTCTAGGAATTTGGATAACTTTCTTGCTTTCTACTATGACAGGATTTTCCAGGCTAATCTTGAATGTTTTCTTGCTATGGCAAAGAAGCAGTCTTCTTTCCAAATATCCCTGGTTTCTTTTGGTGGAAAATAATATTGAGACTGCAATCTGATGGGGTATTAATTACTACAGGGTTGGTCATTGGTCATTATGTGTAGGCTTATTCAGATAGTTAAATTGGGAAATTTCTTTTTTTTGAAAGATAAAACTGAGTATGTATTCATACTTCAAATTCAAACACAGGACTAAAGTTTTTGTTACCTTGCTGAACTTAATCTGTATCTCTCTTTTCTCGTGCCCAAAACACTAGCATACTCATTTTCTTCCCAATTCACAGACAACAGTCTTAGAATAGTATCAATACTACCACCTATACTATAATTACTTGAAAATATTTAAGGTTTTTTTTTTATAGTTCTTTATGTCCTTAAAGCAAATATTTCTTGGAATGTACAACTAAATAACTCCTTTCTATGTAGCTTTACCATCGATTCAAAAGTTAAGTCCATCTATTCAAATTTTAAGGAATTGTTTTTTATTTTAAAATTGATTTAGTTTTGTGATTATGTACTATATTTACATGGTTTCTAAGTCAACTATACAAAAACAAGATGTATTCAGGAAGATCTAGCTTCTGTCTCTGTGTCTTGCACCCTATTTTTTCCTCCCTCGTAAGTAACCACCAAACATTTTTGTGGTTTATCCTTCTATTTTTTAACCTTTCTATTTTTAAGTAAAGAAGTGTGTATGTGTGTGTATGTTTATAACTGCCTCTTAGATAAATATAATAATTTATATGCTTTCTCTACCTTGCTTTTTTTACTGTACGGTAGAAACTGGGAATCACTGCATAGGAATATGAAGAGAAATTCCTTATTTCTTTTGACAGCTGCATAGAGCTCTGCCGTGTGGCTATTCCAATTATATTCAATCAGTTTGTTATTGATGGACATTTCCACTTTTTTTTTTTTTTTTGCCATTATAAACAATACTACCTTAGATAGTCTTGTAAAAACTCCTTTTGTATTTTCTCTCTGGAATCTTTGGGGTAGGTTCCTGAAAGAGGGGTGCTGGGTAATTGTACTTTTGATTAATAGTGTCAAAGGCTAAACGTAATTGTACTTTTGATTAATAGTGTCAAATTATTTTCTAGAGACATTGATATATTTTACATTCCTATTGGCAGTGTGAGAAATTGCCTGTTTCCCCATAGCCTCACCAGCAACAGTATATATGTTGCCAACCTTTGTATTTTTGCTGAAATTATATCTCTTTTAGTTTTAAAATTCTCATGAGAGAGATTGATTTCTTTTTCAAATGAGTAGGGGCCATGAGAATTTCTCTTTGGGTAAACTATCTTTGCATCTCTCTAGCCCATTATATTTTTCTTTTAAGGCTGATATTTTTCTTTTCTGTGTTTAGAAGCTTTCTCTACATTTAGGAGACTTAACTTTTATTATATAATTTGCAAATGTATTTCCTCATTATATCATTTGTCTTTTTACCTGGCTTAGGTTGTCAAATGTTTGGGCCATAGAAATATTTTAATGAAATTTATCAATCTTTAATTATATGACTTAATGTTGTATCGTAGGGAAATTTTCCCCACTTCATGTAATAAAGCTATTTGCCTATGCTTCCTTGAGTGGTTTTATGATATAATTTTTTTACATTTTAAGTCTCATAGAATTTATGATGTGGTATAGTTGAAGAATAGATCAAATTTAATACTTATAGCTCTAATGATCACAACAGACTTTATTTAAAAATCCTGTTCTCTTACTGATTTTTTTTTTTTTTGGCCACTTTTCCTTATACTTTAAATTTCCATAAGCAATGAAATCTATGTCTAGTTCCTATTCTTATTCAAACATCAATAGCATACCAATTTGAATATTGAGGCTTGATGATCATTTTTAGTATCTTTTTTCTAGTCCTCCTTGTTCTTCTTTTTCAGAGTTATTCTAATTAATCTTATTTGTTTGTATTTCTTCTGGTGCCTTAAAAACAACTAACTCTCCCCACCAAAAAATGATATTTTTATTGAAATTGTTTTTATTTAGAAATTAACTCAGAGAAAATTTCACCTTTTTGATGTTGGGTCTTCCTATCCAAGAATGTTGTATGCATATTCATTTGTTCAAGTCTAGTTTTGTATTTTTCAGAAATCTTCTGTTGTTTTCTTTATAAATTTTAGACATGTCTTACTAAATTGTATGCCTAAATCTGATCTCCTTTCCTCTCTCTTACTTTTGTAAATGAAGCCTTCTTTTTGGTTATATTTTCTAAGTTGCAAGCGCATAAATGAATGCTACTGACTTTTGTATGTTGATATTTTTTTATCTTGCTATTGTCTAAATTCTCTTTTGTTTGTAGTAATTTTCCATTATTGTTGGGGTTTTGCCAAATCTATAATTGTTATGTACAAATAAAGAGGTATTACTTCTTCCTTTTCACCTCTTACGCTTCTAACTGCTTTTTCCTCTCTCTTATTATTTATACCTCCAACAAAGTATTAAGCAATTATGAATTAAGAGAGAATTTTTAGACCTTTTTATAATTTCAGTAGGAAAGACTTTAGTGCTTTTTCTTTAAATAAGATGTTGCCTTATAATGTCAAAGAAGTATCTATCAGTACATATTTTTTGAGTATTAGTATAATTAATAGATGGTGAAATTTGGGATATGATTTTTCTGAATCTGTGAAATTGATTATATGATTTTTCTTCTTAGCTTTATTAATATAATGAATTATATTAATAGACTCCTTAGAATCTTATAATAAACCCACTTAGTTATGATGTGTTATTTTTATATGCTGTCACAATCTTGGCTAACATATATGTTTAATATATTTGTGCTGATAATCATAGTGAGACTGGCCTGTAATTTTCTTTTTTGGTACAGTCTTCATGTTTTTGTGTCAATGTTAAATTCACTGTCTGTGAGAAAGGCTCTTAGAATTGGAAGATTTGGAAAACATTTCAATTCTTTCATTTTAAATATGATAAAAATGAGCTTCTGGTAGGTTGAGAGTGATGAATTTGAAATTCTATGGCTGGTAAGTTACCATTTTGAGTATGGATTCCTAATCTTATGATTTCTTTTTTCACTTTAGTGTTTTTTCTTTTGCTTTTTATCTTTACTTAATAATTTTATTTTATCCAATTTATTTAAACGAAAACAGTTCACTCATTCCTCCCACCCGCTATGCTCCATTTCTGGCAACCACGAATCTGTTCTCTGTATTTATGAGAGGTTAATTATATAAATAAATAGGTTAGATATATAGATATACATATATATGCATATCTACATAGATTAGATTCCACATATAAAAGAGATAATACGGTATTTTTCTTTTTTAGTCTTTTTTCACTTAACATAATGCCCTCCAGGCCCATCCATGTTGTTGCACATGCCAAAATTTCATTCTTCTTTATGGCTGAATAACATTCCTATGCTCATGTGTGTGCATGTACATACACACACCACAATTTCTTTTTCCATTCATCCATCGGTGGACACTTAGGTTGAATATCTTGGCTATTATAATAATGCTGCAGTGATCACGGAGGATGCATACATCTTTTTGAATTAGTGTTTATGTTTTCTTCAGATAAATATCCAGAGCAGAATTGCTGGATCCTATGGTAATTCTATTTTTAATTTTTTGAGAAAACTCCATACTGTTTTCCTTAGTGGCTGTATCAACTTACATTTTCATCCACATTGCACAAAGGTTCCCTTTTCTCTATGTCCTTGCCAATATTTATTTCTTGTATTTTTGATAACAGCTATTTTAACAGGTTATTATAGTTTTGATTTGTATTTCCGTGATGATTAATGATGTAGAGCATCTTTTTATATACCTGTTGGCTATCTGTATGTTTTCTTTGGAGAAATATCTATTCAGATCATCTGCCCATTTGTTATCAGATTGTTTGTTTACTCTTGAGTTGTATGAATTCTTTATATATTTTGGATATTAGCCCCTTATCACATATATGATTTACAAATATTTTCCTATATTCAGTAGGTTGCCTTTTCATTCTGTTGATGGTTCCTTTTGCTGTACAAAAGCTTTTTAGTTTGATGAAGTCCTACTTGTTTATTTTTGCTTTTGTCGGTTTTGTTTTTGGTGTCAAATTCAAAAAATCATCACCTAGGCTGATGTCAAGGAGCTTATAGCCTAGTTTTCTTCTAGGAGTTTTATAGTTTCAGGTTTTACGTTCAAGTCTTCAAACCACTTTGTGTTTATTTTTGTGTCTGATGTAAGATAGGGTCCAGTTTCATTCTTTTGCATGTAGCTGTTCAGTTTTTACAATACCATTTATTTAAGAGACTGCCCTTTCCCCATTGATTAATCTCCTTTGTCATAAATTAAATGACCTTATGTACTTGGGTTTATTTCTGGGCTTTCTATTCTGTTATACTGATCTATGTGTCTGTTTTTATTTGAATGCCATACTGTTTTAATTACTATAGCTTTGTGATACAGTTTGAAACCAGAGAGTGTAATGCCTCCAAATTTTTTTCTTCTTTCTAAAGGTTGCTTTGGCTATTTGAGGTCTTTTATAATTACATACGAATTTTAAGACCTTTTGTTCTACTTTTTTAATAAATGCCATTGGAGTCTTGGTAGGGATTGCATTAAATCTGTAAATTGCTTTGGGTAGTATTCTTCTAATTCATGAGCATGAAATGTTTCCATTTATTTGTGTCCTCAATTTCTTTCATTAATTTTTTATAGCTTTCAATATGTGGGTCTTTCACCTCCTTGGTTAAATTTGTTCCTAGGTATTTTGTTGTTTTTGATACAATCATATTTAGTATTGTTTTCTTAATTTCTCTTTCTAATAGTTTATTATTAGTATATAGAAACACAACAGATTTTTGGATATTGATTTTGTATCCTGCAACTTTCCTGAATTTATTAGTTCTAACAATGTTTTGATGGATTCTTTAGGGTTTTCTATATATAATATTGCGTCAACTGCAAATAGTGACAGTTTTACTTCTTTCTTTCTGATTTGGATATCTTTTACTTCTTTTTCTGGCTTAGTTGCTCTGGCAAGGACTTCTAATCCTATATTAAATAAAAGTGGTGAGAGTAGGCATCCTTGTCTTGTTCCTAATCTTAAAGAAAAAGCTTTCTGTTTTCATCATTGAGTAGGATGTTAGCTGTGGGCTTGTCATATATGGCTTTTATTATGTATGTTCCCTGTTTGCTTGCTTTGTTGAGTTTTTATCATAAATATTGAATTTTGTTGAATGCTTTTTATGCATTTATTGAGATGATCATGATTTTTGTTCTTCATTTTGTTAATGTAGTTTATCACATTGATTAGTTTGCAGATGTTGAGTCATCCTTACATTCCTGGAATAAATCCCAGTTAATCATGATATATGATCCTTCTAATGTATTGTTGATTTTGATTTGGTAACATTTTGTTGAGAATTTTTTGCATCCACATTCATTAGGGATATTAGCCTGTAATTTTCTTGTGCTCTAATTATTTTAGTGTTCTTTCTGTACCATTTTGACAATAAAGGAATAGATTGAAAGATGATCAAAACAGTTGCAAAATCTCAAGAAGCCTTATACTTTGGGCCATGCAGCAGTTTGAGCTATACATAGCTCAGATGTGCTCTAGAGTAAGGGTCCCCAGTCCCTAGGCCCTGAACCAGTACTGCTGGTCCATGGCCTCTTAGGAACTGGGCTGCACAGCAGGAGCTGAGTGGCTGGCGAGCAAGCCAAGGTTCATCTGTTTTTGTAGTTACTCCCCAGCATCACTGGCATCACTGCCTCAGCTCCACCTCAGATCATCAGGCATTAGATTCTCATAGGAACATCAGTCCCTGGGGTCAAAAAGGTTGTGGACTGTTGCTCTAGAGTCTCACTGTTGTAGAAGTATACAGTATTGCTATTATGGTAAACCCAAATTGTTAAGAAAAAGGTTGATTTGGTATATTCTGTTTACAAAGGCAGAGAAATGCTAAATGCATTATAGAAAGATTTCACTGAAATGTTATAATTGACATAATTATAAAGGAGAAAGACTTTACTGGTTGAATATTTTATCTCCTATAAAATACTGTATCATTTACAGATATGAGTAGATTAGGCATAACTGATTTTCAATGTTTGGTGCGCTCTGCTCATTTCATATATTATCTCTCTAAATCACCAGTTCTTGTACAGCAGATGTAATATCTGTTATATCCCTTTTGTCATTTTTCATAATACACGTTATGCACTGGGTACATAAACATATGGAATATTTGATTCTGTCCATATTTTCCCACATAGTATGCAGCAAATCCAGAGTAAAAATTGTAAGAATGATGAGGGTTAGAGTTGAGCTTCATAAATATTTCTGAGGAGAGTTGAAAGTGGTACAGAAGGTAATACAGAAGGAATCATAGAAATTATGACTATAAGTTGAGAACACATGTTTTTGTAACCTGATGGCTATTTTGTATAATTCAGGAAGAAAAAAGTTATCATGTTATAATTCTTCTATGACCCTCATTTAGTCATTGAAGATTTCTCCGCTAATGAGCATATGCCTGAATTGCTGTGGCTCTTGTCCATAAAAGCTGTAATGAACGACAACTACGAAAGCATTCCCTTCTTATCAGACCAGAGACAATAGGAGATGTAATTACGGCATTCTGTCAGCTGTCCATGGAAATGAATTGTTACTTAGTGCTGTGCAGAGAAGTCTATTGTATCAATTTGGGGACTTTTAAATAATCATACTTGGGGAAAATCATTTTGGAAGAAACAAGGAGCTACTATCGTTAAATGTGACTTGGGAGGTTTATAGCTCTTGTAGGATTATCAGCCTCATTATTTCATGCTCCACCGAAAGCGAGTGGAGAAAGCCTTCTTTGCTCACCTTCATTCTATTTAACCTTAAATATTTGAGTATATAATTTTTTTTCATCAAAAAAATTGAAGAAGAGGCACACACATATCTAATATCTACATATATTTATAACATGACAGAATTTATGTATATTTATGTGAAGTATATATTGTAAATGCCTATATATACAGGCATTACATATATACGTAATTTATATATATATGTAATTTTTTTCCCTATCAACAACTCAGGGCATTTTGATTACTCAGTAGTGGTGTATTAGTAAATGTTGAACAACAGGTTTTTAGAGAAAAATAAAACCCTGATTTTTAGCACTTGCCTGCTTCCATGGTGTAAATACTTTAACCATGGCCTAATTCAAGCTACCAAAACTCTTTGCTACTGAACACGATGTAGAAAAAAGATGCTGGCTCCAGGACAACTTGTATCCTTATTTTTCAGATGATAAACTGAAACATAATGAAACGATGTGATTTGTTAAAAATAATAGACTCATATGTTAAAGAACCCCATTTGAACTCAGGTTATTTTATTTCTCCAGATATCTTTCTCTCCATGAACCTGTGTGATTTCCTCATACAATAAATTCTTAGAGTAGGGCAGCACCTTTATCTTCTTGGCATCTCACCCCCTAACCCATATACATTGTTCTTTTAATATAAGTATGTCCCATGCAATCTCATAAACAGAATGCAATAATTGGGACATAACTGTACTATTTTGTCACTTATCTGAAATTCAGATTGAACTGGGTGTCCTACATTGTATCTGGCAACCCTAGCTGTTCCTTATATAAGCAGCATTTAAATGAGAATGATAAAGGCTATTGCATGCTGAGAGAAGAAAATGAACAAAAGCGGAAAGGGAGAATTGAATACCATGTACTTATAACCCCCAAGGAAATTCACGTGGCAGAATAGAACTCTCTCTAAAAGCTCTCTGAGAACAGGAACTGTGTCTTCTTCACTCTAGGACCCAGCCCAGTGCCTGATTATCATGGGGCAGGTGATCAATAAGTATTGTTCAGTGTTTAAATGTACAATTACTCTGTAGCAGAGAGAAATAAGCTGGGGATATGGAGTGAGGCCACATTGTGGGGCCTTTAGGAGCTTGGAAGTATGGGTTTAGAGTAGGTGGAGCTGAGGATCAGTATCGAGTGGACTTGATCAGAATCTCAAGGTACCAATTTATCTAGTTCAAATAGAACCCTTAAAGCATTCACACTTTATTATACCAAGAAAACACCAATTTTCTTCTATTACTTCTGTGATCTTTGCTCATGATGCCAGAGAAAGAAGTAGAGGGGAAAAAAAAATCAAGTCTTTAGGGTAACAAAAGGACATGGAAAGTTGTAAGAACATTTTTACTTGTTTGTAGGATCATTTCACAGTGTTTTTTTTCCCCAAAAGTGACTAATAAACAAGAAGGATGAGCTTCATTCTGTATTAGGTTTTGTGTATGTTTGAAAGACTGGTAAGACCTTCCAAGGAAGAGAAATATGATATGCACATACCAGTTCTGAGGCCAGCCCTGTGTTTATCACTCAGGCTGCTTTCTGACCCTGTTCCAGGCCCTCTGAGGCCTGGGAGGAAGGATGAGCAGGGATAAGAGAAGATACGACTGAAGTTTTCTGAGTACAGAGTGCACTGTTGAGTGCCAGTGATAGGCAGAGGAATGGCAGCAGTTTTGGCAGTGACTGGCAGCTGTGAGCCTGGTGCACATGATACTCTTAGTAGTCTTGATATTGGCAGTCCAGGGTCATCGGCAGAGGCAGTTTACTAGTTTGGTAGCAGCAGCAGCATTTCAAGGCAGTATAACTACTGGTTTGGGTATTAGCAGATACAAGAAGCATTACTACAGTTTACTGGAGCTGAAGATGAGGATAAGGGAAAACTCAGTCACCATGACATCAGCTAAAGGGACTGGTTCACTAGGTATAGAGGAGCCTAAGAATATTGGAAAGAATTTGAGATAAGCTTGTGACCTTGCAGAGAAGGCACTGTAAGAGGCAGAGAAAAAATTTGATTTGTGTCACTCTGACCCTGTCTACTATCCATCCTGTTCCCTGGTGGGCTGCCATTTCCTGGTCACCATGGGCAATGGGGATGGTTTAGCCTGTGTTGCTTATTGTATATATTCTAAATTTCATGCATACAAATAAATACATCAACATTATCCACACTGAAGTCCACAATGTACCTGTTTCACTTGGCAGTCATAGTTACCTGTTACTTCCAAAAAACTTGCTGTTTAAATAAATGTGAGGATTCATGAATTAAGTAAAACAATTTTCTCAACTGTAAGACTAATCAGAACCATAAAATGGCAAAATATTCATTATAAGTATCCAAGAGGCAGATTTAGAATTAGCATTTCCCAAACTTAATTGACCACTACAATTCCCTCCACTGTGGTACATCTTTTAAGACCAGTGTTCCCAGGAACAGTACTTTAGGAAATGTTCTTTCTACTCATGATAATATGCAAGTATGGGTCTGTTGGAAAATCACTCCAGAAACACAGTCACTTTTTTGTTTGTGTGACTCATATTGGTGACTTGTTTTAGTGGGCACAGAGTAGCATTATTTAATTGCACATTCACACATTCTCTAGTGTGCCTACTTTCTCCAAGGCCATTGTCTTATGAAAAGAGCATCAGTGTACTTGCCCTTGGAAAACACTTTATTTACACTCATTGGATCTGAGATTCCTCTTTTTATGGGCTCGGCAAAAGTAGAAAGGAACCTTCAATGTTGACCATATCCAAGGGAACATTAGAGCATACTGATTATTTATCATCTGACGTGGTTTTACTACTGGAGAAGGGATTGTTGTTTTTTTTTTGCACTTTTAAAGTTCCCCTTGCCCTTCATCTCAAATGTAAGGTACTACATTCTGTTTGTTTGTTTGATTTTTAGCCTTAAAGCATTTGGGGCTCAACAATGAAGATGATTTGTGAAATTTGTGAAATTTAACACCTGGTTACTTCTCATATAATAAATTCTGGCTGCTTGTCTCTTTCTCTTTTGAGATATAAAAAATGAATACAAAGAAGATTCTGGCAAAAATATATCTTCATTTAGAAAACTCCAGTAAATATATTCATATTTTCAGATATATATGAAATAAAATTCACCTAAACCTCATCCTTAACCCCTCAATTTTACTCTTCCTTTCTAGTCTCAGAGGTAACCATTATCAGGTATTTAATGAGTACTCTTTTATACTTTTCTATACATATGTGTATCCATAACATCTATACATATACATAGTACATAGATATGCACACATAAATCCTACATATACATATATATATAAATAGTATCATACTTTATTTTTATGCATTTTTATTGTTTTACTAATTTATATGAATGCATGCTAGATTTCATTTGTTTTAATAGCTGTATAATATTTTCTCTTGTATATTTATATATTGTTTTTGGATGTGAAGGTTGTTTATAGTCTTTTTTCCCTAATTACAGGTATTGCTTTAATAAACATTTTCTCTGTGTGTGTATGTGTGTGTGTGTGTGTGTGTGTGTGTGTGTGTGTGTGTGTGTTTCTTGAGTTTCTCGAGGTCACATGTCCAGGATGGTTGTCACTGGGGTTTGGGATATGGGTTATATTTGTATTTTCTTTGGACCATATAAGGAAAAATATATGTTGAAGATGGCAATAGCTTTAACAATTTTTGTTTCTTTTGACCAAATCTGAGTGCATGACCATTTCCCCTAAATTCCAGCCAATGTTTTATTAGATTAAAAAACTTCGTTAGTGTGATGGAAGAAAAACATTACTGTTATTTTAATTTATACTTCCCTGGTACCAAGAGAGAATTAGCTTATTTTCACATTTATATTTTGAATTACTGGTTTAGGAGTTGGTTGTTTTTATATTTTGTCCATTTTATTGTTGTAATTTGTCTTTCTCATTGATTAGCTGAAGTTCCTTATAAGTCAGGATATTTCTTATTCACTGGATAACACATTGCAAAAATCTTTCATTCTCTGGCTAATATTTTAATTTTATAATTAAAACTAAAAATGTTTATTTAAAATTTAAAATTAAATGTTCTTAATGTGTCTTGCTTAATTCTGTCATAAATAAATTTTCCAAAATTTTAGAAATTTCTCACATTTAGATATTTAATATACTTAAGATTTTTTGTTTGTTTTCTTTGGTTATGTTATGAAACAGTAAATTTTCTTTTCCTTAGGAGGGTTACTTTTGCTAACACAATTTCATACAAACCCTATATTTTCCTCACAAATTCATGTACCATATATATCATGTACCATATTCTTCTATATTTATGGGTTGGTTAATGGGTTCTCTCTTAGTACATTGGTTTATTCGACAGTTATTTTTATCAGCACTGTACCATCTTAATTAGTATATCTCTACATTTAGTAGGCAAGAACACTTTCTTTTTTAAAATAGTTTTAGCTAATTTGTTCTTTTATATATGAAATTTAGAATCAGTTCTATGAAAATGTCATTGCAATTTTATTGGGAGTTCCATTAAATCTTAGATCAGATTTGAGATAAGATGTTTTTATTGAGTCCTTTCCGTCACCCAGGTCTTTATGACCGTCAAAGAGTTTCATCATTTTATCTAAAATGGTCTAATTCATTTTTTTGTAAGCCTGTCTGTGACAGACTAGTATGTGTCCCCCTCTCCTTTTTTTTTTTTCCTTTGAAGATAGTGTTTTAACTGGCCATGTGGCTGTACAGGAGAAAGCCTACATTTCCCAGGCTCTCCTATAGTTCGGTGAGGCTATATGTACAATCAGGGTGATGTATCCAAAAATAATGTATGCAACTTAAAGAAAAGTATATTTAAAGGGAAAATATAACCTCTTACTACCCCTTCCTTGTATGTAATGCAGAAATGATGGCTGGTGCTGGAGTGTTCATCTTGGACCAACCAGACAAGGAAAACTACATGGTGAGGATGGCAGAAAAAAAAGAGAGATTGTGAATTACCGATGATTATCAGTCTTTACAATCACTCCTGGCCACTGAGATTTACAGGAGAGGAAAAAACAAACAAACAAACCAAAACCCACAAACAAAAATGTCTTGATTCTTTAGGTATTTTGTTACTTGCAGCTGAACCTATTCTTTCCAATCCTTACATCTCTTTTCCCTTGCCTTGTTTCTGATTTTGGCTACTCCCTTCAGCACAGTGTTTCACAGTTGGGCCAGCCTTAATATAGTCTTGAATTTAATGAGACTATATCAAAAGTACCACCATATGTATCCTGTTTGTTATATGGCTTTAGCAGTTAATCTTTATTAAGTTTAGGAAATGCCATTCTATTTCTTGTTTTCTAGGAGTTTTAAAAAATCATGTACAAGGGTTAAATTTTTCAAATGCCTTTTTAAAAATTATCATCTTAACATCTGTTGAAATAACTCATGTGGTTTTTTTCTCCTTTTATTGTTCATGTAGTAAAGTATGTTGACAAATATCCAAATGTGAAATTATCTTGTCATTCTTAAGATAAATTCTTGGTAGTAATGATGAATTTTTATTTCAAAAATTACTTTAGATTTTAATTTTCTAACTTTTTATTTAAAACATTATGTTCATTTCATATTTTTCTTCTTCTAGTTATTAAGATTCTGCTTGATTTATAATGTGGGCTATATAGTTTTTCTTCAGGAGCAGTTTACATATACATCTATTCTTTGAAAATTTGGTAAAATTAAACTACAAAGTTGCTTTGTTCAGTGTAGGAATTTTTGAATACCACATCAATGTCCTTAATACTTATTGATCTATTTAGGTATCCATTTCATCTTGGATCAGTTTTCTCTGGCTCTCTGACTCTCTGTCTGATAGGAAGATAGATAGATAGGTAGATAGGTAGATAGATAGATATAATATATCTAACTCCAGAAAAATCTTTCATTTATTTTTGATTTTTCAGACTTATTGGCTTTATTTTTATTGTGTATCTTAATATTTTTTTTAAATTTCAGAAATATCTTTGTAATTATTTAAGTGGCTACATTCGAAGTGAGATTATTCTGTTGAATAATCATTATCCATTAGGATAGGGACATTTGCTATATTGGGGTTCTCCAATTTTCAGTTTAAAAATTAAATGTTGATATTTTCTTGGAGGAAAATGTAATCAGCATTATAAAAGAACCTAGTGAAAATCTAGCTGTAGTATAATGTAAATTGCTATGCATTTTAGGCAATATTAGTAATAAAAAAGAAACCCTAAGTTCATAGCATAGGTTGTGGTGACATATAATAATTTCTCCATCTTTTTTCTCTGAACCATTCCCCAAAATAGCTGTTATCTGTCTTCTTCAAGTTAAGTCTTCACATCATCTTCCACCAGTTAAGGAATTGACTTATCTGTTGGTATGCCATGTGACATGGCATACCAAAAACCCTTCACAGGTGTGCCATCAGATGTTGATCAATATGAAAATGTATTTTTTGCCATCATTGTCATGGTAATGTCCATCAGAGAGATTGTTGAACTGACTTAGTCATGTGGTGAGGTATGGTGCTGGCTACTACCTCTTTTATGTAAAAGATAAGAGGCATAGCATATTGGCGAGAGGGATGGCATGTTACCGAAGCACAGACCAGGTTATTAAATGTTGAAACAGCCTCCCAGCTGACACCCTGCCTCCCTACTGTACGATTTTTAAAGACCAACTAGATGAGCCTTTCTAAGGCATAAATCAGATCATGTTACTTTCCTGTTTAAAATCCTCCAACGACTTCACTCTGCATCTAGAAGAAAGTTAAACTCCTTGCCATGGCCTAAAAGGACCATAGTACTTGCCACTGCCCACCTCACTGACCTCAAACTTTCTGTACTACACCCGGTTCACTATTCCTGCCACACTGGCCTCACTGTTCTTGAAGTGTGTCAGGCTCATTCCCTTCTCAGGCATAGTTTTCACTGCTCCTCCTGCATAAAGCATTCTACAGAATTGCTTTTCAGAATGATTCATGCCTGGCTTCCTTACTGAAATGTGACCTCTCCAGGGATACTTTCCCTCTTCACCTTACATAGGCCACAGTTACTCTTTATCTCATTACTGTATGTGTAAAAGAAAGACAGCAAAAGACATTTTGAGGAGGAAAAATTTTCTTTAGTGGTGACAATTATGGGATTTTAAGGAGACAAGCACCACTTGTTTTCAATTGTATGTTTGGCTTTTCAAGACTCCTGAGTTTACATTTGGATGTACAGAATGAATAATGCCACTTCTGTCAATAATGAGCAAAGTCTACCTGGATCCTTGATGACTTTCTTTTCGGCATTTTCCAGTACTTGAAACTCTTTTCTTTCTTCTATATTGTCATTCCATTTCTTTAAGAGCTTCTGTTTCTTTAACAGCAGTGAGAAGAGGTGGAATTCATATAGAAGTTAGAATGTTTGGATTCTTCTCTCAAATTAACATTCCCTTCAGAGGGGATGGGAATGTAAGCTCTTTGAGGGCAGGGTGCGTTATTCATTACCATAACCCATGCACTCAGATTGTGTCTGAGAGATGTTCAGTAGATATTGCTGTCTGCTGATTGATTAAACAACCTGGTCTCCACTGCTTCATAGTTCACTTACTCTTCTAGAAATCTTTTTGAGTTTTCAACCCAAATAAGTACTTTCTTCTTTGAAATCTTATACTTACTCTCTAATGAACTCATATTCTTCCTGTATTCTCACTATTTCTGTTAATTTCCTATTCTCTACATTAAAGAGTAAACTTATAAAAGTCAAGGATAATGTCATACTCATCTTCGTATCTCCTATTACACTTAACACAAGTTTTTAAACAACTTTACTGTTAGTGCATTAATTTATCAAATGATATCAGTATCCATTTTCTGTTAATTTAGGCTTTTACATTTTTTATTGTGAATTTTTGAGTTATATACTCCTTATGTCAAGTGGAAGTAACAGTTTTTCCTTTTAAAACTAATTTTTTCTGATTTGGCCTCATTCTGTATGTTTTCTTTGCTCAGACGTGCTTCACTTAGAAATTACGAACTGGCAGCTCACATTCTTAAACGTAGCCTGCAGATATGTTTTATTTGGCTCTCAGGGATGTTTTTCAATTTTTGAATGAATTGCTACCATTTAAAAATTAGATTTCATAAATTTTTTTGGACTTTTGGCTCTCCTTTAAAATAGGACTATCTGGCAGCCCTTGGTCAAGATATCTCATGAGAGCTAATGCTGAAAATGCACGTGTTCTGTCTGGTCCACTGTTGTCTCCCTTTATCTTGCTGCATTCATTTGTATTACATGCTTGGACTCTTTGAATACTGGAGTTTGAGATTCCAGTTTTATCCCATTTCTACAATGCCTACATTGTTTTAATTAGTAACAATCCAGTAGTATCTAAAAACACCTGCAATCCACCTAGCTCTGTTTGACTCCAAAGTCTGAAATGTTTCCATTATCTATCACATTTGACAACATATAGAAGCATGTAAGACTTTGAAAGAAAAGGAGGATTATGTTACCATCTCACAGAAGCTTCCATTTCTTTAAGAGCAGGAGAAGAGGTGGAATTCATATAGAAGTTAGAATGTTTGGATTCTTCTCTCACATTTTAATAGATTTCTTTGTGGTCATTTTACCACTTTGGCTTTAGTTCCTCTTCTATAAAGTAGAAATGATGTATGTTGATTCTTAAGATTCTTTCTAGCTCTTACAGTCCTGTAATTGTTTTTTTTTTCTTGCAAAAAAAGAATTCAAGTGTTTTCTTTACATGTTGCTTTTAGTTATTAACTCTGACATACCAAGAGCTGACAAGTCTCTGTTGACCTGATGTTTGTTCACAAGGCAATGTCTTTTCTGTGTTGTGCATACCTGTTTGATGCTTTCTAGGGACCCCATGGACATACAGAATGCTAATTAAATTGAATACTATTATTCAAATAACTCCCCCAAAGATTACATTTGATACAATTGAGCTGTGTAGTTACACTTCCCTTGACATACATTTAGATTTCTAAATGAAAAGAGAAAGTTCATGGAAAAATATACTTTGGCTTAAAAAAAAAAAAAAAGATGACAAATAATGCATCATTTCCTCTCTGTGTAGTTTGCATGTCTTAAAACGTAGGTCACTTGGCCTATGCTCAAGGGCATTCTGCTCTTTCACTGAACCTAATTCATGGGAACTTCTTGAAGCGTTGTTCAAGTCCACCTTCTCTCCATGTCAATCTGTGTCAGACATGAGTAAGTGATTGAGTGGTATGCTTTACATTGGAAGCAGAGAGAAGCTAAGTCACAGCATAGCGATCATAAGTCCTCCTTCCTTCTTGGGCAATTCTGTTCTTAAGGAATGAAAATGAGGAACTCCAGGCTGAGCATGAAAGGAAATCCAAGATATCTTCACACTTTCTTTTTAATTAACAAGATAGAGCTGTTGTTTTCTAGCCAATGTCAGTGTGAAGTGATGTGTACCCAAATATTAAATGCCAAAAAATGTAGGTCTGAGCCTATATAATTAAGAGTGAGGATAAAGGATTTCTTTATGACCTGCAAATGGATGCTAGAAGAAATATTTTTTTCACTGATGTGAGGCATAGAAATTAGTGCTCACCTACTATTTACGGAAAACTCTTTTTGTTAAAAGCTCTGGGACTTGTTTTCTCTGAGAAAGATATTTGTAGCTATAATTAAGAAATCTGTTTAAATTATGCTGATAATTATCCTAATTGGATGACAATCTGATTGAATATTTAGAAGAGTAAATTGCCCCAGCTGAGGTATATAAGCAACATACTTATGGAAAAGAGGAGACGAAGTGGGTAAATAGGTTTTCAAAAATAAAGACCCTGCTAACTGTAAGTCGTATTTAGAAGTGCTCTTCGTTTGTCTGTTGACTTTAGTTTGGGCATCTTGGTGGCCTTGCAATATTTATATCGAGGACTAAAATAAGATTCCAAATAAAGTGCAGTTGAATGGCCTGAGATGCTTTGAGATGAAAGGTCCTCACTGTCAAGATCCCGACGCTAAAAGCTCTCAGAGTTAGAGGGGCAAGACAGTGACCGAGTGAACTATTGGATGTAGACTCAAGTGTGGGTTCATCCTGATCTGCATAAGACCAGTGTTTTTCCAGATGTGTCAAAAGAACAACTGCAGTGTTCCTTGAAACATATGTTCCCAGAGATTAGCATATCTGGGTAAAGGACCTTAGCAGCTCTATTTTTAAACATGTTCCACCGGTGACTCTCTTCCATTCACTTCAAATTTGAGATCATCACTGCACTAATTTTACCAAACTGCAGAAAAAAAAGGCAAACTAAAGAACATCTGAACCGAAGAATAAAGTAGATTATTTTCCTGGAGAGGAATAGAAAAGTAAGTAAAAATGGATGACCTCAAATCATTTATATTTGCCTTTGGAAGATGTCCTGACTATGTTTTGGCAGTAGATTTACCATCATAACTTAATTTTGCTTAGGATAATAATAAATAGGTTTTCATTTCCAAAATACACACTCGAGAATGCGTGTGGGAGGAGAGAAATAGCTTCCCACATTGTAGGCGAATGACAAAGAAAAGCTGGTTTTGGAATTTAAAGTTTACCAGGGAAAATCTTCAAAGTGAATAATTCAATATAGATAATTAAAGTATAATTGTTTATAAACACCCTGTACAACACATACCATTACTAAAAAGATATACCATCTTATAGGTGGCTCACAGCAATGTACCTTTTGGTACTATTGTAGTACATGGAATTCAGTAAATTCATAAGGACCAAATATTTTTTCACATGGGTAGTCACTTTATAACAATAACCCCTGAATTATATTCTATGTTCATTGCAGCTGGAGAGGGAGAGTGGTGCTGTGAACATGGTGGGCAATTTGTATTTTTTATGACAATCATATTTCAACTCTTCATTGGTCATTCCATTTAACAGATTACAATCACTTAAACACTCATGTATCAGTGCAAAGTAATCAAAAGTTAGGAGTTAGAAAGGCAAAAAGTGAAGACATGGGTTTCATTTTCCTTTTAGTAATAATTACTTTTAATTTTATATAGAGTGTCACAATATACATCCACACACTACCTTATGTGAGTGACCTTAGCTCAACTCTGAATGGGCAGAGACAATTTCATCACCTGAAGATAATCTAAATGGGTAATGGATGAGAAGCCTGAGCTTCACAGAGATTAAGTAACTCCCAAAGAATCCAACGTCTTCCAAAGCTAAAACTGGTGCTTTCTGTAGTGCTTTAAAAAAAAAAAAAAATCGAGAGTTCTATTAACTAGCTAATCATGAGGGTGTCGTACAGTTGGTTCTCTTCTGGATGCTCTGGGCTGGGAATATGATTTCTAGCCATGTGCCCATATAAAGACATTTCATGAACAAAGTAGTATGTATGGGACTAATTACAAATGTCTGTGCAGAGATATTGAAAATATATTTGGAGCCTCAGCTGAAGCAAGTATAGTTTAGGAGGCTCTGATGAGGGTAAAATAATAATGGAGTTATATAGTCTTATGTTCAAGGCTATTCATGATTTCTAAATTGACTTGCTTTAGGACTGCTTCTTAATAGATCTCCAGTTCTGTCTTATTCCCCTACATATCATATTCATATACATCATAGACTGAGAGAATCTATTCTAAAGATGAGAAAACTGAGAAAGGAGGTGTCCACATGGCTAATAAAAGTCAAACTCAGGCTTGAAAGTAGGTCCTCATTCTCTGCCCAGTGGTGTGGAAGGAACTTTAAGATGACGTTAGTCACACTCCTCATCACCATTGACAAGCATCTGGTGCACTCCAAGCATTTGCTGGACACAGTGGAAGCAAAGCACTGTAAAATCTGGCCCTGCTCTGAAGGAACGTACACAGTTTTGGAAAACAGAACAGACCGTTTCAGCAAGATAGTTCTATTCTATTAGCATTTAGGGTAAGAGATTTTTCTCTCCTCTCTTGCAGAAGGGCCTCCCAATGTTTCATGACTAACAGGAAACAACCTAATGTCTCTTGCTGTGACTGAGCTAGTGTAAAGTAGCTGGAAGCTTTTGGACTGAAAGTTGTGCCACGCCTGAACTACTCATTCTCCTAAACCATTGCTTAGAAAGGTCGGCGAGTCTCTACTTTTGTCAGTTCTATACCTCTTCTGTGGACCCTTCTGTTTGCTGTCATCTCAGGATAATTTGACATTTTCAGTAAGTCCAAATCAATTTTAATTCTTTTAAAGTGTTAAAAATAAAAGCTCAGTGATGATGTGAGTGTACAGAAAGCAGGGTGACTTGGGTTGTATCAGGTTCAAAAGTTAAACAGTTTTATTTATAGACTTGTTTCGCATGAAATATAAAACTATAAAAGCACAAGGTAAACAGGTTTATTTTTAATTTGTATATATGACATCCTAGACATCTTATCAAGCTTTAGAATAGGCTGAGCGATTCTGTGGTTTGGGGTTAAATGTACATCTGTTTTCTCTCTGTGTTGAGAAGACAACTCATAAAAATTCATTTTCAACAGATGGTAAGGAGACAGAACTGCCTTATTTGGATTAATACACATTCATGAAGAACATGTTACTTTCTGATAAAACTAAGTCATCCCATAAATCCTATCCATAAACTGATCTGGAATTTCTTTAAAATGTACCAAAACATGAGTAACGAGTAGTTGGATTATAGCTTTCCACCTCCTCTTTTTGTTTCTCGGCCCCACATTTCCTACATTTGATCATTGATAGCTTTATTGCAGAGACAGAATTTTGTTTTAAAAGATTTAAATATAGATCTGTTTCATTGAGGCTGGCAAAACCGAATCATACTATTGACATTTTCAGGTATCTAACAACCTCCCTCCAAATGTAAGTTCAAAATCCTAGGTAAAGTGATGCCAGAGAGCTCAGTGGGGATGGAAATCCAAAAGAGAACTCAACCCAGAGCTCCAGTGACCAGGATCTTGTCTTATGCCCTGAGAAAGAATTCAAGGATAAGAGGAACAGCAAACAGGAAAATGCAAGTTTTATTAAAGTGAAAGTACACACTTAAGAGGGAAGTACAGGTGAATTCAGACAATGAGTTGCCCCGAGGGTGAGGATGAAGATGTGTGGGTTATGGGCTTTTGTTTTTCTTGGGGCCAGGGCCTGGAGTCATGGTACTGGCCAGCCTCCTTGTCTCCTTCTAGTGAGCGGGGAGCTTGGTTTTCTTCTCTTTCTTATTTGGTGTTTCCAGAACTGTCACGGTGTCAGGTGCATGACGGGAGCTATGGTATTTGCAAAGCAGATAATATGATAATGATATTATAATTAACCAAAACTGAAAGAAGGATAAAGAAAAAGTTTCATAACCTTCTCTTGGAAGGGAGGAGCCGTCCCAAGCCTATTTGTCCTGCCTCCCAGCTTTGGCTTGTCCCTCATGCAGGAACCAAAACAGGGACAGGGCCAAAGGACAAAGGGAGATTTCCAGAGCCTTGTCCTTGAGGGGAGGGTACATCCCTAGGCCATCTCTCCTGACTCAAAAGGACTCTTTTTGAGAAAGCTCTTCTCTTAGTAAGGTTTGAGGAGTAAAACTTTACTGATTTTTCCTTATTCTTCTAATATTTAAGCCTCAGCTTTGCTCCAGGTTTGATTAAGGGATGTGAGGGGGGATTGGACTTGTGTCAGGAGCTCTCGTTTCTAGTTCTGACTCCGACTCTCGCAGGATGTGTGACTTTGGGTGGGAGAACTAAAGTCTGAGAATCTCAGTTTTCACAACTTTCAGATGAGGGGCCAGACTGATCACTGCTGTTAGAGTCTCGATGTTCTAGTATCACATATTGGGTTATAGTAGAGGAGATGTGACAAAATGCCTTGCTGTCTTCACATGTGTTATTACTTTCTTTCTACTTTTGAGCTGGTTTTTTTTTTTTTTTTTTTTTTTGGTGGCGAGTGTGGAGAGAGGAGGTAAGACTATCACACACATTAAAACTTGTGTAGGCTCAGTTGGAATCTTAGAATAAATCACTTTTTAAATTCTGTTTCCTAAAAAGATTCTTTCATGGAGTAGAAGGGAAGATGAGTATAAGAGTATAAGAAGCGGATTAAATCATTTATGAATGCAAGTGACTTTGAGATTGAAATGACCTCAAAGAAGTCTGTAAAATAACTACTATAACATTCCAGGCCTTGTCCATCCACACCTCATCTATTCTGCCTCCCTCCATAGTTAGCCACTGATTACAAAGAGAAATAGATTAATATGAATTGGCTGTGTAAATGGCACAAATTATTTAGTTTCCACAATTTACTAGCGGTTTCCAAAATTGTATTTATTATTATTAAAACAATGCATATTGTATTGTTATGAATTTAAAGGAATCTATCCTTTAGAAGATCATAATCTTGTATTTCTTATTAAATCCATTGAGAGATGTCAAACAATTAAAATTTAGTAATTCCTTTAAACATCTTTAAAAACCAAAAACAAATTTGAAATACTGGAATGACAGTAAAAAACAAAATGTATTGTTTCCATTAAAAAAAATATCACCTTTCATAATGCTAAGAACTCTCTTGATTGGAGATTTCATATGATCTTATTCTGGGTAAAGTCTTATAGTTCTGTTTTGTCATTATATTTATAGATGAGAAAGGGGGTTTGACCAATTTAAGTCTATGATTTAAAATTAAAGAAATTCACCTACAGGGAGAAGAGCAATTTGGAGAGCTAACAGGATGGGAAAATGTGATTTTAAAGCAGTATCGCTAGACGTGGAAATAGTTTGCTATCCAGATTGCTAACATGAATAATTCGCAGCTTGACTTGAGTATAGTTTAGGTAAATTTTCTCATTAATATGGGTATCATAGGAAAAAGAAAGTAATTTTAGTAGACTTTCCTAAGAACTTCTTTATCATAATAGATTATTACTAATATTATTCTTTTCCTTGAAATTTGACCTGGCCCTGCTTCTCTCCCTCCTGACTATCAGATCTATTGCTAAAATGGGTAGCTGTAAAGTTCTGCCCAAACATAAACATTTCTGTTATCTGTCTCTAGAAGTTGACCATTGCATTGTGAGAAACGTAACCCTATGATCTTAAGTGGTAACTTACATAGTAGAATATTTTTCTAAAATCTGTTTAAGGTATTTTACTAAGCAATGGGGTTATGAATTTGCCCTGTCCCCCATCCCAAACCAAATGATTGCCTTAGTGTGTTATTAAGGAATTGTATTTCTTCCCTGTTCCTTAGTTTCCTTTCATATGGAGGGACAGAGTGTAATGTTCCTAGCCTCCCTCTACCTCTTTGCTCACCCATTTCCAGGGGAACTGAGCACTGTTTGATTGATGAGTTTGGCTAAAGTGGGCATTCCTTTATTTCTCTTGAGAGCCAACTGCCTACAGGAAGTACGTGCTCTACTCCTCTCCAATGAAGGCTCTACCCTTCATGGGCAGAGTGTGGAGGGAGAGCCCTGTCTTGCCCAGCAGTGTCTATCACAGGGTAGATTAGTTTGTCTAATTCTGCATTCAATATTAGAAGACACTCTCCTCCACTAATATAAGCCACATCATCCTACTCAGTTATTTTAGTAATGACATTTTCTTGCCTCTATCTCTTTATTTCTCAATTTCATATTCAAGTAGAAAAGAATATTTTAATTATCACCTATCAAATACCAAAAATATGTAGATTCTGACCGTGTTATTCTTCTATTCCCAGGCTAATGTTTTGTTAGAGAATAAATAAGCACCAGGATTTAGAAAATTAAAGAGGGCGTTGAATTAGGCTTACATTTATGTTCTTAATTATAAAAACAAATTGGACACCCTCATTTGAGGTGTAAACTTCGCTCTTAAAGACAAACAGCCATTTATTTGTTCAGTACAGTTATAAGTAGAATAGTTCTCATAACCAAGTTTTCAAATGAGCTATTCTCTGTTAGATGTTTGTGGCTGTGGCTTAGCTTTAATGTACTATATATAGAAAATGATGGGAGGGACATATACAGAGAACAACTAGTCAAAATATATGAGCCTGTTCTCCTATAGTTTCTGATCAGATAACCTACAGTCAGAGGAGACAGGAATGAGATACTTCACTAGAATTGATTCATTCAGGTGAAAGTCCATTTAAGGAATTCCAGAGTGGAAAGGAAGAAAGATGTTTGAGAATTATGTTGGTATGTATGTTCTCACTTTGATTCGATCCAATTATAGATTTTTAAAAACATTTTTACATATTTATATATTTTAAGAGACTATTTTTGAAGAGGTTAGTGTGCCATTCTCTTCGGGTAAGAATTTTGGATGCTAGGTTCATACAGTTTTGACTTTAACACCCAACCATTTCCTAAGAGGGAATAGGACAGAGATTCAGAATATCTTTTGTCCATCTAGGCAGAATAATTTCTAACACTGGTTCTGAAAGTGTTTACTTTGATGTTTCTCTTTCTTTATGCTGGATTCTCTTGTAAGCATCATAGTATTGTGAAACATTGGCAAAAACACCTAATTTTTAATGTTTTTTTCCTATAAGCAGTGAGCTGTTAAATTTTTACAGCTCATTTGCATGAAGTAAGGGTATCTCTTAATTTTGCACTACAGGGTTCACACATCTTTTAGGAAAGCACATGTGAAATATCAACGTTCCTATAGGTAAAACTGAGCCCTTTGAATTCAGGCATCCACAATACTCCACAGACATGATGAAGTTTTAAGATAGATTTCTGTACTTTCTATGGGACAGCTAATATTTAGCATCATCCTTGGGTAATCACCCTTCTTCCAAAAGATACGTACATTTATCAAAGCCAAAAATGTACACATGTCCTCATATACCATTTAAAGCAAGCAAGCAAACAAACAAACAAACAAAAACCCCACAGATGTTGAAAGGATCCAGAAAATCATTAAGTTAGACATCTCATTTTATATTTGGAAAAAACTGAGAAATAGCCAATGAATGTGACTTGCCCAAATATGTTAGTGGCCAATCCAGGAGTAGAAACTTAGAATTCTGATTCAATGCTGTGTGCTTTTTCATTATATCACATTAAGTAGAAAGGAACGTCACAGAGATGGTTTTGGCCCAAGATAAGAGGTTATTCCCAAAGTCTGCATTTACTGTCTTTTGTATTTATCTTAATTTGAGACAACACTGAAGTAAATAGTGAAACAGTGTCTGTTGCCAAAAATTGAAATAGATAACCCTTCTCTTGCTACTTCTTTTACCTTTGTGTCTCTTCCTAACACTTAGTCCCATGTGTAATTTTGTGGACATAATTTCCATGCTTAAGCATGAAAACAATAAGCTAGACTGTCTGGATTATTATCCTGGTTCTGCCACTGATAAGCTGTATGAGCAACAATCAAGGAAAGTAGCTTAACCTTTCTAAGACTGTTTTGTCCTCTAATAAATAAAGATGACAATTTTAACATTGTCAAGATCAAATGAACTAACTCACAGAGCTATTTCAAGGGAGTAGGATTGGCCTAGCTCAGACTTGTGTCAAAAGGGATACTACTGGAATTTCAACTTTATCGATTTTTCATTTCGTGAGACTGTTTCGATCCCTGGTGCATACTTGCTAAATGCCAAGAGTGACCCTAGTCATTACTATAAATTACATAGTGGATCTATACATACATAAAACTGTTTGTATAGTTCTTAGCATAGTGCTTGATACATGTTAGTAATTATTCCTAGATATCATCATCATTATCATCTTTATCATCCAGAAATTGCCAGAAGAAAAAGTTTGGAATCTTTCTAGGACCTCAGCACATTCTCCAAGTTGGGACTTGTACTATAGACTTGTATGAGATTCTCTTGTGCTATGAGCTGTTTCAAAGTGATATAATTGTCCTAGATCAGATTTGGGGACCCATTTAAGCTGTCTTTCCAAATAGTTTGATTTGTTGAGTGATTAAATTTGATGATCTCGTTTCCTGACTCTAGGTCCACCCATTGGCCAGAATGTGACAACATAAAGAATCTATAATTGCTGGAGAGATCTTGGGAAGAGTCTGGGCCACATGCTTGTCACATTTCCTTTTAATCTCATCTCTTTCATCAGAGACAGCCTAGCCCTTTATCTCAGACATTTAACTTGAGGCTTTCTTGCTAGGCTTTTCCTAGAGCTACACTGCTGCTCTCTCCCTTCCCCTGCTTTAAACTAACACGTGGGTAAATGCTATGGTTATGACCTGATAGTTATATTGCCTCAGTCTGCACTTTTAGAAATAATGCTTGTCCAGACTCATCAAATATGCTAAGATTTGCCCAAACTGGATTATAGTTCCACATTCTTGTTTGACCTTGTGTTTTATTGGTCAGCTCCTTCTTGAGACTGTGATTCAA
>NW_006442484.1:28670325-28711356 GCF_000325575.1 Pteropus alecto
TTTTTCTATCATGCAAAGCAGTCAGCCATGTGGTTTTGTTCCTCCTGGACCTAGCTCTTGTACTGTGGCATTATGCCTTGGCTCGAGAAGAAGCCAATTCTATTTCTTGTCAGCAACCTGATGAAAAGATTGACGAGTTTGAGTAGAAACTATTGACTAAAATAATTATCCTGCTCATCCTCAGCTAATTTGAAATCTACTTCAAAGAGATAGCAATAACTTTGAATCCCAGTGTATAGAAAAATGTAAACACCTCTGAGGACTGCCATCAGTGAGAATTTGATATTAAGATTGCTTTTGACAACTCAATATGTGAAAGAGATGACAATTGAAATGATAGGCTAATGGGAACCAGCAACCTACCTGTGGGTGTAAAGTTGTATTTCTTCTTTGTTTTATCTAGGATGTAGATCAAATATGGACAACTATTTCTCCATTATCTTTTTGCTGTAATTGATCTGACAGCGAGTTTAAGTAGAATAGTAAAAATTTACCAATGAATTTCAATGATAATCACTAGTAACATTTTTTTCTCCTCTTCTTCCTCCTCCTCCTCATTGCTATAAAGCAGTATATCATAATGGTTAAGAATTAGGCTTTAGAGTTATACAGATGTCAGTTTAAACCTAATTTGGAAAAATACAGGCTGTATGACTTTGAATTAACTTCCTTTCTTTGAACCTTAGTTCCTTCATCTGTAGGATAAAGACAATAGTACCTATCTCATGGAGCGCTTGTGACAGTTAAACGAAATAATGTATGTAAAGTGCTATGCAGAATACCTCTTTTGTAGTGAATGCTCAAAAAATAACTATTATTGTGTAGCTAAGGGTTTGATATTTCCAAATAGCTGTTCAAATGCTTTATTATGGTTCCTACTAGCCTATCATTTCAATTGTTATCTCTTTTGCATACTGAGTTGTCAAAAGCAATCTTAATACCAAATCCTCACTGATGTCAGTCCTCAGAGGTATTCATATTTTTCTACACACTGGGATCCAAAGTTATTGCTATCCCTTTGAAGTAGACTTCAAATTAATTGAGGATGAGCAGGATAATTATTTATTAACCCTTTTCCTGTTTAGAAAAAAGTGCAACTCGCTGCCAGCATTAATTTAACACCACGCGTAGGAATGCTACGTTTTCTAGGATTTGACATTTTCAGTGATCGAGAATTACTGTATTTTGTAAATGAAATATAACTATTAAAAACATAATGTTATAAATAGACTGATGTCATTTGTTTCCAAAGACTCTCAATATACTAGAGTAATGGGAAAATAATAATAAAAGCGGGATATTTTGTGACAAAATTTGGGGGTAATGTTAGAACTGTAATCTGCGAGTTATCTCGGGGTAAACACTGCAGATGCAAGTGCTGCTGGCAAGTATTCTTGGGGCAAATGAGAAATGGGTTAAACATTTGTACAAAAATGAAGTGGTGGTCGTCATGCCTTGGAATATGCCTCTATCATACCTCTCTGCCCTTTATTATTATTTGTTTCACATTCCAAGTGAATTTGGAAAATTTCCATAGGCAAGTTACCCAGAAAAGGGAGAGTGAGTTAGTGAAGGTCACAGTGAACTACAAGATCTAGAACATCTGTTTATGATCCTGAAAGGCAATAAAACAATGCCACTCAAAAGAAATGTGCTGGTAAGACACACCGGCATGTATTGTCATCAAGCTAGCATGTGCTTTTGTTGAGTTGAGACCATTTAAAATTTTCACACACTTTCACTTGATTTGGTTGATTATACTCAGTTTTCATCAAAATGAAATGAACGTGATGTTCGATCATTGTCAGCATTACATTAGAAATCTATGTAGAATCAGAGATTGTTCATGATATGTTCCAAGACCATAAATTTCATAAGGGTAAGGATCATACCTACATCATCTGTCTCGTTTTCCACTATGTTTTTACTATGTAGCATCATGCTTAGTACATAGCAGATAGTAAAAACCAACCAAACAAATTGCCTATTTTGTATATAATTGTTAAGGTAATTAAACATTAGTTTGTAATTAAGCATTTATGAAAGTAGTTGGTGAAAAATCTAAAGACAAGATGACATTCAGCCAAAGGTTTCTGTCAGATTTGTCTAATAAGACTCCTTTTATGTGAACCAATTAAACTTAGGTCATTGCTCTGCCTTAAGGGAAAAGCATTCGGTCATAATCAATCTGTGTGACTCTTTTCCAAAGGGTATTTTATTTTTAATGAAAAATTGGCCAGTGATATTTTTCAGACTTGTTCATTAACATTTCAGCTGTGTTATTTAAAATGTTGATGTATGGTAAAATTAAGGTTGTGGTCTTAGGAGATCAACTAAAAAATACCAGAATGTTACATTATATATAAAGGACAATGAAATTTAAATTAGTAATAAACCAATTGAAATTGGATTGTCTTAAAACCTTTAATGATGACCATACAAAGGACTAATGGTAAATATATTTTAAAAAGATTTAGCATCCATTAAAATTTGTCTAAAGTTAATTTTTGAGAGGTCTTGAAATTTTTAATTAAAAAATATAAAACAGTAAAATACTAAGATTTTATAGTAAAGTAATGAGATTGATTTTTCCTTTTAATGAACAGACCTGAACATATAATTTTATACGTATTTTCTTCAAAGTGGTCATCTGTTTCAAGGATACAGTCATGTTTAGACTTAGTGTTTGGGATACACCTATAGTGATAGGAAAACAGAAGAGAACTGTTATTATTTTGTGATTGTGCTTCACTCTTGAACTCGTTTACCTTCATCACTTGGCTGCAAATGATGTTTGGTTGGCCATAAAAATCAAACCCAACTTTAAAGGATGAGAATGTACTGTCACTGAGTAATTAAAATAAAAGCGGCATTGTTTTTTAAGAATTCTAATGTTGTTTTGAGAGATGGCAGCATCAATGGAAAAAGATGTCTAGCCTCCTAAATGACCACTACATTGAAGGTGAGAACACTTGGAAATATGTGTGCTGTTTTATTTTTTAAAGAAAAAACAGCCTCATTATTTTAGAGTCTAGCAGGGAAGCACAGTTAAGGTAAGATTCTTGCTTGAAACATAGGCCTCCTATATCTAGGAAAGGCTCTGTCAATGGTACAACCTTGGGAGAAATACATGTAGAGTAACAAGGGAGAAGGAGCCAACTGTTCTATGAAAAATATCTTGGAAATTAAATGATTACTGACAGGTTAATTTCAGAACAACTGGATTGTAATTATGGCTCATATATTTTGAATCAAGATTTGACTTTTCCTTTCAATTTTACAATGGATATGTTGGAGCAGTATCATAAAATAAAATGACCACCTGACGTTATTGGAAACATGAAAGAGAAAGTGATTGCTGTATAAGATTTACCCACAGGAGAGCTGAGAATGAGAGAGATTACTCAGCTTAGTAAAGACACCCATCTCATATGTTTATTTTGGTGTGATTGAGACAGTGGGGTGTCATCTAATTTCTTCCAAATAGAATATAACTTCTGGGGTGAAATAATCTACTTACATACTCACATGTTGATGTCTCTCAATCCAAGATACCCAAATAGACATGACCTGGAATTTCCTGTAGGCTCCTCAAACTTACCCTGTCATTATCTGACTTCATCATGGTCCACTCACCCCAGCCCAAAACTTGAGTGTCTCTGTATTCTTTATGCCTATTAATGTTGCAGCTAGCCAAGTTTTAGGAGCTGAAAACCATAGTGTCTTTCTTAACCCTCCCCACAACTTCTCTGTGCAGATCTATCCAATTAGTCACCAACTCCAAAAGTTCCCATCAACAAGCCATTTGCTCTTGTCCCCACTGCCTTGCCTTAGGGCAAGCTCCACTGTCCGACTCATCTTGCCTCCAACTTGGACCATAGGCACAGCAGAGTCTTTGCTTCCTTGATTCCAGTCAGTCCTTCACATCAATAATAGAATTCTTTTTCTAAGAAACAAATTTGAGACATGACTTCCTGAAATACACACAAACCAAAACAACCAACCAACCAAACAAAAAAACCAAGCACCTCTAGCTTCTCTTTATAGAAGGAAAGTCAGTATCCTTTACATAGTGAACAAAGAACTTTACTCCCTAATCCAAACCTAACACTTTTTCCCACACAACACTACATTTCAGTCACACTTTAATTTCTTACTATTCCTTTAATGCACTATTCCAGTTCACAAGTCCTCTTTCTTATACAGGCTGTTCTCCCTTCCCAGAGCATCCATCGCCTCTCATCTCACAGTGCCTGCTTTCCCCTCTGATACCAGCTCCAAAGGCAGACTTGTCACAGCATCAGCCATGTGGTTGGTTGCTCCCGTTCTGTGCTCTCTGGTCCTTACTACAGTGTGATATAATTATTTGTTTAATTTGTCCATCTACTATTATTATTGTCCGTTTTACTAAACCACTGACTTATAGCCCTGGGCATGGAGCATAGGCTCAGTAAGTGATTGCTGAGTGAAAAAATGAAGAAATAATGACTAATACTTATGAGAGAGCTCATTGAAAGCTAGGTACTATCCTAGGCTATTTATATTAACTCATTAACATTCCACCACAGCACTATCAAGTAGGTGAAATTATTTTCCTGTTCTAGACGAGAGTATTGAAGCACAAAGGGTTTAAGTTACTTGCTGAAGGTGCACAGCTAGTAAATGTCTGAGCACAGTTTTCGAAGCCTCGCTTCAGACATGGGGCTCTTAACAACTCTTCCTTACCACCTCTCACTGTATCCCAAACCAGATCCCCAAATTAATTATATTTTGTGAAATCCTTGCATTTAGAGCAAAAGGGCAATTACAAGGAAATTAAATAGAGATTTATTTATCAAAAGGCAGTTTCAAGCATATATCTGAGGGTAGGAAAAAAATTATTTGCCTACTATGACCCTAACATATCTTAGTATTAAACATAGTAGATGTAAAAAAAATGATAAAAATGATACTGTCATATTTCCAGAGTTTCTCCGAAGGAGTAAGCTTTAGCTGCCCGCTGTGGTAGATGTTTTAATAACGGCTTTATTTTTTGGCTTCCCTTCCTCTATCATTTTTTTTCTATTTTAAAACATTACCCTTCTATTCTCTATATGTTTCCTATGTCACAAGTAAACTATTTTCCTTGGAATACTGTTCTCAGAGTCTTCTTTTGGAAGAACTCAGCTAGGACAATGATGTTTATAATTATTATCTTGGTTACTAAATACTGAATAAAAACTTCAACTGCATTAATATATTAACGAGAAAGAATTAATGCACATAGTCACTGATTATAAATTTGCCTCAGAGCCCTGCTCTTTACCTCTGGTACTCTGCCCAGTTTACTGTTTCAATTCTACTTAAACTAAGAAGACAAAACAACATCCTCAACACAAATAGGGGCTCACCCCACCTTCCTCTTCACATGATGGATTCTTTCCAGTATAAAGGAAAATCAGTCTTCCCCTCAGACACCAAATGCAGGACTTAGCAATGAGAGAATTGCCATTTATTTACCAAGGACTGAAGTAGCTACAACTAGAAAACAACTTATTTGGGGTCTTTCAAACTCCTATTTGAGTATATCACAGGATCCTGACTGAGATTTGTCTTTCAGCCAAAGTTTTCCTACTTGGGATCTTAGGCAATCCAGGGACAAATTGTTGGGGATACGAAAGCTATTTTTAATATTGTAAAAATCCTAATAGAAATCATACATTTACTCACAAAAATCCAGGATAACTAAAGGGTCAAATAAACTTGCTCTCAGTTGGAATTTTACTATCTCATATTTGTCTAAAACTGGCTAGAAGTTAGTTTTTATCATTAATAAAAAGGGAAGTTAATTTTTTGTTTAATAAAAACAATTTTGTAAATCATTTTAGAAACTTGGAGTTAGGGCTGGGGGAGGAGTGGGAGTGAGGAGGCCCTCAGTGGTCAAAAAATGAGGAATGGAGCCCCTACTTCTGCTTTCCCAAGTTCACACACACAGCCTATTCTGTGAGTGAAGCCCAAAGTAATATGCCTGAGAAAAATAATTCAAATTCTAGTTATTGTGTGATATATTTCAAAGTGCCACCTACAATTAGGAAAAAGAAATCTTGGTGTCATTTTTAGAGCATTTCAGTACAATCACACAGACATAAGCCTGTCGTTAGTTTAGATGGTGCTCCAATTAGAAAGACCAGCAAAATACTGGGTCTGCTCAGGAGGATATTAGGGGGAAGGAGGAAAGCATGATGGCATGTTTGGATACAGGCCCAGTGAGTCTGGTCTTGGAAGAGTTTCATTTGGGCTGCATACCTCAAAAAGACCTTATGAACCTGGAAAAAGCTGGATCTACTTGACATTTGTAGATTTACTGTCTGTCAGATACTGTAACCAGAGAGTATGCAACTAATTTTTTAAAAACATTTTTTTAATTTCAAAAGCAATTCCTCTGTGGAAAACTAAAAAATGAACAAAAATCGAGTTCAAATAGGTAAAAAAAATCCTAAAGCTTCCATCCAGTGAATAAAACTATATATCACTCATAATGTTATCACATTATCTTAACCATTATTTCATTTTGGTCAATTTTAGTCCATTCTTTTCTATTTCTATTTTTATGTATTTATAATCATGGTATACATGCAATTTTGTACCCTAATTTTTATTTCACATTAAAAGCATTTTTCTAGATTACTATAGTTTTCACTTTATACCCACAGAGAGTTTCATTCAGTAGGTAAAACCTTTCCTATTGTAAGATGTTTATTGTTTCTATTTTATTTTTGTTAAGCATAGTTTTATCTTTGATTTATTTTATTATTTTTGGTTATTTCCTTAAGTTATAGTTCCTCTAGAATATGAAGTATAGACTATATTTATTGTTCACTGTTGCATTCCCTAGATCAAGCTCAATGTCTAGCATATGGTATATATTTCATAAATTTTTGTTAAATAAGTGAATGATGAATGAAGAGGACTTATTGGATTAAATGGTGTGAATAAATTTTTATTGCCATTTTCAAATCCTAATAGTGTAATATTTTGAACTGGCTAGATCCTTTTGCAAATGTTATATATTTCTAAGAAAAACAGTGATATAGTTGAAGAAACAAGTTCAAGGATTGAATTATAGTCATATGGCTAGTGTGGAGTCAATAGTCATACTAATGTCCTTTGATGCTAATCTTGTTCTATTTATTTTGCCACATTGCCCCTCATCTAACTTTTCTTAAGTGAATTGAGAAGACAAAGTCTGGGTTTTTTAACTGTTGTCTAAAAATAGTTCGCAGAAAAGTATAGCTGGTTGGCTTGAGCAGAGCTTGCCAGTGTGCTCTGTGCACAACTCCATAAAACAAACTTGCAAATCTTGTCAGTCTGATAGATCCTTAAACCCCTGCCATGACCTATAGAATCAGAATTCTAGGTGATGGGCAGTTCCTTTGGGGCTGGAATCTGCATCTTAATCAAGCACCCTGTTGTGTTGTGTCCCCCCAAATGATGGGCTTAACCCCTAACTCCTGTGAATTTGACTTTATTTGGAAATAAGGTCTTTGCAGATATAATCAAGTTAAAATGAATTCCTACTGAATTAGGGCGGACCCTAATCCAATCACTGGTATACATATAAAATGAGGGAACTTTGGATACAGAGGAGACACAGAGGAGAATGTCATGTGAAGATACAAAACACAGAGGAATAAACACTATTTGAACACAGGCAGAGATTGGAGTAATACATCTACAAGCCAAAGAATATCAAGCATTAACGGCAACCACCAGTTGGGAAGAGGCAAGGAAGGAGCCTCCTATAAAACCAGCAGAGAGCATGGCCCTTTCAACACCTTGATTTCAAACTTCTAGCCTCTAGAACTGAGAGAGAGAATAAATTTCTATTTTAAGCCATTTAGTTTATGGTACATCATTGTGTCAGTTCTAGGAAACTAATACACATTCCAAGATAAATTTTCTACATGTTTAAATTTGAGAGCCACTAGTAAAATTTGAATTTAATCCCTAACTTGACTGATTAACCCAAAATAGCATTTTAAATCCAGAAATGATCAAGTAAAGGGCAAGATTAACTATGTTGTATCATCAATGGAAATAAAGACAAACATGGTAAGTTTGGATTGATAAAGTTCTATTTTGGCACATCTGAATTGTTGCTACTTTTTGAAAAAAGAATAAACCAAATCTCTATCTGTATATTTCACACTGGAAAAAAAAGCATTTATATTTGAGATCTTTAGAAAGAAGAAAGCCATTTATCTTTAAGGGATATACTTACAATAATAATTCCATTTTATTTTTATCCAAAGCCTGATGTCATTAATATTGACCACTAATTTTTTAAGGGCCTTCCATTTTAACTAATTATAAATTACACTTAACTAAGAATAGCTGTTCATTAATTTTTCCAGAGAAAAACATTTTTGAAGTATGGCAGGTGGTGTCTAAAGTGATTCCCAATGATCCCCACCTCCTGGTATTCACATTTTGTATAATCTCCTCCCCTTGATTGTGGGCTGGACTTACTGACATGCATTTAAAAAATAGTATGTGGTAAACATAATGGCATATCACTTCTGAGATTAGATTATAAAAGACTGTGTCTTGCTCTCACTCTCTGGCTCTTCTTGCTTGCTTGCTCTGATGAAGAAAGCTGCTCTGTTGTGAGCTACCCAAAGGCAGGCCCACATGGTAATGAACTGAGGGCAGCCTCCAGCTAATAGCCAGCAAGGAACTGAGGCCATCAGTCCAACAACCCACAAGGTATTGAGTCCTGTCAACAACCACACATTTAAGTTCAGAAATGTCTTCTCTATTTGACCTTTGAGATGGCTGTAACTCAGCTAAAACCTTCATTGTAGTCTTGTGAGACCTTGAACCAGCTTATTAAGATAAGCTGTTCATGGATTTCTGATCCACAGAAACCGAGATAATAAATGTCTTAAGCCACTAGGTTTTCAGGTAATTTATTTTGCAGCAATAGATAACAAATACAACAGCTGTTAAAATGCTTGTGCTTTCTTATTTTTCATGCTTGGAAATGTACAGAGATATTGTATCCATCTCCACCATTAGGCTTGGTTTGCTTGATTTGAAATGGGAGTAATTTTATGAATCTGCTTAATAACAAAGGAATGCAAATATGGTGAATTTTGCCTCTTGCTTACCTATGAACCCAATATTTTTTATGTTGTCTCACTTGGAGGTCATTCTGTCCAACCCCTGCGCTTCTCAAATGATGAAGCCATCATTAGCTTGCCTAAGCATGGTTGCCAGATTTAGCAAATATTAATACAGGATTCCCAGTTAAATTTGAATTTCAGGTAACCAGTGCATCATTTTTGTTTAACACGACTATGTCCTATGTAATATTTAGGGGATACTTATATTACAATGTAATTTGTTGTTGAATTGAAATTTAACTGGATGTCCTGTATTTTTTTTATGACAACCTTATGGCAACCAGTTAGGAAGAGTCTGCACTAGCAGCCAGATTTCTGGTTCCCAGGTCGATATTCTTCCTCCTGCAGGATCCTGAGATGCTAATGAAAGTGGTGCTTTAGAAACTCATCTTGTGGTCATACATGTTTGAAGTTTTAATGTAGTAACCATTACTGAACTGCTTTTGAAAGGAGCTCATGAGTCATTAAAGTACAAAACTGATGTTCTTTGACACAATCAATGGGTCTCAGTCTGCAAATGAAAGTCCGGTCTGGCAGCGTTAATGGAAGGCAACTGCAGGTCCTGATATTCCCAGAACAGTGAGCAGGACTAAATCATGTTTGTTTCTGATTTGATTGCATTAATATAATGACTTAAGTATTTGGACCTATTTTAAAAAGGGACAATTTGTGGGGGAAAAATCGAATCAATTTTAAGAAGCTTTTATATTTATATATTTAACATATGCAGATCTATAAGCATTAAAGTAATTATGTGAAATACATAAATATACACAGTAGACACTAAAAAGCCCCTTGCTAGCTGATACTAAGAGACCTTAATGCCTGTGTGTGATTGCTCTCTAATTAGAATTAGTGTTTCTTTGCTTTTGTTCTTTAACTTTGAATATCTGTTTAATTGCCTAATTACATTTACATAGATAATTTACATAGTCTACTCTTGTTGATAATGGGTTTATGTAGAGTATGGTCTTTTGAGGATAACAAGTACAATGAAAAAACAGAGCCTACTAGAATAAAAAATGGAAAGCCCAGTGATTAAAGAATTGGAATGAATGCTACTCAGATTTTATGCCTTTCTCGTTCCAGTACATTTATTCCATTGCATCTCAAGACCTAGAAACATTTTATATGTGTGGCTTAAATAAAACTGATAGTATTTTTCAGGAGTTCCACTGATAAACCTTCAGTAATTTTGTCTTCTTTGGGGACAAATAGCCAAGTAAAGTATGAACAGTAACTTGGAACTCAACTAAATATTAGGAGTCTTTTTATGGTAAAGGATTGTGTTTATACTTCTTTTGTAATCCAGTAGTAGGCTAGGCACATAGTATTGATTATATACTTATTTATTTGTGACAATTTTATGAAAAATTCAATATCAGTATATTAAAGTAAAATAATTTTCTTATATTTAATAACATGTACAGGAATAATGTTCTACTTTTAAGAAAACATTTTCACTTGCGTTATTTCCCCAAATCTCCAAAACAGGCTTAAAGAAAAAATAATTTGCCTAAGGACACACCAGTAGAATGTGACACAATCTGGGTTCAACAGTTTCTGACTCTAAGCCCAAGAAGCTTTCCACTATGACACTCTGCCTCTAAATTTCTGATACTGTTCTGTTAGAGACTGTATTCACTGAGAAACAGAGCCAGTGCTATAATGAAACCAGGATTTATCAGACACTCCAGAGCCTTGTTTCCTGGAATTTAGCATCTGAACTTCTTGAAGCCCGAAAGTGACTTATTTACAAATACTAAAGGAGGAATAGAAATTCACTTTTTTTTCCATTTAAAATTCTTGTGGCTGATCTCATCTCCATTCAGAGTGCTGTGTCTCTCTGAATATTTTATTAGAGTTCTGTTGCAGCTGAGTTAAAGTTGTGCCTGCCCCACTGCCCTGAGCCAGTGCAGAGATGGGTCTCATAATTTTTTACTGACTGGCTGACTGACCCACAGCCTTCCAGATAGAGTGAGGAGTGTTAAGGAGCTGGGAGACAGTGCAAAACACGTCAGCAGTCAGGAAATGAACCAGAAATTAAAAGGATATGAAGTATAATCTATGAAGAAAAAAATGTTTTACAACAATCTTTGGATTGTTTGTGTCAGTGTTCTGATTTTGTTGGTGTGGATAATGGAGAACTGAGTCTTTTTCTTTTTTTTTCTTTAATGGTAGCCCAGTACATTATAAATCAATAATCCTATGACATTATCTTCCATTCTAAAATAACCATTAGACTTCCAATAGAGGCCCTGATCCCTCGTAATTGACTTTTTCCTTCAGCATGCTGAGCTGAGGAGTTCTAGGTATTTAACAGATTTATTTGAATTAACTGCTTTAATGCAGTTGTGTAGCCTCCTGTGTCCATATATTCTTGTTGAGTGAAATTCACATACAAAGTTGAAATTACAAGAATTAGAGCACAACTCCAGTTTTCCTTCCCTAGTTCATCTCTTTATTGGCATTCTCCCTTAAGTCTCCCCAGGCCCTATCACACACAGATGCCCAGACATCTCAATGCCATTCTCGTTATTGGTTCCTGTTTCCAGAGGAGCTTGGAGGCCGTGATCTTAGCAGTATCCAAATTCCAGTCTTACCAGTCTTTTGATTTGTCTTTTTACTTGCGCTTTTATTTTCTTGTACTTTCTTTCATTTTCTTCTACTTGTACTTTATTTTCTAGTGACATTTCACTCCTAGATTCACAATATAGCCCTAAAGTATATCTTATGGACTGTCTTCAGGTCTTTCTTCTCATCTGAGCTTGCTATGCTATTGAGCTTTGCCACCTTAATGTTATACGCTCTCTATTTTATCTCATGGTTGTTTTTCCTAGGCCTTTGGTAGTTTTCTGTAATACTCTTTGAATGTAATCCCAGATATCTTTACCTGATCAAAGGACTAATGGAGAAGTTGAAGTTCCTTTGACCATAATAATAATAACAGATAATCACAGTACTTACTATGTGGCAAGTGCCATACTCTGTGTTTAATACTTATTTGATGATTACAACAGCTGTAAGAGTTAAATATGCCAATTATCTTTTATGAATCAGGGCAGCAAGGCTTTTGTAGACAGTAAATGACTTGCTCAAAGTCAACATAAAGGTATGAGGTAGAGTCAGGCTTTGGATCCATGTCTTTCTGACTTCAGAGATCATGATCTTTCTTTTTTTTCTTTTTTTTTTTTTAATTTAGCTTTTCAATATGGCCTATTTTATTTTATTTTTAATTAATTAATTTTTATGGTGACATTGGTTAACAAAATATAAGTTTCAACTGGACACTGTAACAGTAAGGCATATATATATTTACACTGTGTGTTCACCTCCCATAGATTTCTTTCTGTCACCAGGTAAAATCATGATCTTTACTATTGCAGTGCCTCTCTGTCATATTCTCTCTTCTTGAGTATTGGATTCCTATTCAGATTGGAACCCTGCCTTCAAACCGTTGCAAAGTCTATGTCCTTGTTATAATTAGAAACCTGCATTCTATTTATATATCAAAGGCAGCTATTTCTATCACTGTGTCTCCTGTTGTAGGTGAGAGTTTATGGAGAGAAGGGGGTGGAGAGAGAGAGAGAGAGAGAGAGAGAAAGAAAGAGAGAAAGAGAGAGAAAGAGAGAGAGAGAGAATGAATGAGAATGTCCATGAGATTTCTTAGAATGGGCTCTGAATATGTAAGAAACCCACCAATACTGCCTCCGATTCCCTCTGCACTTTGGTTAGCCTGCACAACCATTTATCTTGCACCTTTAGCTTACTAGGGTAAAGGCTAAATTTTCAAATGGCAGTTCTCCTTATATATGAGAGAAATGCAATCTACTCTTGCTTGAGGTTTTGATTTAAGGAAGAAAGCTACAAGAGGCTAATCAGGGTCTTTCTACTCATAATTTTCTAGTGCCCCTTGCACGAGGTATTTTCTCTGGCAAAATGAAAGACCTGACCCAAGGCAAAGAAGGTGATTTCTAGAAATGATTTATTTCCACAGATTTAGGCCTGAAATGCTTACATGGTATTTTAGCTACTATAGTAGGCAATAGGAGGTGAATTGGATTGGAGGTATGTGTGGAGAGCAATCATTTGTTAAGAACCATATTGATGTTTGAACAGCAACTAAAAATATAAGACCCAGGAAGGTGTCTCAGGACCCAGGTATATTAACAGCACTAAATATTTGTAGAGTGGATAAATTATTAAAAGAGTCAAAGGCTGAGTTTAAGAATAGAATCGAGTTAATGAATTTACAGAAAGGAAATTAGGAGAACCTTTAAAAAAATAGTTATTTACTTTATTCAAGCCTTAAGAGAACATATTCTATAATAATAAAAGCATCAAGATGTAAGAATAAATGTACATATTTTTTTCCAGTGTTTCTTCTAGAGACAAAAACCCCAAAAGTGTTTATCAAGAGTTAAACTGGTTGAATATATTGTCATATTTCCATTCTATGAACTATTATGCAGCTATTTAAAAATAGCTCTGTCTTTACTCCCTGGGAGTGAGATGAATAAAATATTAAATGAGAAAATAAATTATAGTGTGATTATTTATATACATATATACACAAATATATAGAGTTTATATGCACACATGTATGTGATATCACATGCTTTTTAAAAAAACAATATACAATCACATATATATGTGTGTACATAAATATTTGAGCATAGAGGAAGTTTTCTCAGGAGAGTAAGAATAGAGGAGGTAAAGAAATCACTAACTTGCTCTGCATAAAACCTTGCATTGCTTTACTAGTTATGATACTACACATTATTTTTAATAACGGAAAGAAAATTAAAAATTTTTAAAGCAAGTCTACACTTGTAGTTAAAAGATCACCGGTGCTTGAAGTTTGAATGGATTTCCGTTATATCTTATGTCTGAAGAGCTTGACTTTCGTTGCAATATTAAAAGGCCCTCCCATCTGATATAGCAATAGATCCTTGTGCAAGAAACTCAGCTTCTTCAAGCCTCAATGTCCTTTTCTAGAATCTTAGGGATATGAAACAGATGCTTTCTGTGATCTCTTCTACTATAGATATTCTAATTTATGGTTTAAAAATTTTAAAGAAATTGAATATTTTTGAAAATAGTGATGGTGCCAAGGGAGGGCCTGTGGCTTTAGTGTCCTCCGTACCCTTCACTTAGGCCCCAGTCACCCACAAACTGCTTCAAATAGTCTTATGATATAAAGGAAAACAGTGGACTCGTTATGCAAACCAAGCTTCAAGGTAAGCAACCAGACCATACCCTTACCTCATATGGCTGTTTCTAAAGCTTCTCCAAGGTAGAAATTCTAGGTCTGCTAGTAATATAACTTCCTTTATAAAATAAATAAATACGTGTGATTAGAATCAGAATTGGTCTTTATTCATGAAGTTTAAAAGAAACTTTACAATGTAAATATCCTTTACAATGTATATAGGTCCCTTACAGTGCAAATATCCTTTGGGAACGGTAGCTTTAAGCCTCACTAATTTATATCTCAGCAGACAAAGTTTTTAAGATCTTTTCCATAACAGCAAGATTTTGAGAAGGGAACATGGGGAGAAGCTTCAAGAAAAGGTGAGTGCAAGGACAATAGACAGTTCTGGAGCTTGTCGGAGGAAAGAATATACCTGTACCAACAAACAGCCTTTCGGTCCTCCTTAACTTCTATTTTTCTCTACTTCCTCAAATACATCTGCAAATCCTGTAAGTTTTCTCTTCAAATATATCAAGAATCCAACCACTTTTCACACCACTGCTGCTCCCACCCTGGACCAAACCACCGTCAGAATTGCAAAGGCATTCTAAAATTAGTTCTGACTTCTGTCCCCTTTATGATCTCTTCATGACACAGTAGCCAGAGGGACCATTTGAAAACTGAAGTGAGATCAGACACTCCTCTACTCAAAACTCTTATTTTAGTGTTTTCCCATTTCACTCAAAGTCAGAGTCAAGTCACTTACAAGGTCCTATGAGAGAGTCTCCACCTTGGATCGCATTAGACACAACCTGGTGAGCTTTGAAGAAATGCTCATGTTGGAGGTCTGATCCCCAAAATGTTGATTTCATTGGTTTTACAGTTGGGGTGTTGATATTCACTGAAAAGTCCCCAAGTGATTCTAATGAGCATCTAGGGTTGAGGACCACTGTCCTCCACAATCTGCTCTCACCTTCTGTTTTTCCTCTCAAACACAGAAACGCAGGCCTCCTGGTTGTTTCTCAAGCATACCAAGCACACTCCCACCTGTCTTTGTGCTGGCTGATACTCTCTCTAGTGAGCCTGATTCAGGTCTTTAAAATGTCAAGCATCCTGCACAAGGATCCCTAGAAAATTATAAGTGGAAGGACCTTGATTAACCGCTTGTAATTTTTCCTCCCTGAATCAAACTCCTCAAGCTATACCAGATTGCGTTTCCCACACATATAAGTAGATCTGTTGTTTAATAATTTAGCCTTCACTCTGGTGAGCTGAGAGTGCAAGATAAATAGTTCTGTATTCTAAACAATTACCGAAAAATATCAGAGCTAATATTGGTGGATTTTCTGCATACATGTTCAGAGTACATTCTTATCTAACAAAAGTTCCTGTAGACACATGCATGTAACCTCTCATACACATGTGCAGGAAGAGTATGAATAGAGAGACTTTGATCAGAGTTTCTAAGGTCTCTTCCAGATAGTCTAGGATTCTGTTGTTAAACCCTAATAACTAACACAAAATTATAAATTTTCTTGATACAAAAACATAAGGAGTATCTTGAAGGAATTTGGCCTCTTCATTTCCCATTACCCATCAACCACCATCAAATGACCACAAATAACCACACAATTATAAAGAGTAATTTTTTTTTTTTTTTAAAGTAAAAGAAGTGGCCCTGTTGCTTATTGAAAGTTAAAAGCACCCTTCCGAATACATTGCTGCCTTCAGAACTCTGCCCTCCCCATCCCACAATGTAGAAGTCTTATGCTATGCCTTCTGGATAAACTTTTAGGACTCAATTGAATAAATCCATCGTAGTGTTTAGGGTCATGGGATTTTTTATGTGGTTTAAAAACACTTTTAAAAAATGAAAATACCTCTTTGGGGAAGGTATAGAATAAGCCTTATTATTCATTTATGTTTCAGCATATGATATTTTTAAGAGTGCTTGGTACCTAATGGGAGCTCAGAAAGCATTTGGAAAATGAGTAAATTGATGGGTTAATTCTTGAGTATTTTCTGAGACAAATGTGGACTCCAGGTTCTGAGAGAGACCTGATCTGGGGTGATCTTAAATTGTATCCAAGAAGACATCTAGAAGAATGACCCGACCACAACAGAAGAACCTGGAGGGATACACGTATCCAAAGATGAAACATTAGCTGATGATACGGAGAATTCATCTCCTGTGTTACGGGCACTGCAGCCAAGAGCTCTCCAGCTTGTGTATATGGGGGAGTTTGTGTGCGGTGTGGGTAATCTCAGAAGAACCCATAAAAGAGCTCACCTTTAAACATTTGACAAACCTGGAGAGGACCAACACCAGCTCTCAAGAGTCTTAATCAAATAAAGTCTTTTCTGAACCTCCTGTTTTCCAGGTTTTCTTATTTAACCTAGGGATGGAAAAGTAGAAGCTCAAAGTGGAAAAGAGAGACCATTTGCTCTTCTCCAACTGTGTGTTTCCCTCCTACTTTTTTAAAGTGCTTTAAAACAGTCTTTAACGGTGGAGATGGAAAAGCTTCAGCTTGAATTCAAGTTTGGACTTTTGGTTTACTAGTGAAATAAAATGTTTTAAATTTAAAGTAACTCTAGGACTTTTTAATACTTAAGAGCATCTAGAAAAAATAGTGGGCACAGCCCAAATTCTCATCTGGAGGCAGTGGAAATACTAATCTAACAGAATAAATTTGAAGAGACAGTGGGAGATAAAAATGAAGTTTATAATGCTATCCTATGAGTCATGCTTGTTACGTATATCTACTTCACAGCTCTGCCCTGATTAGTATGATATTGAGTCTCATTTCAGCCTGAAAATATTTCTGTAGCAAGTAAAGCATGTTTTTAGTTAGTGCTGAAATTTCACACAAACATTATTTTTAAATCAGCATAGAAATGTTAAAGCAGATTAATTTTTTATTTTCAGTCTTTAAAAAGAAATAGCCTGTCACAAAAGTCTTTGCTCTGAAATAGTCAAAAGATTAGAGTAAATCCAAGTCCTGTTAGTAGGACAGTCTACCAGCACCAGGCTCAAAGCTCACTTTTTAAAACCTCTCACAGTCATACAAAGAATATCTCATGCTGATTTGATCTGTGGAGATTACCAGTTATAAAGATAAAGATACTTAGGAACTTTTTAAAATGGGCATTACTTTTTTCTTGAGATATATCAGGTAATAGGCAATATTGAGACTTTCCTAAGAAAGAGTCACAGTCTCCTGAAACCATTCTCTTTAATTTTAGGGTATCACAACTTCACATTTCTTTATAATGGAGATACAATTTCAGTCCTTAACAATTGTCATCATTTTTGACAAAATGATTTCTTCTTGTGTGGATGGGTTCCCAAAATGTCTTGGTCCATTAAGACCTGTAGCCTTGTAAGCTGGAAGATAAGGACAGTCTTGTATTTCTTTTTTCAGACAGCTGCCAGGCATGGTGCTCTGCATACAATAGTTGTCAAAGAATGCTATGGATGGAATGTCTGGGAGTTTCAGTCATTTGGAATGCATATCACTGCTTATTCATATTTGAAACACAAACAGCATTAATACTAACATTCTGTGGCTTCTGAATTACTCACATAGCTCTCTCTCTGACTAATTACTGTAATGGACAGAGCACCCCATCTATTTTGACAGTTAAGATGAAGGAAATTGGAAATTTGAAAAGACCATAAAGTACAGAGTCTCAAAAAAGAATCCATTAAAATAAGTTAAAAGTTATCTCAAATTCTCAGTACTCAATGTCTCTAACTTAGAATTTCCAATTTTGTTAAAGATTAAATGAAATGGCTCCTTTTTTTCCCTCCTGAAGATCACAAAAACCATTTCTCTTTGGAGATGATTCTCCTACCTTTGTGTGTAAGTGTACTTAAAATTTTATATGGGTGGGAATAAGAATAGGTAATCTTTCCCTTTGTCATTTCCGAAAGTGAATTTTCTCCTTGTGTCCTCTGAGAGGATGAATAGAGAAGGGCATATGAAGTGCTGGTAAATGGGGCTGTTTATTCATCTGCTGCAAGATTAATAACACACTAAGCAATTCTCACAGTTATAATATTTATGAATAGGAATAGCTTTCGGCAAAACCAAGAAAGTTGTCTGTCTGCTACCAGCATATTTTTATTTTTTCTCCTTTGTTAATCTTCTTCTCAAACTTCTAGAGTTTAGTGCCCAAACCTTTCTGCTGCCCCTTAGCTGCCCAAGCCCAAACCTACCCCCTGGGCATACACTTCAGTACGCTTCTGCAGAAGCTTTGCATCCAACTTTTCTTGACTCTTTTCTGTTTGTTCTAATTGGCTCTCATGTATTCCACCCTCCCAGGCTTTACTTGATATTTGGCTAGCAAATATGATCAACTCCTCCGTACAAGGCAGCAATGACCAGTTATGATTCAATGTGTTAAAGAAGAGTTGCATATATGATATTTAATTTAAGTAAATCAGGCATGAGTACAGGGTTTGGGAATTGTAGAAGAAGAGAGCGTAAGTTATAATGTGTTCCCCATTGCAGGCTGCTGGAACAAAGTGCCATATGGGAAGGCTTAAATAGCAGACATTTGTTTCTCACAGTTCTCGGGTCTAGAAGTCCTAGATCAGGGTGCCAGCCTAGTTGGGTTCTAGTGAAAACTCTCTTCCTAGCTTGCTGATGGCCACTTTCTTGCCATTCTTCACATGAAGAAGAGAGATTGCTCTCTCTTTCTCATAAGGCTACCTAGCCTACTAAATTAAGACTTATCGCTTTATTTAACTTTAATTTCTTTCTAAAGGCCCTACCTACAGTCACACTGAGGGTCAGAACTTCAACATATGAATTTTAGGGGCACATAATTTAGTCTATAGCATCCTACTCTACTCCAGCTATCGATGATCAAGTGTGAACAAGATGGTTGTGTGTGTGTGTTTATATATTTAGTGTTTCTCCTTGGTTGGTCTCAATTTGTTTTCATTGTGTGAATGTTTTATTGGGCTAGGTTTATTCTAAAATTTAAACATGCAGATGAGGAAATACAGATGGCTAATAGACATAAGAAAGGATGTGCAAGGTTGCTATCAGAGAAATGCAAATTATAACCACAATGAGATTTCACCTCACACCAGTCAGAATGGCTATCATCAATACATCAAAAAACAAGTTTGATGAGGATGCGGAGAAAAAGGAACCCTCATACATTGTTGGTGAGATTGCAAATTGATATAGCCACTATGGAAATAGTATGAGGTTTCTCAAAAAATTAAAAATAAACATGTCTTTTGACCCAGAAATTGCACTTGTGGCTATTTATTCAATGAAAACCAAAACAATTCATAAAGATCTGTGCACTCCAATATTCATGGCAGCACAATTTACAATAGCCAAGATATGGAAGCAACCTAAGTGCCCATCAATAGACGATTGGATAAAGAAATTTGGTTCATATATACAATGGAATATTACTCAGCCATTAAAAAAAGTGAAATCCTACCATTGCAACGACATGGATGGACCTACAGGTTATTACTGAGTGAAATAAGCTGAGTGAAATAAGTCAGAGAAAGATAAATGCCATATGATTTTACTTATATTCGGAATCTAAGAACAAAAAGAACAAAGTAATCAAAAACAGACTCACAAATACAGTGGACAGTATGGAGACGGACAGAAGGGAGGGAGGTTGGGGGACTGGGAGAATGGGTCGAAGGGTTAAAGAAGTACAAATTAGTACTTGGTAGTTGGTCATGGGGATGAGGAGCACAGCAGAGGGAATGCAGTTAGCATTAATATGATGGCTAGGTGGAGGGTTAGGGGAGGGAGGAATCAACTAGGGGGATCGTTTTATGACCTGTATAGATGTCTAACCAATGTACCGTATACTTGAATCTAATTTAAATAAATAAACTTAGAAGAAAAAAGAGAGAGAACTTTGCTAATAAAAGGCATAGCTAGGACAAAGGGTTATGGTGTAAATGCACTAATGTGTTTGAGGACTAGGTACAAGTGGCATGTCCATCTGCAGCAAAATGGAAAAGGGAGAAGAGTGGCTAGAGTACTGATCTTCCCTAAGAAGATCTGCAGGAATTTGTTCAGTAACAAATTAGCGAGGGCAGTAGATTAAGCTATACAAAATAGTCGATGAAGACTGTTTAAACTGTGTACTCCGGGCTAGTGCAGAGACTGAGAGTCCTCTGAAGCTGCTCAGTCATGAGCAAACCTAGACAGTGATCACTGTGTCATTCACCTTTTGGGCAAATGACTCTTCGGCTAAACCTTTTTGATTCCAATATGCAATTCTCATACTCTTTATTTTCTTTGATGTTTCACTACTCTGTGTATTTATTTAATAGACCCTTACATAGTGCTTAGTATGTGACAGACACTAGTTCCAGCTTTTTCAAATATTTACTTATTTAATCATAATTATCTGAGGTAGGTATGATTATTATCTGTTTACAGATGAGGAAACTGAGGCAGAGAGAGGTTAAGTAAATTGCAGAAGGTCACCACAGCTATTAAATGAGGAGCCTGGATTTAAACCTTCAAATTCTGATTCTGGAGACCATGCTGGAAACCATTACCCTTATGTTGCTTGTGCGTGGCGTATATGTTCTAATTAGTAGTACCTGGAATCAAGATGATAATTCCAGTTTTAAGCTCTGTCATTGATTTAAAACTTGGCTTCACTCTGTACATCTGAGATTATTGATAAGTAACCTGAGGCAAATGTTTTAATGAGGTAATGGCTTTGAGCATCATGAGGAAAGGATATTATAAAAGGCAGAATAGTAATATTGTCAAATGATACCCAAGGCTGAATTTTCCAGTGTGAGTCTTTGGGATCCCTGGTTTGTCCTTTTCCTCTTAACAATTTATCATATCGAATATAAAAGAGACATTTCTCTTTAGAGTGAACTGATTCCTTTGAAAGAAAAAAAAAGAAAGATTTGATTGAAGAAGATACTAAAAATGTTTCATTAAATCTATGGATTGGGTCATTACATAATTGTTAGATTAACCTAGATTCAAAATATTATACTGTATTTTGAATTAAGTAATTCTTTTCAAATCAAAAACCTATCTTTCTACCTTCCACCTTGACACTCTCCAACCCAAGCACACACACACAGCTTTGCCTCTTGACTGCTGGTAAGTGGTGCTCTCTGCTACAAACCTCAATTAACAGTTGCATAGTTTTGCCACCATAGCCTGAGGCTCTTCAGGCTTCTTCTATCTGTACTACTGTGATTAGTAGTACAGATAGGTTGAGGTATATGCATAAAGCTTCATCAATCTTCTCTTTGTATATCCAATTTTCCACTTTTCCTGGAAATATTTGAGAACATGAAAATCTCTGTCCCCTTTTCTACTGATTTATTTAGAATTCACAAATGCTTTATTCCAAGCACTTCTTCCTTTAACATAAGTCACAAATTTAAATTCAACAGAAGGCACACTATCTTCATTTCACGTTATTTCATATATTTTTATGGGAGTCAACATGAGATTTCTGAAGTGTAAGGTACTATTTTGGACACTTTCTGAGATGAAATGGTGGTGCTTTAAGATTATTCTAGAGTCATTTCACACAATACATTCTGTTAGATTCTAGAATATAAACCAGAATTTGCCTCTCACAGACATGCTACAAAAAATGTCTTCATGATTAGCTTTCGAATTTATTTCAGGAGTTTTTGAGCACCTAATACATGCAAGGCATGGTGCTCAGCTGTCCTTTGGATGCTAAGCTTCATAAGATGTGTTCTTGGCTTCAAAAAGCTATGTTACAAGTGCTGCAAAGTAGGACATTATAAGATTTATAATGGAAGTGCAAAGGGCTACTGAGAGGCAGAAAAAGAAGAGATGTTTATGATGGTGTGGGAGGAGAGGGAAATGATTGGAGGAGGCATCTTAGAATAGGTGACATTCGAGTACATCCTTTAGGGACAAATAGAATATGAACAGATAGAGATAAGAAGGACAGTTCAAGCTCAAAGGACAACAAAAGCAAGGCACATTAGCAAATGACAAAGTAGAAAGGGACACATCTTCTGAGAGAATGGCCAGTCACCCCATGCATCTGGCACAAAGAGTTATGTGTGATGTACAGACAGAGAGGTGGGAAGATATTTGGGTAAGGTGTTGGGAGGTCTTGGCATGCTTTTGAACTTTGTGTTGTTGGCGAAAGGAACAATTGTTTAAATGAGAAACGTATGTGAGCTCATTGTATATAACTCAGGGTATAGAACAGTTGGTTAATGGACAGCTGTAATTATTATCCTTACTTTTGGAGGTTTGTAGTAAATAGGAGTGATGAGATCATGTTTAGAAGAGATTCTTAACTATTTACTTGCCCCCAATTACAATTGCTATTTATTATTTTTCCATCAGCTCATAAGAGCAATAGAGGAGAAAAGTCAGCAGAAAGGACATCAGGTACAGCATTTGATGATGTAGCAATCCTATCAACTTCCTCAAAAAGATTTGTTATACCAGCTTTAAAGCAAACACTCACCCAACCAACAACTATTAATCATGGAAGGCAACAACAACAACAACAACCTAATAGCTAACATTTTAAAGGCCATAGGGGCTTCACACATATTGTTTACTTTCCAGTCTCCAGAAGAACCTTATAAGATAACTGGTCTGGGAGGCTGAGTTCGTGGATACGTCATGGAGGAGACAGGTCCTGAGACCTTGGACAAAATAAAGATTCCAAGGGTTGGATACAAAAAAGGACAGGGCATCCCGGCAGAAAGAATATGAGCAACTGTACATATGTGAATGTGTTTTCATAAAAGGTAAAGAAACCAAAGCTGAGAGAGGCAAATAACTTACCTAAAGTCACACAGCTGGTAAATGTTAAAGACAAGTTGAAATCCAACAGGTCTAACTTTAAAGTTTGTATCTTGAATCCTAGGACTTGAATCCAGGTTGTAGGTCTCCAGAATCTCTGCTATTAATCCCCATTTTACAGTTCTCTTCCAGTTGTAAAACTCATAGTTTTGCAAACATTAATATAACGAGTGCCTTTTAAGTGAAATTTATGTTTGTTAACTACCACGAGGAACCCTGCCTTCAAGTAGCTTTTAGTCCATGTAGGGAAGCTGAATATTGAAGTGAGAACTACGTCATTTTTGCATTCTCATCAAATCTGAAAGAAAAAAAGTTTTCAAAGATATCCAGTACAGATCTAGTATAATGCTTTTTGCACTTAATTTTAAAAAATGCCTTGATTGAAATAAAATCCACCCATTTAAAGTGTACAGTTTATTGATTTTTAGTATATTCAGAGTTGTGCAATCATAATCACAATCTTAGAACATTATCATCAGTTCTCCACCCCAAATCTTGTACTCATCAGCAGTTACTCCCCATCCTACCTGGCCTTCCACTATAGGTAACCCATAATCTAATTTCTGTGTCTATAGATTTCCTTATTCTAGAGATTTCATGTAGATAAAATCATGAAATATGTGAATTTTTTTGTGACAGAATTCTTTAACCTAGCATAATATTTTCAGTGTGCATCCATGTTGTAGCAGGTATCAGTACTTTGTTTCTTTTTTATTGTTGAATAATATTGCATAGTATGGATATACAACATTTTATTTATCCATTCATCTATTGGTACTTATTTGGGTTGTTTCCACCTTTTGGCTTATATGAATAATTCTGCCATGAACATTTGTGTACAAGTTTTTATGTAAACATATATTTTTATTTTTCTTGACTATGTATCTTGGAGTAAAGTTGCTGGGTCATATAACTTTATATTTAACCTTTTGAGAAACTGCTATACCATTTTACAAGGAAACGGAATTATTTTAAATTCTCACCAGTAACGGGTAAGTGTCCCAACTTCTACATATCCTTACCAATATTTGTCTTTTTGATCACAATCATCCTTGTGGGTATGAAATGGTATCTCATGGTGGTTTTGACTTGCATTTCCCTGAAGTCTGATGATACTGAGCCTCTTTTCATGTGCTTATTGGCCATTTATATATCTTCCTTGCAGATCTTCCTTCCTTTGCCAGTCGTTAAAATTGGATTATTTGTCTTTTTTATGATAGAGTTGTAAGAGTGCTTTATATGTTTTAGTCACTTATCAGATATATCATTTGCAAATATTTTCTTCCATTCTGTGGAGTTTTTTCCACTTCCCTGATAATGTCCTTTGAAGCTCAAGGGTTTTAAATGTTGATAAAGGCCAAATTGTCCACTTTTCCTTTTGTCATTGGGCTTTTGGTGTCATATTTAAGAAGGCTTTGTCTAACCCAAGGTTATGAAAGTTTACTCCTGTATTTTCTTCTGAGTTTTATAGTTTTAGCTTTACTTTTAGGTTTGTGATCCATTATAGTTAATTGTGTATGGTGTAAGGAAGGGGTCCAAATTCATTTTTTTTTCATATGGATATCCAGTTCTTCCAGCACCATTAGTTTGAAAGACTGTTCCCCCCCGCCCCCCATTGAATTGTCTTGGTACTCTTGTCAAAAATTAATTTTACCATAAATGCAAAGATTTATTTCTGAACTCAATTCTATTTTGGTAATCTATATGTCTATCCTTATACCAATACCAGACTGTCTCGATTATTGTAGCCTTGTGAGATTTAAAATTAGGAAGTGTGAATCTTCCACTTTTGTTCCTCTTTTTCCAGATTGTCTTATGTTTTCTGAATCTCTTGAATTTCTATATAAAATTGAAGATCAGCTTGTCAATTTCTATAAGAGAGCCAACTGGGATTTTGATAGCAATTTTGGTTGCATTGAGTCGGTAGGTCAATTTGGGGAATATTACAGTCATAATGATATTAAGGCTTCCAATCCAGGAACACAGGTTTTCTTTAAATTTATGTAGATGTTTTTTAATTTCTTTCAATAATGTTATATAGTTTTCAGACTATAAGTTTTATACCTCTTTTGTTAATAAATTTTGTTGATTTATTCCTTGATATTTTGTTCTTTTTGATGATACTGTAAAAAAGTTTTCCTAATTATATCTTCAAATTGTTTATTGCTATTGTGTAGAAATACAATTTTTTTTGTATTTTTCTTGTATCCTGCAGTCTTATTGAATTCATTTATTAGCCTAATAATTTTTAGTTGACTTTTGAAGATGTTCTATGTACAAAGTCAAGTATTTGCAAATAGAGATTATCTCATTTCTTTCTGATCTGGATGACTTCCCCCACCATCCCCCCGACTAAAAACTTGAGTTTAGTGTTAAATAGAAGTGAGTAGAGCAGACATCTTCATCTTGCTCCTGATCTCAGGGAGAAAGCCTGCAGTCTTTTGCCACTACATATAATATTAGCTGTGAATTTTTTGTAGATGTCTTTTATGAGGTTGAGGAAAGCTTTTGTCTATTCCTAGTTGTTGTTTGGGTTTTTAAAAGTATTAATAATGAAATGGTAGTAAATTTTGTCAAATTTTTTTTCTCCATCTATTAAGATCATGTAAATTTTGTACTTTATTATATTTATATGATGTATTACATTGATTGTATATTGAACTAACCTTACATTCCTGGGATGATCTCACTTGGAACAGTATATACTATATTTATATGTGTCAAAATTTTTTTCGATAGTGTCTTGAGGATTTTTGCACCCATATTCATAATGGTCTGTAATTTTGTGTCTTTTTAGTGTGTGTGCATGCACACACACGTGAACATGCATGCGCATGGTTAAATTAGTCTACTTGGGCTACTATAAACAGAATACCACAGATGATGTGGCTTAAACAACAGAAATTTATTTCTCAGAGGTTCGTAGTCTGAGAAGTCCAAGATCAAGGTACTGGCTGATTTGGTTCCTGGTGAGAGTTCTCTTCCTGGTCTGCAGTTGACCACCAATTGGTGCCAGTCAGTGAACATGAAGAAAGATAGAAGAAAGTGAGGAGCAGTTTCAAGGAGCAGTTTTGAGAAGCAGTATGAATATAGAGGTAATCTGGCAATAATAAAGGGAAACTTTAGTTGCTAAAGAAGAACTCAAGTGGGTAAATCCAGAACCACACTAACAAGAGGAGAAATCTTGGAGTTGACATTTTCTAATTTTCTAATTATTTCTGATGGAGGCTCTCAGGCCAAGACTCGGGTTGTCATCAATCCATCTCTTGATGCTGCTCCATCCTTGATAGGGCAGGTCGAAGTATTTCTCTGATGTCATTCTCTTTTGCAAAATGGGTAAAATGGAGAAAAGAAAAGAAAATGGAAACATTTTGCACTTTGACTATTTCTGTGCTTTTCTTTATGCTGCCTCCTTTTATCCATTCTTTTGCAAGAACTCCTGGCTCATGCCTGTTAACACCTGAAGCCAGGTTCCAGGATGTATGATTATAATTCTGTCTCATCTGGTTTCTCCCAGAGCAGATAATCTTTCACTTTGGGCTATAATAACTGTGGTTTTGTAGTCCCAGAACAATGAAATCAACTTAAATGTGGGCATGAGAATGCTGCCTACATTGAATTGAAGCCTTGAAAAATAGCCATGGTTGTTTGAGCTCCATTCATCTCCCAAAGCAAGCAGTATTGTCTGCCAGATGGAAATAGTCTAATTTGATAGAAGGAAACATATCTAAGACTTGCGGACTGTATTACAAATGCTGCCAGTTAAAGTCTTCTGTACAACTCAGAATTGTATTCTCCTATGCTGTATCATTTAGAAAGCCCCAAAGAGAACTTTAAAATGAACTGGAATGGAAAATCTGCCCCAGACAATCCTTGCAAAGTTGGTTGATGTCATTTAGAAATCAAACACTTTGTTACCTACCTCTAATAGTTTAAAAGCGTTTCAAAGATTTTTTTCTCCTGCCCTCAGCATATCTTTAAATGACATGCACAGATGTTGCCTTCCCTTCCTAGCATCCTCACCCTGGGCATTCATTGTCTAAGTACTGGAGTTTTTGGTCATCACATGAATGATTACAAAACATAGCCAAGTCCACTGTCCTTTGGCATCTCTGGTTCTTGTGTGGGTCATTGCATAATTAGATATTTGAAGAGCACCTTGAAATAAGAGCTATAAATAATTCCTCTCTCCAATTTTAGAAAGCTCCATGGAAAGAAGGATCATTGGAAAAATCCTTGGATCACCCTGCATAAAAGATTGGTATTCGTTTGCCTTGGCGTAATTCAAGAGAGGGAATATGGTATGATGAAAGTAAGTCCTGATGGAAAGGAGAATGGGGATCTAGACTTGGCTTTGTCACTAATTAGCTGTGTATGTTCAGGAAAGTTCCTTCTCATGAGCCCATATATGTAGAGTGAAGATTGAACCTTATGATCTTTAGGATGTTTTTTGAATATTTTGCGCACACTTGTTTTACCTCTGTGCCACTTTTTAAATTTCCTTGGACTATCTAAATAGTGGTTCCTACTTTGTTACTAGGTAAGTGGCTCCTCTGACTTTGTAGAGAACTCAGAAACCTGATCTGAGCACTCAAACACTTGAAGTTCCAAGTTTCCCATTAAGGAAGAGAAACTGGTATGGCATACTGAGGCAGGAAAGAGATAGAAAAATTGGTGTCCCAGGAAGCAACTGGCACAGTCAGCATAGATAATTTAAGATGTTAGCTCACTGTTTGAAATTCTTGAATTCATAACAATCCTCTCTCAGAAAGCCTACTACTAATAGAAGACCAGAAGAGGGATGTGTTCATGGCTGAGGAAAAACAGTAATTAAGGCAGTGGGCTGTGGGAGCTCCAGTGGTGTAATTAGTTAGCATGTGGTACTTACATGAAGTCAGACATCTAACATTGTGATTCCAAGTTGCCATTTACTAGCTTTGTGCTTTTGGGAGAATTGAGTAGCTTCTTTAAGCCTCAGTTTGTTTATTTTTACTATGGGAGTATGGCATAAATTATCTCAGATGATTACTTGGAAAATTATGTAGGTAAAGTGTGCTTAGAATGATGTCTGGCAAATAGAAAGTTAACATGCATTAGTTATTATTCCCATTTTTATTAGTAAGGTCATAGGATGATGAAATTTCGGTTTACTTTATGAATTATTTAATAAGTACCTATTATATGTTCAGCACACTATAGATATAAAGAAGTGGAAAACATGATTTTATTCCTCAAAAACCTTAGAATTCTATTTTTGACACAAAATGATCACTTATTATGATGCTGAGTATATAGATTGAAGATTTTGTGTTTCTTGGATAGCTATTTGAAAGCAATATATAGAATGCAGAAGTTCACGAATTTGATCATCAAAACAAAATACAACAAAATAATATTTTCCAGTTATCTACTCATTTTAATCTAAGGCTTATGAATACTATTGTGCTGAAAAAAGGTGTTTAAAGATTGTTTTGATTATGAAAAATATATAGATACATTTTAATTAACAAAGTTACCAAACCATGATGAGTAAAGCACTATTTTTAAAAGTATATCCTATAGGATTTCATTTCAAAGACTGCTGATTATGTAATAATAACCCTTAAAGTTTAAACCTCAGAAAAATTAAGCTGAGTTCTAAAAATATTTTTTAATTGAATCATTTTGAAATTTCAGGTCCTTGATTCACCTATAATTTTGGCATTGGGGTTTTCAGAGTGTGTGACTATCAGACACCTGGCAAAGATGGATTAGGTCTGAATCCAACCAGGCGCTTAGTGGCAGATGGTTCCCAGTGCAGTTACTCCAAACTTGGAATGTGTAAGAAGTTAAATGCTTAGAGGCTGAAACCTAATCCATTATGAACATATGTGCACTGAGTTTGGGGGAATGTGTGGCCACGAAGAACATTATATACCTAATACTCGAGGAGGATTTGTGGGCTAGCATGACAAATATCAAAATCTACCTTTCCTAGGCCTCTACGTGATTTTTCAAGACAATGGAATGTTATTCTTGAGTGCTCTGAGTACACAATTTAGTTTATTTTCATTCCATTTATTCATTTGCCAAGTTCCTTAACACCCAGTTTTAATCTAACAGTTCCTTTTAAGCCCAATGGGCCTGTCTCTCTTATTTATTCTGGTTTAAAGGAACTCTTGTCCTAAGAGCCCTAAAAGTTAGGGAGAAAAAACCCTGTCTCTAAATACAAAGAAACTCTAAATGACTATTTTAGCCACCCATTGAATTCTTTGGTAGGCACAAGTTCCCAGACATTCCTCACAACTGTGGAGTATGTCACAGAAATGTGGTCACTGACCAGGATGCTTGAATCTAGCATTTCCTCCTTTTGCCCTCTAAGATTCAATTGAGCTGGTCTCCTTGAATTAGAGAAGTTCGTCTCGGGGGTTTCTTTCAGCTAGAAGTTCCCAAAGCACTAAGATTCTGGTAGAAAAGTCACTATAGAGGCCAGAGAAGACTCCATTAGTCTTGATGGTCATCCATCTAGCATGTTTATTATGTAACAGGAATAGTGCCATGTACTGATAATAGAGCTATTTCCCCGTGGGATTTATAGTCCAGTAGGCAGGTCCTCTCTCTAAGTATGTCAGGAATAGATGGAGCTGTTTCTTTTAAAGGAGACTCTCGCTAATGGCACTATTGACATTTCGAACCCCATAAATCTTTATTGTGGGGAGCTATTCTGTGCATTGTCTGATACATACTAGCATCTCTGGTCATTACTTACTAGGTGCCAGTATGAACTCCTAGTTGTGACAGTTTCCAGACATTGCCAAATGTCCGTTGGGGTCAAAATTATCCCCAGTTGAGAACTTGGATAAGTATAAAGAATCGAGGACATTTTGGACTTCACAAAATGGATTCCAGAGTAGCCATGACAGTAATGTCAACTGGCATATATTGGGAATGCCCTTAGAGTGTGACCAGACTGCCTCAAACCACAGAAACCTCAGCCACTACTGCCATTGATAAGCCCCCAATTTCAGGGTCCGTTAAGCATCAGGATCTCACCTTGTAAGGACCATATAAGCTGAACACCTCAGACAGACAATTCTCAAGCATGACCCAAGAACATCATGGACAGGTGTGCTGAGAGCCAAAGACCCTGACCTTCTACCTGTCATAGCTGCTGGCTAGGAATCAATGTAAGGGACCTCTGTCACAGAAGACTCGGTACTTCTCCTCTCTGTGTGTTGTGTGTTAACCTGTGTGGGTACCTGATTGGTTTATCTGAGAAGGTTCCACTCAGTAAACCTAGCATTGTGGAAAGACACAAACCTGTTCAAGGATGTTACTTTGGTAGCCTCTTTCCTTGCTCAGGACAGAACCACTCCTATAAGACCAAGCATTCCACTCCTCAGGCTCCTCTAAAGCCACCTGAGAAGGAGCTAGTTTCCCAGTTTCCCTTCAGGGATCAGAGTCCACATATCCCATAATCCATGTTTAGAACAGCTTAAATATGTTGTCATGGCTCTAGACCAACTGTCTTCAAGCTGATGTTCCACAGATGCTGTCCTCTAGAAGGTTAACTGAAGCATGGTTAAAAACAAAAAAGGTCCTATTGTCAAGTATGCTTGACCTATGCTGGGTTAAACAATGTTAGAGAAATTCCTTTACTGCAGGATTTTTTATTGTCTTTGAAATGTTCATGTGAATGGTAACTCTCTACAAGAGGATATAGCACTCAGCATTCCCAAACTTTGTTCAGCAGAGATCCCTTTTTCACAACATATTTATTGATGTCCTTGAGAATAGAATTCTGAAGAATACAGTTTGGGAAATGGTAGCCAATGACATTCAACATCAACCTCCATTTTCACAGGCTTGTAGGCCTAAGAAGAGGTTCCCTCTGTGTCATTTAAGGAAAGCTAGCAGCAGGTATGAGCAATGGAAGGTAGATCAGCAAGGAAGTTGAGCCCTGGTCAGTCTGGCTCTTTTTAAACCATAGCTCTGCTACTTATCATTCTGTGTCCTTGGGCAAGTTACTGAAGCTACCTGTGCCTCTATTTCACCTGGAAAATGTGGGTACGAATGGTGTTACTCTTAGGATCTTTAATGAAGATTAAATTAGTAAATAGATATAAAGCATTTAGAATGTCATTTAGCATATAATAAGTGCTCAACAAATGCTAGCTATTGTCATTATTAGGCCTAATGACCAATATAGTGAGTCCAGAACTCAGCTCTGAGTTCTGTAAGACTATCTCGATTAAGGACAAAAGAACTAATCTAGCACACTGAAAGAGTCTACTTGTTTGCCTGAGGCTCTGGGACATATTACAGTTTCCCATATGCAAGAGAGAACTAAAAAACAATCCTGGCTGAAAACTCTTAACTATTATTTCAGATATAGAAAGATTCAAAACAGACTGGTGAAAGAATGAATTTTCCTTTCTGTTCCGCATTCTGGTATATTTAGAGCATTGGTTAAAATACTAGCCTGGGTTCTTTGCAGTTGACAACCTGTGAAAGGGTGAGGCCCCAAACCAAGATGGGCTTTTATTTCTCAGCATGATTTTCAGAAACCTAGCACAGAAATCCTTAAAGAATTGATGGTGACCGTGTTCAACAAAAGGAGTAGGTGAAATGTCCAGTGACCTAGGTAGTAACCCTCAAGTTTTCTTAATTGAGGAAGACTTAGGTGAGGAGGTGACAGAATTATTTAACTCCCTGCATTTCAGGCTCTCTGTCACAGCTGAGGCCACTACACTACCAACTGTACATTTAGTCTCATTCAGATTTTTAAATCAATTGTGTCCTTGGAAGGTCTCGCATTTGCGAAGCTTCGATCAGTGCATTGAAGTCTGTCTCTCTGGAGGTTTTGTTTTCCTCTGTCAATAGTATTTGGAATTCTGTTAGATATCTTTGTGATCTGGTCCTTCGTTTATATGAAGTTTTATGGTGACTATGATCCTCTCTCTTCTCACAAAACCTGCATCCCTACCTTTCACTAGTTTAGGAGCGACTCATTTCTTCTGGGCCAAGAGTCCTGCCTTGTCCCTTATAAAGCCTTCTGGAACCTGTTCATGAGTTTTAAAAAGGCCCTATATTTTCTGACAAGGCCAATAAAGCCACGGCATTACAACCTAATCTTACCCTGCTCAGTTATGCTGGGACTTTTTTCCTCATTTAAAAATGTTTTATTTTTTTTTCCTAAAACTAGTGCCACTGAAATAAGCAATGTTGGCAAAACAATGTCTGTTACAGTAAAATACACTAGACGTTTAAATAAATGACCTTAAAAACTATGTGAGGAGACGTGAACCCAGTCAACTCAATTTGGAACAATGTTTTCTGCACAAGTGAGAACAGGCCTACCTCTTGTTAAGACTGATGTAAACAGAACCATGGAAATCTTACAGGAGAAACAGCCGAGTGAGACCAGGAGTGGAGAGGTTTGGGGTAGAAGGTGAACCGAGTAGGGTGAGGGAATGGCACACCTAAAAATACTCACCGAGATAGCAGTACTCTGCCTAGTGCAGAAAAACTGGCTTATGAGTAAAATTAGACTGTGATCTCAGATTAAATCTAGATGATCATGCAAAAGACACAAGACACGCTATTTCGTTTTAGAAAAAACCACACACATTCATTTCCTAAAACCTGATGCCAGTTAATTTGCTGACAATATCTGCTGGCTCAATTTTTTTTTTAATACAATGATGATTATTAAACAGAACACTGTACATGCATAAAATAGTGTTCTCTGTACATGTCAATGGACACTATATAAAATAGAAAATCTTGCCCCACTGGAGTCAGAAAAAGCAAAACAAAATCCAGAGCATGAAACCTCCTTCATATGATGGGATTTTTGAAGGGCTCAAGACCTCAACTGAGGTACCAGGGACAGCTTAACGAGTGAAGTACATTTGGACATATTGATTTTCATGATTTTTCTTGAATCATGTTCCATGTGTTGGACTATACTTGGCTAATGCATGGAGCCTGCCATTCATTGTAACTCAGAGTTTTTCTTGTGTAATTTTCTTGTCTAGTAATTGTTTTCATCTTGTTTCTGTGATGAACTTAATACTCCCTTCTTTTATTCCTTATTATTTTCACTTTATCCCAGAAATAATAGCAGAATATAATAGACAAAACCATTAATTCATGCCTGGACTACTCTAAAGAACTGGCCAGGAATATCTCATTTTGTAGCTGAGGAACTAAGATTTAGAGAGGAGAAATAAGTTGTTCAAGACATGCAGCTAAATAGACCCATTGCCCTTCTGGATTATAAGAAATAGTTGGTACATGATGAGGGTAGCTCTTTCTTGCTATGCTTATATTCTTGGGCTCCAGGATCTGATCCTGAAAGAACACTATTTACAAGTGAATGATGAGGCCACTTAGAACATGGTCAGAATTGGCTCCAAGCTTTCCACGCTTAGAGGAGCCAGGGACAGCTGGTATTGTAAAATCTGCCGAGGATTCAAACATTCTCGAAGTACTTTCTTAGCAATTAACACATAGCAAAGTTAAAGGATTTCTATTTTATCTTGTTTCTCTCTTCTTATTCAGATGAGCATAAAGAGGCTCTAAATGAGGCAAATGGTAAAGAGAAGGTTCAATAATTACCAGAGATTTGTTACCTCACACTCCTTTCATAAGGAGCTTAGGAATCATGAGAGACTTTTTTTGCCACTTTGCTTAGAAGTTTTGAAATTGGTTGCATAACTAAGAGTGGCTTCTAGAGATGTCTACAGTGATCCAGCGGAGTCACCTTATAAATTTAAAGTACAAGATGATTTCAGGAACTGGAGAAGCTAAAAACTATGGATTTATAAGGAAATTTGGGTATCATTTCATTGTACTCCATTTAAAACCAGATCCTTGAGTCATCTGACTGTCCTAAAACATTAGGCATTCATCAAATGGTTTGCAGATTATTTTGAACTTTTCTTCCTAGTTGCTGGGTTCAGGGTAAGGGAGAGATGGGATTTTAGTGGCAGTAGCTGGGAGCTCAGTGTTCTACCAAGCACTGGAAGAGCCCCAGGATACATTGTGGAGGTCAAACGTGCTTGAGTCAAAATTGTCTCTGGGTTATGACAAAACAATACTAACTAAATGTATAAGGCGAACTGTGTCTAGTAGATAGATTCCTATATTTTTAAGATATTTCAACAGTTTTGTCTTGACCAAGGTTGATACATGCACAAGCACATTTTCAGGAACTCTAATATAACAAAAGCTGCTACTTCCTTTTAAAAAATTCATTAAGAAACACAGCTAAGATCATCCAGAAGCAGTCAGAATGTTTCATATTTCATTTTAAATAACTCCTTTGCTGGTGTTGAATGCTTCTTTGCAGAACCTCTGGTACCAGCAGAAGTGATTTGTAACAAAGCACCGGAGAGAAAGTATCCATCTTGAGTTAATTCAAGCCCTGCAGGACAGTACACACTCCAGGAATAATACCAGTTTCCTAGTTAGGCAGCAAGGCTATCTCTCTTGCCTCCTGAATTTTTGTGTTGACAGATCTTTGTACTGTGAATAAAATCTTAAAGGCATAATGAAAAAAGCAACATTCAAGGTTTCATTTACTTTTTGGGTAAGAACCTTAGTCGTTTTAAAATAAGTTTCAAGTTTTGAAATAAGATGTCTTTTCTGCATCTGGATTCAGCAATGCTTAATATAAAAGGTATTTTCATTTAGCTGCTTTAAATTGAGTGCTTTAATGAGTGATGGCAAAGTTAGAAAGAGAAAGAAAAATGCTGTCACTTAGGTACCATTGCTTATTAAAACATCAGAGTTCTGAATTTTTTCCAACCTAGTTTCTAAAAACATATTAAACCTTCTGAAAGAAGTATTTGATCAACAGAATATTGTCTCTAAGGTTTTCAAGACACTAGTTTAAAAAAAAAAAAAAGAGTAAAAGAAAGACACAAACAAGGGAATAAAAAAGCAAATACTGGAAATCCAGAGGTTAACATTTAGGTTAAAGCCCCAGGAATTTTGCAATTGAACATTCATTAGAAAGCAGAGAGGACAGAGCTCTGGTAAATTAAAGGTGGATGTTTGTGTATGAAGCGTTTGACCTGGTGAAGTAAGCTTGAAAGTGCACACGCTCAGGTCTGCACAGGATGCTTTTAAAGGCCAGAACAGTCTTAGGATCTGATGGTGCTAAACTTGAAATCTGCTGTAGTTTTGATGCTGGTTATAAAAACCTTGAGCTATTTAAATAGTAGTAACAATGACTGCCATATATTGAGCATTAAATTAGGCAATCTATGCAGATAATTGATTAATCATCACAACAACCCTGTAAGGTGTTTGCTATTACCATTTTAATAGATGATGAAACTAAGGTGAGGAGAAAGGCAACTTGCCCAAGGTGACATGGCAATCAATTTTTTGACTGTTTGGATCCAAAGCCCATGCCTTTTGTGGCAGAGACAATGATTTGTGTTTAGTTTCTTTTTTTCTGGGCATCAGAAAGACTGCATTTTCCAGCCTCTCTTCTATGAGACTGAGTTCTGGCCAATGCACTGGGAGCAAAGGTCACTTGTGTGACTTTCGGCCTGAAGCAATTAAGAGTTTGTGTTCCTTATTTTTGTTCTCCCTTCCCTTTTCATTGAGACGGCAAGGTTCGTGTGTTTTGAAGATGTCAGTGTCTCAAGACAGAAGAGCTCTTAAGTCACAATTTATGAAAATCAATAAAGAGATCCTTCCAATGCAAATGTGTATGTGATGTGGGCAACAAACAAACCTTTGCTTGGTTAAGCCCCTCACATTTTAAGTTGTATGTATTTGTTCTAACAGCATAGTCTATCCTGTCTTGACTAATACATTTCACCATTTGCATTTTACTTACCTCCTGTAAATTTTAGCTGTTAATACATGTTTTATTCCTATACATAGTTAATAGATAATAAAATTATTAAAATAAACAAAATATTATCTCTAAGAATGTCATATAGAATAAGAGAACAACACAAAAATTTAGAATAGTGGTTTTTGCCTGAAAATGCCATGGGGCTCTAATCAGATTTGGTGGTTCAAGGGCCTGCTCATCTAATTCATGAAGAATCCATGGTTTGACATCTTTTTTGTCTTTGTACAGCCCATGATCTCTTGTCACCATCACTCTAATAGACATATCAATGAAGAAGTCCAAACTATAAATTAAACTAATTCTCTTCCCTTTCGAATAACTTTAAAGGAAAATCTGAAGTACTGTATACTTCTTGACCTAATTGATTCCTCAATGCCTTGGATTTCAGGAGATAGACTTAATAGAAGAGGAAATTTATGACACATTGGTTCCATTATTGAGCAGGTATAAGAGGCCGGCCAGCTGTTATGTCCTGAGTGGAGTGGATCTAATTTATCTCCATTTTATTGATGGAGAATATGAGGTCCACTCTGATTTCTGGAGGAGAACTATTACTAAACTTTGATATCTGACACTTTGCCTTTCGTTAGATATTCTGAAGCCTGTAGCAAGGAATGCTCCAAAATTTTCTTAATAGGGAATGACCTTTAATCTCTTTGTAATTTGATGACTGTCCTCTTGATGATAAAATGCAGACCATGTGAAAGATTGATTCAGGGGAACAACTTCTTCTCAAGGAAACATAAATAGCATGTGGCAGTGGTAACTCACTTGGAGATGGCCAGATAAAACGTTAAGTCTAACTGGTAACATTAGGGTTTTGTTGGGAAAATCTTAATTAAGGAAGACCTTTATTCTTCAGCACTTTCTTTTATTCCACCTGTCATCTACTGACTTCTAGATCAAGAACACATAGAGCTAGATCTTGGATTTGAGATACTTTCTATTCCAGGTTTCTCTTTAAGTCACTTACACATTTTAAACACCTCTCCCCTCCCTGCCCACTGCCCCCACAGCATGTGTTTTTCCAGTGGTAGAGAGTAAACTGTCGTTACAGCTTCCTTAAACATTGGTAAAGTCGAAGGAAAAAATATGATCGGTACATTCAAAAGAAGGGGGAACTGGTGTTTTTGGACAGACAATGAGGGGATTTGACCTTTTGTTTTCCCCTACATGATTGTTGCCATCAGAAACCTCATGTTTCTGAATCTTCTAAATAGGTTAGATGTGTCACTTTTCCTTTCTTTTAGAGTTATATAGAGAACTTAGCATAACTTAAATCTCAATACCAACCTAACATCATTGTCCAAACCCTGGCACAAAAATGTATTTGTTTAATAATTACCGTTCCTGATTATATCGCTGTTTTAGAAACTGATCCAGGATTAGGAGCTCAGGGCATGATGCAGCTGTGTTAGAGGATGAGGATCTAAAGGTGCTTCTCTCCTTTTTCTGTGTATGGAGGTAAAGACTTTTCCGATTTTGATAGAGAGTAAAAGTTGTGGCACGTTAACAGTGCAGATGAGGCAAGGCATGGCATTAGCTGTTCCATCTGGTGTTTCTTAAATAGGACAAACTATTCTTAGAGCTCTGTGAAGTGCCTGCTTTATCTCCTAAGAGTTAGAATGACTGGGCTTTTCAGTGAAAATAGATGGAAGATGTGACTCGTAGGGCTAAATGAGAAAGAAATGGAGACATACGTTGTCTGTAGAAAAAATGTCTAGTAAATGAGTCTGTTTCTACAAAACCTCAGCAAATCAGAGTTTTTATGATAAACACAATTCTGTTCCCATCCATAAAATTTATTTTAATAAAAGTCATCTATTCATTTCTTTATTAATCCTTTTGAGGTTACAACTGCAATTTATCTTTTGCAATGACAAATTCACCAGTTCATAGGTGTTTAGTACAGGATTTGGGGATGTGAAAACATTGAAATTTCAATGCCACTATTTCTACATACACTTCATAAAATTTTTGATAGCTATTGCTGAAATAAAGGTTCCCTTCCATCTTTTGTCTTGGCTCTGAAAGAGCTAGTGTATTGCAATGGGCCTTTTATAATTGGATGTTCTGTGAAGTTATCTCAGGTTATTTCTCACTTTTCTGTCTTACAACATGTTCTGTCTTACAACTGCTTGTTTCAGATTAAATATAAACATTAGATTGCACATATGTTTCTGATCAGGAAGTCCTGAATATATTTGTTGGGGTGGGGGGGCGAGGTGGGAGGGGGATCCTTATCTTCTAAATGTAGTTAAAAAGACAAGCTCAAGAACTTCTCCTGGATTGTGACTTGACTTGCTGAGTCACGTGATAACCAGGTCCAGGAGCATTAGAGCTCAAATGTGATATGCTTGGTTTCTTATACCTCTATGTGTTTGCAGAAAGAGCCCACTCACTATAACACCAAAAACTTTAAAATACCTAGGAATATATTTAACAAAAAATGTTTGAGGTACATATTTTCCGAAGACTATCAACCTGTATTGAAGGATAGAGAAAATACTGAAAAACCGAGAGGTATAACATGTATCTAGTGCAGATGATTCAATATTATAAGTGTATTAATTAGCCCTGAGTGAATCTATAAATTCAATGTAATAATTGTATAAAAAAAATCCCACTTCAGGGATTCTAAAGTTCACCTGGAAGAGAAAGCTCATAGAAGTCGTTAAGAAAATGTTGAGGAAGAAAAATCAAAGAAGAAAATACCCATTGTTTTTCTGATTATGTGATTGTTGATACTGGCAATAATTTCCTGGACAATTCAGCTTGTTTTAATAGCAACTCATAATTCTCTTTTAAAATTAGTGCACATATTACTTTTTCCTAGCTCAAGCAATTAATGTCACATTTCATCATTGCCTTCCTGGTCGAATTAATTCTATGTAATCAAACTGCCCTTAAAGTTTTATTAATAGGATTTTGTGAGAACAGGACTCTGGTATATTTGCTACAAAATAATACTTCAAAGGTTTTATTATTTTTCATTATTTTACTACAAAAATCTCTAAGGCTATGCTGTGATATCAGTTTCAATATTAAATTAAATAACGAAATTAAAGTTAAAATTATTTTTCTCACTTTAAGTAGTCTCTAAGTGAGCCTATAATAAGAATAAATATTTTATTATAACTAAAAATAGTGAATCACTGAAAAAATGGTCATCCATAAATAGCATGATTACCTGTAATACAATTAGTCTATTCCTGGTTTCTTAACTGTGTTGATAACATCTTACAAAAAGATTCAAGCTGAGAAACAGATGTAAATTTGTTGTCTAATTCACACCTAATGGGATGATAGGAATTAAAATGAATCCATAAACTGCTTTGCTGCTTCCATGATCTATAACTTGACAGAAGGTATCCTGAGAAAAGCTTGTGGCTTAAGAACATGATGTATTTATGAAAATGCTCTGTTGTATGAAATCTCGAATTTCATCCTAGAATGCTTCAATGAAGCATCTAAAAACAGACCAACATGGTCTTTGAAATAATGGTTGTTTTAATAAAGAATCTATGTCAGAGTCAAATTAAATCAAGCTAAGACTGCCTGATGTTCCTCTACATTAACTGAGTTTCTAATGATCACTGTTCGCAGTAAGAAACAGTCTTGGGATATGGAAGAACATACTCACCATCTTGTTAGGCTTAGCCTTATGAGGAAAAGACACCTAACAAGGCTGGATATAGAACTATGATTTGGGCTGGAGTTATAGGTAAAAGGAATTGCCATAACATAATTTTATTCATTCACTTATTCAAAACTACTTATTGAACACTTACTATGAGCAAGGCAATCTTGTTAGATGTAGGGATACAGTGACAAGCAAGATAAGCAGGAACACTTATTCAAGGATCTTATAATCTAATTGATGGACTAAAACACACTCTATTTCTTGTGAAAATTCCTTGTAAAGTTGAAATGAGGTAGCATCTGTAAAGTGTGTAACACACTATAGTTGCTCAGTAAACATTAGTCTTCCTTCTGCTTTGTATTCATATACAGGAGAACTTATTGTGTTCAGTTGCCAAGAAGACTTAGCTTCAAGCAATATTATTTTTGATTACCAGTTGAATGTGGATTATGAATTTATGAGTGATACAGGGAAAAGGTGACAAAACAAATGTATTCTGTAACTTGTGAGCAAATAAGAGAGGGAAACGTATTCATAGCAGAAAAGCAGTCACTGCAAAAGTAAACATTCCAGGTATGTCACAGAATAATTCTGAGGGAATGGGAGAGAATGGTTAAGAATCTCTCCCAACCCAATCAACTGAATATAAATGAGGTAGAACCCTTTACTAATATACGAGTAGTATTCTTGCAGGTCGATAGTTCTGATGAGAATAAAGGGGGCCAATTTCAAGTTATTGGGTTATTTAGATCAACCCTCAGTGTTCTCTCTCCTTTCAGAAAAGATATTACTACAGAGAATAATGGAAAATGAGGGATTATGATCAGAGAATTATTGAAAGCTCTTTAAGCCAGAGGCAATGTTTGTGCAGGACAAAATGACTAGACTAGCAGGTAGGGTAGAGATAGTCTAGATTAAAAAAATAGTAAAATCCTTCCAGCAGCTATAGATAAGCAACTGCTGTCCTAGACTTATTCTAGCTGTTACTACCAAAGATTTCAGCAAGTTCTGTTGCATTAACTTTTTGACCCAGTTTTGCTTCTGCTGTTCTGTACTCTCCTTGTGCAGTAGGTACTGGGCAGCTCTGGGCCAAGGGCTGTGCCTCTTTTATCTGGACGTGCTCATATGCTACACAGTAAAAAAACAATCTGCTGAACAATATTAATGTCTTCATTCATTTGTTCATTTATTCATTTAACAACATTAGATTTATTGAGTATTGCCCATACATTAGACACTTCCAGACACTGAAGATATATCATTGAAGAAAACAAATAAAAATCCTTGCCCTTGTGGTGATTCTATTATAATGTGTGTGTGTGTGTGTGTGTGTGTGT
>NW_006442484.1:28711418-28727771 GCF_000325575.1 Pteropus alecto
CATAATAGTTATGCTATATAGTATTTAAGAAGCTGGTAAGTACTAGGTAAAAAATAGATCTAGGTGAGGGGATCAGGAGAAGTGGGGGAGACTGGTGCCATTAAGGTGATATTTAAGCCAGATCTGGAGGAGAAGAGGCTAGCCATAAGGATACCTGAAAAAAACATTCCAAGCAGGGAAAACAAGTGAAGATGCCTGAGACGGGATTGTGCCTGGTTCCTAAGAAAATAATCAAGGTGGCAAGCTTGGCTGGAGCAGAGTAGAGGGCAATCAAAGAGGACTGGGTTCAGACTTTGTAGAATTTTGTAAGCCATAATAAGCCCTTTCAGTTTCCAGTCTTGCCTTGAAGATGGTTGATGACTCTGATACTTTGCAATCATCAATCAATTGAACTTGTTTTCAACAACTAATAAGGGTCAGTTCATAGTTTTTGACTTTCTCAAGAAATAGAAAGAATTTGGGGAGAAGAGAAAGAGGGTTTGTAGCTGATGATGGTTTGAAGAATGTCGAGGTTGATTGTTGTTGCTTGATTATTCATTTGTGATTGATCATTCCATCTGAAGGATTGAATGCACCCCTCTCGCCGTAGGCATGAACCTTTGTCATGAGATGCAGGGTGATGATACAGAGACTCCCAACCCATGAGTTCCCATAGAGACTCCATCAATCAGAATATAGCTATAATGCAGACAGATGCCTTGTCACTTTTTAGCCATTTAAGTACATCAAAGAACCATTTCTTGGTCAATGGCTATTTTTTAAATTGTTTGACCACGTGTAGTTTTAATTTTAGCAATTGCTTTTCAAGATGTTCAACTATTTTTTAGGACATTATCTTTTGGTCTATTTTATTATTTTAAAAAATCATAACTATATTTTAGTCTTTTACTTTTAAGGACCAGAAAGCACAAGCATTAAGGGAGGAAGTTTTGAGGAGATTATCTTAAAGCCTATAAATGTGAGAGACCCCTCCTTTGTCACCTCCTAACTCTGTAGGGCTTTTTCAATGATATCAAAACGTATATCTCATTCCAGCCTCTGATGAGAAAAAGCAAGTTTAGGAAGTCAGCCCGTTAGGAGTGTCACAAGTTCACAAAAACGTAAAAGAAAGTAAAACAAATAGCTTAGCACCTGGAAGAATCTTCAAATATATCTGTTTCTTCATCTTTATATGAACACATGCTACTTAGAAGCTAATAGATATTTTGATATTTATATAAAGATGCCATGTATTCCATGGACAGTGTTTAGACTCCATAGCCCATACTAACACTAAATTCAAGACACCATATCTAGTGAGACAAATATAAATGGATTGGTTCTGACCAAGAGATTCAAATTCTTCCTAAGGGTGCTTATGTGTTTTTGGTGACTTAGAGTATGCTGAAGTGACATGTTATTAACTCGTACAAGTACAAATTAGGACCAATGAATCAGTTGGAGCTCAGAGAGGCTACAGCATATAGCACTGAATAGAATAAAAAGTGTGACATTTAAAAGGCCAGAAGAAAAGGCATTTGCAAAGAAAGGAAACTTTTTAAAAGATGTCTCTAAAGTATAAATACCAATCAGAATATTTAATCTAAAACATAAACTTTTTCTACCAATTATCGTCTTCTCCATTTCAGTCTCCACTCATACTGTCATATTACAGGTTTTGTTCCCTGACTGATGGCAAATTCTATTGTTTATTTTTGGGACATTTGTCTTCATATTAGATCAAGTCCCATATTTGTCTGAATCGAGGGCCACAGTGAGTTAGACAGAAAAGAATGTCTCTTCTGAATTTAACCACCAGGGGGTAGTCTAAATCTGATTTAAGAGTGAGTCAAAGGACCAAACCGAGGTGAGTTTGAGAATCTAGATTGTTTTTTTGGTACATTCTTGGTCTTCAAACTCTGGGAATATGATTTTTGGACTGTCTTCTACTTTGGGCATAAAAACTTCTCAAAGCTGTTTTGCTTAATCACATGTTGAGAAGATTCTTGACTCATTCCTCAACAAACGATTTCTTATCCTTTGCGGTGATATTATCTTGGGTCCAACCCAAACTATGCTCTCAACCAGAACCTCAACTTTCACCTTCAGAGTGCGACCCTGAACCTGACTAGATGAATTTCCTGAGGTCATGCTAGCCTGGAAGATGCCTCCAAAGTATAAATACCACTCAGAATGCCAGAAAAAGGAATTAGCATTCAGTGTGGCAACTGTCCTGTCATTCATTTTGCCTTTTAAGGACATTTAAAATGTGGGTAGGCTGAGAAGCAAACGTAACTCCATAATTTCAATTAGAATATGACTTTCAGCGTATCAGATTCATTCAGATGAAGTCAGTTTCATTTGTTTAGTTATTTCTTTATTCTCTGTTTTTTATTGAAAAAATGGAATAGTAAAAATTTCAAACAGTACTGGAAGCAATGCAATAAAAAGTAACATATATTTCTACTCCACAATTTATCTCCCTTTGCTAGAGATAACCACTACTCGCAGGTTTAGTTTATCCTTCAAGGGGGAAAAAAAAGAAAAACTGTATGAAAACATACATCCCCCCTTTTTTAAATGAGTGAAATCATCTCATGTACAAATACCCATGCTTTATCTTTTTCATTTTTTAAGATGTATATTTTGGAAGTTATCCTTGAGAAAATGTCTTTACTCTGGTGTGTGAGTATAAATCTAGGCAGAAACCCTAGGTCAATGTTTATATGCATTTTAATTTTTTAATGGCTATTACCAAATTGTCTGTCAAGAAGTATGTCTCAATTTTTAGTCTCATTAACAGATTATGAGAGTGCCCGTTTCTTCACAGCATGGCCAACACGGCATTTTGAAGCACTTTGATCTTTTGATACTATACTAGATGAGAAGTCATATCTTACTGTTTGAATTAGCATGTCCTTAGTTATGAGTCAAGTTGGGTATCTTCTGATGTGGTTATAAGCTCGCATTTCATTTGGATTGTCATGCTACCTTTCAGTGTCTTTGAGAACAAGAACAACATGCAGCCTTTATGGTCAGGAGTTACATTGTCATTGGTGTTGCCAATGACATCTAGCAGCTGTGTGTAAATATATTATTTTATTATGAAACTCTGTTGAAAGACAGTGTTTTCATTATTATAGTGTGAGAGAAACATTATACTTCCCATCTAACAGATACTTGATTATTATTGCATACAACACAATCTATGCTCTGTAAAATGTTTGCGTTTTTCTTTGAAGTGGATTTTACTCTTAAAGTCAAAACATCCCTCATAAAATATATATATGTATATATACATACATACACCATAAACTGTTAAAAATGGATAGCTTTATTGTTGCCAAATTATATTTTAAAGTCTTTTGCAGCATTATTTTAGTCCTAGGAAAAAACAAATTGGTCATAATTAACATTTAGAAATTTCTTTTTTAGTAAGCAAACATTTTCATTCAGTATGTTCTTTGGCAGTGCCTTTTATTTTGAGCTGCTTGGCTTGTAAACACATAATATTCACTAATTGTGGAAACCAGGAACCTGGCATACTCTCTTATTTTCACAGAGCTGCTTTGCATAGGTTGTATTTATTAGCTATTCATGTGACACACACCGTCCATGACTAATGTGGAAACACATAGTTCACAAGGAGCAGACGAAAGAGACCTTAGGATGTGAATATATGCAGGGTCAGTACATATTTAAAAAAAAATAGTCCTCTTCTGGAAACCAAGAGAAACAAAAGTAAAGAAACAAAGATGATTTTCTTCATTACCATGACTAAATATTTTCTTAAATTGTTTTCCTAGTAAATGAGGAATAGGAGCCTCAGGGCAGGAGAAGTATGATGGGATTAAAATTCAATTTATTGCCATAATCTTAGTCTAAATTAAATAATATTACATGTACAGAGTTTTCAGTAATAATTGGAATATTCTTGGTCGTGTTTTTGAAGTATATGTTAACAATATATTCTCTAGAGAGAGCCTAATGATTTCCTGCTCATTTCCACCCACCACTGTGGCAGACAGACTTTAAGGTGACCTCCATGATCTCTCTCTCCTGGTATTCACACCAAGAGATTGCATAATTCCCACCTCTGAGTGTTCGTGGAACTGGTGACTTACTTCTAAACAACAGAAGATGGCAAAGTTGATAGTATGTCCCTCCCATGCTTAAATTATGTCATGTAAGACTGTCCAGGCATACTTGCTGTAGAGGCTCCCTTGCTGGCTCTGAAGAAGTGAGCTACCATATTGTGCACTGGCTATCTGGGGAGGCCTGCATGGCTAGGAACTGTGGGTGGCCTGGGAAGCTGAGGGCCTCAGACCTACAGCTATAAGGAACTGACCTCAGCCAACAACCATGTGAGCTCAGATAGGATCCCCAGGCTCAGAAGAGACTGAAGCTCTGGTTGACATCTCGATTTCAACCTTATGAAACCCTGAAGCAGAAAATCTAGATAAGCTGTGCCCAGACTTCTGATCCACAGAAACTATGAAAATAAAACGTATATTATTTTAAGCTGCTAAATTTGTGGTCGTTTGTTATGCAGCATAGAAAATGATATGCCACTAGACAAAAAACACAACTTGTGATATATTATAATTTTGTTGAAAATAATTACTGTCTTCCTTTGGGGACAAAAATACTTCCCTACTCCATTGACATTATATAATATGTAGTGCCCATCCCAGCAGGATGATTATACGTTCTCACCCTTTGAACTCAGGAATGACCATCTGATTTTCTTTGTCCCATGTAATGTGGATGAAAGTAGACACATTAAGAGCCATGTTTCTCTTTTCTTACTCATATCTGACTATGATAGACAATAATGACAACGACAAAAAGAATGAAGATTTCTTCTTATAAGCTATTGAGTTTTATGTTACTACAGCACAACCTAGTCTTTCCTACTTAGGAGAAATAATTCTGTCAGACACATTTGGGTCAAGTTATTGTGCAGAGTTTTAAAAATTTTGACTTTCAGGTGTCAGACTCTCTTTAGATAGCTTCCATCCATTGTATTATTTTCCTTTTATGATTGCCTTACATGTCGTTCTGCCTCTGTGTCTTCCAGAACAGAGCCTGGTGCAATAGGACAGTTTGGAGATGGGTATTCTTTAGACTCTGATCTAGAAAGTCTTCTTGGGAATAGGACAGAGTTCAAGGGAAAGAAAGATGAAGTGCACCACTCAAGTACTTAGGAAAAGGCTCTTTCTGTGAGTTAATTTTTATGTAACCCTCCTTACCTTTTGAGAAGAAAGATGTCAAAAAGCAAGGTCAGGATGGGATCCAGGGGGAAAGGAACAGAGAACATTTATTTGGTCTACCCCTTGATTAGAAAAGAGATTCCCAATATCATAAATGTTACAGCCAAGTTCACCAGCATAGGGAACCAAGTCTGAACTGGTAATAAAGTGTTTCTTTTCCTGGAGTGTTCATTGTGCTTTGAACCCTCAAGATTTAGCCTTGTTAAGTGGCTGGTTAAAGATGTAGGGATTTTTAGTATCCTAGCATCTCTATTGTTGGAGACCCAATATAAATTGCTGATGATATTTAAATATTTAAGGATAGGATAGTAGAAGAAAGCAAGAGGAATGTTTCTCTCAAATGCTACCTTAAATTGATCATTTAATGCAGAAAAAGAGATTTCCAGCATTTTTGCTCTTGTCTTGCCACAAATGGAAACTATTCCTAAATTCCTTTGGAAGTATTTTACTGTGAAACAAGGTACACAGAAACGTGTGCATTCATTTCTAAATGGTAGTTAACTTCGACTTATATTGACTTAAGAACACCTCGGAATCAGACTACCTATATTTGAATTCTCACTCTGCCATTTAATTGGCTTTGTGACCTTGGATAAGATTCTGAAACTCTCTGACTCAGTTTCCTCATTTATAAAAGATACCTATCTCCTATGACTGTGTGAGAATTAACTAGTACATGTAAAGTGCCTGCTTAAAAATCCTAAACCACTCTTATTATTACCATGTATGCTTTACAATGGAAAAACTTCTGAAGACGGGACCTCACATATCCTCATATATTCAAAGTAGCATTTCATTCATTTTCAGTTCTTCTTTTCCTGTGCTTCCAGATTGGGTACATCACACATTTATTAGAAGAACTGTAAAAATCACAGTTTTCTTTAAGCTGTCTTTCTTGTTATAGTCCCCCTACCAGCTGTTTGCTCTCTAGCAACAAAGTTGGAACTACAGTTTAAAAAATCCAGTTATCCTAATGGAGAAAAAAAAGTTTTTTGCTTTAAATATAGTCACTTGCTTTCTTTGCACTAGCTCATGAGTTGAGCTGATTTTTATTAGGTGGCTATCAACTAAATGAAAGTGTTCTAATATGCACCATATTCATTTGCCATTAGCAGCCACGCCTGACTGCATGGCATAGTACAATTTCCTACTAGGGCAATAGGCTTGGCCTGTGGACAGGACAGAATTTGTAATTAATTGGTGGAGGCTGAGGAAAGCTGGCCATTAGGAGAAGATGATCTAAAATATAGTCTGAAGTAGAGTGTCAAAGTCAAGTTGAATCTCAGTGAGATTAAAGTTTGAGAGGTTTTTGATCAAAAGGGACAGGCAGGGTTTTGGCCAGCAGGAGGTTTTAGGATGGCCATGATTCTTGTTGGATTTTGCTATCACGAATGTAAGGATGGAGGGCCTGATTTAAATAAGGTGATAGATCTGGAAGCATGGCCCAGCCCTGGAGAAAAAGTTCCTATAGGAGCTAAGATAAAAGGTCAGGACCATAATCGTCCGGGGTAGAAAGAGAAGCCAAAATAAACTCTGGGGTCCTGTCCATGTGATGGGGGTAGATTGGGGAGACCGTAGCTCACTAATCATTTTAGAACCAAGGACACTGTTTACTCAGGGATCTTCCATGTTCTAAAGAGAGGCTCAGAGAGAACCACCAGGGCTCACTGTGCTGGACCAGGGCCAGGCTGTGGCTCAACTCCCAAGAAGACACTCTGTTACTGGTGGCTTGGGTGAACCTGAGACAGAAACACAGAGTTTAAATCTGTAATGCATCATTTTCTTTGTCTTCTCAAAGTATAGCCTTTTATATTTTTAAAGGGGTCAAAAATACAACCTTTACTGTTGTTAGCATCCAGCTGTTTGCTGACATGTGTGGAAATAGAAATTTGGAAGAAACTGGTCCTTGACCTTATCAGCATGTGTAGTTTCACCTTTCTGTACCTAGAAGAGGATTTATGTAAATGCCTTTATCCCAAATTAGACTTGATGTTTGTTTCTAACTAACCAATTTTAATATTTAAGTAAATTCAATTTAGTTAGCTAGTAGAGATAACAACTGTTATCTAATTTATAAAATCCTATCAAATTTACTTTGGAGATTTAAGAAAAATGGTAGTTAAATCCTTAAATCTTAAGATTATGTTTTATTAGAAGACTATGTCATTCTATTAAGGCTAAATTTGGATTTTTCTTTTTTAGTAAAAAAACAGAAATGATAGAACTAATGTGCTCTTTAAATTTTTACATCTCATTGTTTTAACACATAAAGACTTGCTTTGATTGATAAAATGATGTATCGAAAAATTCTTTTAAGCAAATTATTTTTTAAATGAAAAATTTTTTGTCAAAAGAAAATTATACCTTGTTGGGATCTGAGAGATGTTACCGTTTATCACAGGAATGAGGAAGTTTCAACCTCTGACTTGAGGGATCTTATCTTTCTTTGACTCTTCAGTAGTCATAAAAAGAAATGTATGTATGGCTATGGAAACATATGTGTTACAACCGAAGCCTGGAACAAATGATCTTTGATGATAGATAGCAAAATTTATAATTAACTTAAACAGCTGGCTTAGAAACAAAGTGTCATACAGAAGAAAAAACTCTCACTCTAAGCCAAATAACACTGCTAGTAGCCAAATACTACATTAGATGGCTAAACACAGACTTGCTGACTTCTAAATATATGTTGGTCATTAGCCAACTGAAACTACTGAAGTCAACATTATCTACAAATGTTACCTCATTTGAAATTCAGACTATAGCTCATAACGTTTTGGTGACTGATTTTAAGTCAGTGGGGAAATTGTTTTTGAAATACATTAATGTGTTTTTCTCGTTTGCATTTCCATGTACATGATCTAATGATGAGTTAGTCTGATTCATCCATTTTCCTAATATAGCAGCCATTTAGCTTTAGGTGAACAAAATTAGGTTTCGAGTCAAGAAAATAATTATGAAAGCTAGAATTTATCAAGAGATGAAATGATCTTCAAAATTCCCTTAGCATTTTCACATGCATTTTAGTTTGCCTATTCAGTAACCAGTAACTTTTTACTTTCTAACAGAATCCTAATTTGGTTCAGTTACCCCACTGTGAGGTAAGGCTCACCCCATATGAGCCTTAAAGAAAAAAGGTGTTTGCACCAGCCCAAGGCCGACTCATGACTGGGCTGAGCCAATCATGGTATTCTTTCCTTTGCCAAAAATTAGTTTACGTATATGTACATCTAAAAAGTGAAATGCTGAAAATATTTCTGATCAAAGTTTTCTTTGCCTTAAAAAGTCACAGAACTGTTGTTTTAGCAACTAATTGAGTGCATAAGTTGCTAAATAATTATACTATTTGGTTGTTAGTGAAGGTGAGTTTAAAAGGCATGTTGTATATAAAATAATTAAAGAGGAATCTTTGTGCATGAATCTAATTAGCATTAATAACTAATTATTCAGGAGTTCCAAAAAATAGAAAGGAAGGAAGCAAGGAAGGAAGGAAGCAAGGAAGCAAGGAAGCAAGCAAGCAAGCAAGCAAGCAAGCAAGCACCCCACAGAGATGGCTTATAAAAAATAAGTGACAATACAAGTGTTGACAGGAATGTGGGCAATAGTAACTCATATGCTGCTGGTATATGTCATACTTAAGTTAAAAAAAAGTTTATAAAACATATAAATAAAATAATCTGATAGAAGAAAAAGCAGTTATCTTCTATTTCTCGATATTGTAGCTGTCTGTGATGTAGCTATCCTAAAATGATGGCAGCTGTCATGTGGCTGTCAGCTGACTAAGGATAACGGCTGAAGGATATAGGGAACCTGTTTTTGATGGCACAGTCAAGCACAGGATTAACAAATCTGGAAGTTTTTTTTACCTTGAGAATAATCACATCAGATAATGCCATGTCTAAGCCAAACTGAGTTGGCATTGTCTATTAATTACAGCTACAGGCATTCTAACTGATAATTGTTCATTAACATATCAAGAGCCAGGCCTGACCATCTAGATTACAGAGTTTCTTTCAAAATATAGAAGATAGCCTTTCCATCATTAGGAAGGACACATAGAAATAGTTCATCCAGAAATAAGAAGAGTATAACATGAGGAAGTTCACTTAAGAAAGGAAGGGGAAATATACCATTCTAGTGCAAGGAATTATGGGAATAGAGAGGCAAAGATGAGACATGGACTATCTTTGATCGAAGTTGTGGAGAGATGGAGGCCTAACAGATAGGAAATGTAAAGGAGATCATCTGTTGCAACAATTTATATTTAATATTCTAGGCTAAAATTGTAAAAGAGCACTAGACCGACCTGTGGGAGACTGCATAAGTGGTAGAGGGTGGTGACAGTAGAGGAAGAGCTTCAGTGTAGCTCCTCTGAGCCACCTTTGTTTTTTATGTAGTAGAGGTAGGAATCCAAAATTTAAGGGTTCCTCTGAGGTAGGAAGACAGAAAGTTAGCCAAGAGTTTGGGTGGGAAGCTTGCCAGCAAAGGTAGTCACTGCAAGGACAAAAGGTAGTGACTGCAGTATCAAAAGGACTTTTTGAGAGACTTCCTGGGATTCACAGTCAGCCCAAAGGGGACTCACAATACCACTGAGAACAGAGGGTAGGTTGGTAGAGAGGACTACTGGTTCTGACCAAGCTGAAGGAGAACAGGTCTTGAGTTAGTTCCCTAGTGTAGATATCAGAAATAGATAGTGGCAGGGTAACTAGTGACCAGGCAGACAAGGTGATATGAGTTGATTAAGAGCAAAAAGAGCTGCACAGAGCACTTGGTACAAATAAGAGACTCTCTCTTCCCATGCCCATAGTGGATTCAGTAAGCCATGTCCCAATGACACCTTGGGAAGACCAGGGAGAAGGTAAAGAGATCTGAAAGAGATAAAGCATCTCTAAGAGACTGTCTAAACCAAACCTTACTTATTATCTTTGTGTTCCTCTGACCCTGTTTAGGCAGTCCTTGGTCTGAATCTTGGCCCCATGGTTTACGAACTGCATGACTGAGGCAGATTATTCTCCTACAAAGAATAAGAGTGATAAATTGTATACAAGAGTTATTGTGAGCATTACAAGTTGCATCTATAAAGTACCAGACACAAGTAGATTACTTTGACATGAACTATATGACCATGCCATTCTCTTATGAAGACCAGAATAGAAGTGTAATCTTAGATTGGGGCACATTAGGTGCTCTAGTCCAGGTAGGAGACTGGTTATCCTGGGATGACCCATGAGTTAGAGAACAGAGCAATGGTCACTAATGGGATACTCTGTCCTGGGTGAACCTGGACGTGAGGGTGACTTGATATTAAACTACATTTATCTGGGTCTGCTAACATCAAGAGACTATGTTATGAGTGGTCCAGGACCTAGCAGAGGACAATGCATTGTGGTGAGATCAATTTGGCTCAGGTCTGGGGTCTTGGGGGTAGCCCAGGGAATATGAGAGGATGGGAAACCTCAATAGTAGTTGAATCCCTCACAGGTCTCTTATCCCTCCATCATGAAGAAAATGTCCTTCAACTTCCCTCAAACTTAAGAGCCAAACATTCAAACTCTACCTGTATTCATAGAAACATGTACCTAACACTTCCAAATATTTACAATAGAACATGCCTCAATGAAGGAGCCGAGTGGAAACACAAACAATGTTCATAGGGAGGCAGCTGAGGTAGAATCTTTGTTTCCATGCTCTTGAAATGAGAATCTGGCTGAGATGGGATGGATTTTGACATTGAGATATTATTTTGTCTAGTTGAATCAGTTTCTGATTTTGAGCCAATTTTTTATTTTGTAAATTCAGTACACGATTTTGACTTGAATGAGCAAATAGCTCCATTGTGATGAACAATTTTTTTGTTGTGTTAGGGTGTTAGATTGCCATAACAAAATATCATAAACTGAGTGGCTTAAAACAATAAGAATTTATTGTCTCACAGTTATGGAAGCTAGAATTCTGAAGTCAAGGTGTTGGTAGGATCACACTTGCCTTTGAGATTCTGGGTAGAACCCTTTCTTGCCTCTTCCTAGCTCCTGGGTTGTTGCTGGTAATGCTTGACATTCTGTGGCTTGCAAGCTGCATCATTCTAATCTCTGCCTCTGTCTTGCCTTGGTTATCTTCACATGGTGCCTATCTCTGTGCCCAAATTTTCCTTTCTTATAAGGATAACACACATTGGATTAGAGCCTGCCCCAATGACCTCATTTTAATTTATTACCTTTGTAAGACCCTATCTCTAAAAAAATGTTTACATTTTAAGGTACTGGGAAGTATCTCTTTATGAAGAAACACAATTAAATTCTTAACAGTTAACTCTCTGGCCCTCCAAAATTCATGTCCTTCCCTCATGCAAAATATATTCACCCCTTCCTAACATTCTCCAAAGTCCTAATCATTCCAGCATCAACTCTAAATCCAAAATCTCATCTAAATCTCCTCAACTAAAAGTTCCAGATCTAATCATCTAAATTATCTAAATCAGTTATATGTGAGACTCAGGGTATGATTCACCCTGGGGAAAGATTCTTCTCCATTAGTGAACCTGTAAAGTCAGGAAGGTATCTGCATCTAAAATACAATGATGAGACCAAAACGAAATATTTCCATTTTAAAAGGAGAAATCTGAGAGAAATAAAGAGTCACAGATCCCCAGCAAGTCTTAAAAGTAGCAGGGCAAAGTCCATTACATTTTAAGGCTAGAGAATAATCTTCGTGGGCTTACCGGTCTTTCCTCCTGGCACACCAGGGTATCACCTCTACCCGCTGAGTTCTGGGTTGTGGCTCTGCCCTCTGGAACTCAGGGGGTAATAGCCCCACCCCTGGGCCTGTGCCTATGGTGTTTGATAGATAGATAGAGAGATAGATAGATAGACAGACAGACAGACAGACAGATAGACAGGATGGGGGAAGAAGAGAGATGTCTTTCTCTTCTTAAAGGCCACCAATCCTATTTGATTGAGGTACCACCCTTATGACTTTATCTAACTTCATTACCTCCTCAAAGCCCTATCTCCAAATATAGTCATACTGGGGGTTAGAAAGTTTGGGAGAACACAATTCAGTTCATATTCGTTACAGTGAGAGAGAGAGAAAGGGTAGAGGAGAGAGAATAATTTTCAAGTTTTTGAAACATGATGTCTACATTTTAATTTTTTTTTTTTAATTTAAGTTTAAGGCTAAATAGGAACAGATTGGTGTAAAACTGTGGATGGGTGGGCCAGAAGACTAAATGCTGGCTCAGATTCTTTTTTCATACAATGTAAAGCAATCAGATTATTGCTAATAATTCAATCATTTACCTTCTAAGTATTAGAAAAGCATACATAACAGTGCCATTGCTGTTTTATATTAGAAAGTAATTTGTGTGCTTTTTGCTTTCAGGTGGGATCAGTAAGTAGCAGCAGAGCAATACTGCTTATGCAACTAAAAACATAATATGATAAACATAGTTTAAAACATAGTTTTAAACATAGTAAAGCATTGTGAAAGCAATGAGAACTAAAAGATTACTAATTCTAGATATGTGAGCTATATATTAATAGCTTTTGTCCTTGCAAACATTTGTGATTCAAGATGTAAATTAAAGATTGAGTTTAGCACAGGTGGAGAGACTCTATTTGGAGGAATAGAATTCAGTATGGTCATAACTGAGGAGGAGGCTGTGCTAAAAGAGAGTGAAATCTCTACCAAACTCAGTGTCTCAGGAGTCAATGTCCTACAGGAGAGAGAGAGGGCTATGTTAACACACAACTGGTCTCCCCTCAAGTAATTTACGTGAGGCTAAAGAGTAAAGCAACATCTCTGAAGGAAAGAGCTAAATGTTTTGAAATACTACTGGGAAGAAGAAACAGACCTGATAAACTCTGAATCATAAACACAGAAGAGTAATTAACCTGAGGAACAAGGACAAATAAAAGATGGAGTAAGTCTAATTAAATCTGCAATCCAGTTCTAACACTAATTGTATATTTAATTCTGGTGATTAGACCCTTATCTACCTAACAGAGGAAAAGATCAACTTTCTCTGGGGTAAAGTACTATCATCTGAAGTCTCTAGGGTTCTTTTATACACAGTGCCCAGCATACAATAAAGGTTTAAAGAACACATGAATAAACAATAAAGGCAGAATCATGATGATTTAGCTCTTACGTAGTTACTAGAAGAGAACTGTAAAGTAATATGATTAAAATGTTAAAGAGAATAGAAGGAAAGATGGACAAAAATGAAAGATGTCAACAGAGAATTGCTACCTATAAAACTAATCTAATGCACATTCTAAAACAGAGAAATATAAAATCTGAAATTTAAAACTCATTGGATTGGTCTACCAGTTCCTATTACCTTGCTTTCTTTTTTTGCCTTCATTACTTTTTAGGTCCTCTATGTTGATCCATAGCCCTGTTTTTCTTGCCAGACCAAAAGTAATGAAGCAAGGCTACGGTGATTCTAGATTTTTACCTTCGTCAGAATGTTTGGGATGGTAAAGTCAATTATCAAGAATTTTATTTGCATGTTTTGATCTCATTGAGCAATACTGCCCTTTGATCTAGCCAAGTGTGGCCTCTGTCCCTGAAGCACAGGCTAGGCCCCTGGACTTTGGAGAGACTTTATAAAATTTTTCTTTCTAAGTCCCCTCTCAAAACCTGAGACTGAACAGGACTGCTCTGTTTTTCCTCTTTGGGACACTCTTAGACCTTTTATTCTGTAAGAGTAGGAATGACCAGATGTGCAGAACTACCTGCATTTTGCTCCTGTGGTGTCCTCCCAGAGTCCTCAGGCCTGGAACTGGTTTCTGAAGGACAGCCAGGCAAGCAGATTGCTCCTGCTGACTGGTGTGGTATTTCTTTCATAATATGAGGCCACCAGAATGAGGATTACATGCTGATTTGGGGTGACTCTCACTTTTGTCACAGGCAAGAAGAGTTTATGGTTTTGAGCTACCAACGGTCCACCACTTACTCTTTAGCTTGAGCCATTTGTGTGGGCCTGTGCATTAGCTCTGACTTGTCCTTGTTCTGACCATAGCATTGCCTATGATCAACATTAACCAAAAACTGGGGCTGCCCTGAGGATCTTAAGACTTCTCTGGCCTCTGATTAACGTGGTATATCATCAAGCACTCCTGAACTAATCTTAAACCGTGCTAGATAAAGGGCAGATATTCTTTGAACAAATGGATATGCTCTTGTTCAATCCCCAGACCACTTGTCTATCCTGCCACTGGTGATGCTTTCAGAAAGGCAGGGCTGTGTAAACAAATGGAAAGTGATCACTTTCTGAGAATGACATGATTACAGACTATCGAATTAAATAGAAGAGATGGTTAGAAGATATGTTGCCCTATGCTAATACTATAAATTCAGATCAGTAAATTTATCATTCCCAGAAAGTCAATTATCATTCACAGTTTTCTCACACTCTGGGTAGAGTTGCATTTAGGAATATCATCATGGAAGCACAATAATAACCTCTGAGAGAGTCATTGAAAGCCTGTATTCATGGAAGATGCTGGGAAAATTTCCCTAGGTGTACTGGAACCAACCTCTAATGGAGGATGGGACCCAGAAACAAAAGAAAGAGGCTGACAACTCCAGAATTAAATAAGTTTATTAAGGGAACATGGCCAGAAACAGTCTTGGGAAGCAGCAAGATGGTGGATCTCCGCTCTCAAAAGGGGATAGTGCTTGATTTATATGGCCTCTAGGAACATAGGTGGCTTAGAGCCAAGAGACACATGCTTCCTAAGGGCTGTGTATTCCAAGGAAGTAAGCACTTATTTATGTGAGAACATTCCTTTTAAGTGATATGGGCCCACCCTTCCTGGGATGAACTGGCAGTCACTGAGAGCATCTTGCTTCTTAAGATGGCGTCAGCCACGTCAAGCACCAGAAACTATTTTGCCTAACAGAAAGTATGAGGGATGATGCAGTGCCATGTGTAATGATGTAACCAGCATTAAATAAGTAATATTAGTGAACTGTAGAAGCAATGAAGTCTATATCGCTTTCATACAAACATGTTCTGAAGAGCCATGGTATGTTAGTAATAACAGCATTATTAACTATCTTTTATCACAATGAGAAATATAAAATTAGATAGGAAGGGCACATTTGCCAATAAAGAACCTGAAGAGATGGTTCCTGGACCTGAATAGAAATAGATGTTGCCTGAACACTGTGAAGAAACTTCTCTTGCACTAACTGGGCAATAAAAATACCTTTAAGTACTTCTTTACTCGCCTTTCTAAATATTTATTGATTACCATACTTCACGTGGACCCACGAATTTTATAATGCATTTTAAATAAAATTGCCTATATAAACAGGGGGTCCCACACACCCTAGGGGCAACTCTGGCTGAGATAAACAAATAAAGAGGATTTTGGTGTTGAAATTAATTTCCTGTTCTCTGCACTACATCCTTGAGACTAAAGTCACGTATGAGAGTTCTGGGGATAAACTGAACCAGGAAGGGTATACCTAAGACAAGCTAAGACTGTAGCGTTGCCAGGGTAGAGGACAAGAACTGTCATTGAGAAAAGCAAGATTGTAATCATATAAATAGCAGTTTGCTTCAAACACTTGAGGGAGGGAGGGCTGAGAATATAAGAACTAGTGATGAAGCTGGTGATGAGGAAATTTCGAAGCAGTTTGGGGAAATGTGATGAGCAAGTCATTTGTACACTTCAGAGTAGACCATTAATGGTTAGTGTTCTCTGTGGAAAGTATTTTATGTAGGGTCTGAACAGTACAATGAAGCAGAAGTGGCACCCTAGAGGAGACATTGTCAGCTAGATCTGGGAATTAAGACTGTGTGCTCCTCAAAGACAGATACTGACTCTTATTATTGGAGTCACAGAATTTATCTCCTTGCCCAAGATATAGAAAAGTGTCAGGAAATACTTGTTGGATGAGTGAATAAAAACATTCAATAGAAAGAACAAGTGTTTTTATTATTATTATTATTATTATTATTATTATTATTATTTTTTGGAGTTTCCTTTAGAATGAATGCCCATGGACAGGAAGAGAAAGAAGCAGCATTGATCAGAAGGCAAAGTTGAACTGAGATGTAGGCCCAATGGCAGCCTCAACCCACCCT
>NW_006442484.1:28727858-28744188 GCF_000325575.1 Pteropus alecto
TTATTTTGTGGATTGGAAAAATGCAGAATCCAGATCTACCAAAGTTACCTTAAATTTCCATTTGCTTCCAGTTGAACTGGAAAAAAAACGTGAATCAATGTAGTCAAATTAAAGTTCGGAGTCATAAAAGAGACAGTTCAGCACAAGGGTAAGTGTCTGATAGGAAAGTTAAGATAGGTTTTTATTTCTCCTGAGAGCACCCATTTCCAAAAAAAGAAAGAATTGAATACAGAGGCTTGCTGGGAGGTGATGTGCTTTCTTATTGTTAGTAAGACCATAATTTTTCTTGTGGCTCAAGACACAAGAGTTAACTACAACTTTCCATTACGGTCTTCTTTATGTTCCTCCCAGAGAGTAAATGGATCTATTTTCATTACTAATTTCCCCTGAAATTCCTGTTTTCCTGATTCTGTTGATAAGACAGAATCACACAACTCCATCTGGTCCTACATCTGCTTGTGCCATCTGTGTGTCCCTGAAGTGAGAATAATCTTGCTCTCTACAGTGCTTTCTATGGTGGGCCCCGTGGATGTGGCACAGGAGACCTCACCTTGGATTGTGCTGCTTGGTAGGTCTGTTGTCATTTTGAGTTGTACGAAGTACTTATTTCCTATAGGATGGAGGTGGAAAAAGTGGCTGCTTATCTATTCTGACAATGTGTCTAAAAGAGAGAACCTATAGAGAAAAGAAAGCTAAGAAGTAAATTGATCTGCATGTTAATTCCCTCTCTCATAGACCTATTTCTTTACTGGTAGTAATTAGGAGTTGGAATTAACTTGGTCATGCCTTCAAATTGATTTATGTTATCAGCTACTTACTAGAGGCAATGCAAAGACTTCTCTGAGGGCACATATTTTTCCCAAAGCTACTTTACATGGCAAGTAGGGAATATGCCGACCTCTCTAGCCCTTTATCTTGTACCAGTTATTTTTTTAGTCAAATACAACCATTCAACTTATTTCAAAACAGAAGAAATGAGACTATTTTCTAACTTATAGTGTGAAATGTAGTACTTTTTTTCTTTTTTTTAATACAAATGTGATTTCAAACCGTAGTGTATTCCTTACAAGGGGTGGACTCCAGTTACTGTTTTGTTCTTGCCCTGATCAGGCTGTCGCTGTTGGGCTGATCTAAATCCATTGTTGCCGTGGTGTTGCTGAGGGAGGCCTGAGTCCTTCCTCGCTCATGCAGCACAAAATTACAGATTAGCCAGATTTAGGAAAAGTACGATTTATTGAAAGTGCATTTCAAGAGAGAAATGGGCTACGCCAGAGAGGGCTGTAGCCTCGTAGAGTTGGGGTGGTCTGCCTTATATCTGGGCCATGGTGGGAGGTTTCAAGGGTGGTCCTAGCTGATTGATGTGTGAGGTCATTTTGATTGACAGTTGGCTGTTATATAACCTATTGTCAATTGCTCATGTACTGTCCCAGAATTCAGACTGTTACAATTAGATTCATGAATTTCCAGGCATATGTATGGCATTATAATGATGGTATAATGAGGCTGAGATAAAAAGAAGGTCAGAATACTTCCTGTACAAGCATTTGTGGCTGGCCTAAACTGGTTGCTATGCTATGGTCATTTATTTTCTTGTACTCCTGGGTGTAGGGGTATTGTTAATTGAAAAATAAGTTTTTTCTGGGGCAGCCTTTTGGGTTGGGCTGTCAGTGTTGTCATTTCTGTGGTTACAGAGCTGGGCCTTTGCTCCTGTTGCTCATGGCTACCTAACTACCTAACAAGGCTGCTGTGATGTCAGCCATTTACTGAACAAGACTTGCCTTTGGGATGCAGTTTATGACTCATCCAAGGCAGAAGTAGCTAAAGCTCCAAATCTAAGTCTCCATTCTCTTCACCTCATTCAAAACAGACAAGCATTATTAATATCAGAATTCTATGGGGTAACCCTTCTCTCTACCCACTTTCTTTATGAGGATCTATCCCCACTAGGCCCTCCATCCACATGTACTACTTCTGCTGCTTTCTTTATTCAGCATCCTCCCTCCCTCATGGTTCTCAGGCTTTACTCATAAATATACAGATGTGCCCTAGGATTCACAGAAATTTATAAATACTACAGAGAATTAAATGCTCAACATCACGAATCACCATGGAAATATAAGTCAAAACCACAATGATTTGATTCAAAAATCTACTGAAATGGCTATTATTAAAAAAAATAAAATAAAAAAGATAAGTGTTGGAGAGAATATGGACAACATGGAATCCTCATTCACCATTGGTGGAAATGTAAATTGGTGTAGCCACTAAAGAAAACAGTACAAAAGTTTCTCAAAAAATTAAAAATAGAACTACCATATAATTCAGCAATCCCACGTCAGTGTATATATCCAAAGGAATTAAACTCAGGGTCCCATAGGGATGTCTGCACCTTCATGTTCATTGCAGCATTATTCACACTAGCCAAAATTTGGAAACAACCTATGTGTCCATCAACGGATGAATGGGTTAAAAAATGCAATAAATTCGTATAGTGGAATATTATTCATTCCTTAAAACAGAAGGAAATCCTGCCATTTGCAACAACGTGGATGAACCTAGAGGACATTATGCTACATGAAGTAAGCCAGATACAGAAGGACAAATACTACCTGATACTGCTTATCTGAAGAATCTATAAAGTCAAAGAAGCAGAGAATAGAATGGTGGTTGCCAGGGGCTGGGGGAAGAGGAAAATGAAAAGTATTAGAGGGTACAAAGTTTTAGTTGTACAAGATGAATAAATGTCCTAGATATATACTGTAAGTCCTGGTATCTATACTTAATAATACTGTACTATGTACTTAAAACTTTGCTAAGAGGGTAGGTCTTATGGTGTTCTTATTAAAAAAAAATAAAGAGGGCAAGAAGAAATGTTTGGAGGTAATGAATTTGCTTATGGTATATATTATGGTGATGGTTTCACTGATGTATACTTATCTCCAAACTAATCAAGTTGTATGCATTAAATATGTACAGCTTTTTATATGTCATCATATTTCAAAGTGGTTTATAAAAAATAAAAAAAAATGCTGGGAAGCAGTAGAGAAGAGCACAGTGCTCACACGGGCTAGTTGGGTGGTATAATTCTTGAATACTAAGATTGACACATAAAATCCATGGCATAATTGGCAGGCTTCAGCTACAGTCCTTGCTCAACCTCTAATCAGTGTTGAAAGTGGGCCTCAGTCCTGGTCTTTTGCAAGTGTGTATTGTAAATGAGGGCAGCTTGGTTATGCTCTTTATTACTGACAAATAATGCAAACACATATGCAACTATAGTGTTTCAGTAATGACATCATAAAGCACCAAGCAACAAAAATAGGTGTTTTTATCCTCATCTAGAATGTAAATGATGATTTCCAGAGAGTGCGCTGGGTTATCCTAACCAGAATAGATGGAAATAGTAAGATTTTGATTCCATCTTAAAACCACACTGTCTATTATTTTTTCATTTTCCAATAGTTCATTCAAAATTTAAAAATATGTATTATTAAGAGACTTCTCTTTAATTATTTACTATAACAAAATTCAAAGGCATAATATACTTTCTCCATTTGTTTTTATCTCACAATCAATAATTTTGTTTTCTACTGCTCTCATTGTATGAGCCAATATTGATTTCCCTCTTCTTTAACCTCTCAGTTTCTTCAGAGTTCTCCAGTCTGGCCCAATGTGCCTTTTTGTGCCTCTTTGGTGTGCACCCCCGAGGCCATCTTTTGAATCTGATTCAAAAGTCAAGGAAGGATGTCTTATGTCTGCTTTCAGGAAGGTGGGGTCATGTATTTATTCTTAGGACATTTAAGATTCATGATACAGATTACTGTAGATGGTACGTTGAAGAACCTGAAATAGTCACTTAAAGGAAGGGCTTTAATCACTTGAAAGAAGCACTTTATGGCTTCTCTTTGGCATATTCAGATTGCCAGCATCACTACTCTTGTGCTTTGGGACCGTTATTAAGTAAAATAAGCATTACTTGAAACAAGCACTGTAATACTGTAACAGTCGATTTGATAACCTAGGCAGGTACTAAGTGACTTACAGGTGGGGAGAGTATATAGCATGGATATGCCACACAAAGGAGATGATTCACTTCCTGAGTGGGCGGGACAAACCAGGATTGATGCCAGATTTCATCATGCTACTCAGAATGGCACACAATTTAAAATTTATGAATTATTTCTGGAATTTTTCTTCTAATATTTTCGGACCACAGGTAACTGAAATTGTGAAAAGCAAAACCATGGATGAGGGGGGACTACTGTTCTACAAAATTTCATCTTCAAGCACAAGTAGTTTCAATGTCTCTGTGATCTCTTTATTATTGTAAAACATTTTACGTACCTTTAATCAGGCACAGACCATTTGCAGTTTTTTTAAATTAGCATTTATTATAGTGCCAGTGACTTCTTAACTGGGGTTCACCAGGCTCTGCATTGTCTGGTGTACCTCTGCCTTGTTGGTGCTGTATGTCTACTCTATCTTCCAGTGTTCCTACACTTCAGCCACAGTCACGCTCTCTCAGTATTTTGGAATCAATTAGCCTTTTCTTCATTTGGGCCTTTGCTCAGATTAGACTGAGCTTTCTCTCTTATTCAAATGACTGGCTCCATCTCGGCTTTTAGATCTCAGCTCATGTGTAACTTTCTTCAAGAAGCCTTCCCTGCCCATTCTGTCTTAAGGTCTCACCCCTCTGTTCTTTCACTTTGTGGCACACATAATTTATATGTATGTATTTTTTTGCTTACTCACCTATGGTGTGTTTTCCCACTACACTTTAATCTCAACAGTGTAGACTATCTCTGTTTCCTGCTATATACCTAGTTCCTAGCATAGTGCTGGCACAAAATATTTGTTGAGTAAAGAAAAAGTGTGACTATCCAGTGAAATGACCTATAAACACATTGAACTTTGTGTTTTTATAAACATATTGACCTTTGACCTCTAACTGGATATTATTTCCATAAGCAGTCTCATTGGGATATTACACATTTATTTAAATGAAATTCACATTGTTCAAAGTATTTTTGAAGCTCTTCTGTTAGAATTATTCTTCAGAGTATATTTTTTTGAATATCCTTAACAACGATAAATTACATCCATTGAAAGAGGTTATTTTTGTAAGAGTCAATTTTCTTTAGTGGACAAAACTGGAATGTAAAATTAATAATACTGTTTTTGGTCACATTAAAAGTACTGTGGCAGATTTTTTTTTTTCTTTTGAGAGGCTCAGGAACTGGTTCTGGAGGCTTATCCCACAGGAGATTTTAGATACGATTTCACACAACCGTGATATCATCAGAAATAGTTCATGATGTCTCTGGGTAAAGGACAATGTGCATTCAAACATTATCCTGATTTCTTGCTGAAACACAAATATCGTATTCCTTACTTTAGAATTACAACTTTACTCAAAAACAGTTAATCTGAATAATTTTTAACATGTCATTTAATGATGATCTTTATTCAAAGGAATAGTCCTTGACTGTGGTAAGCGGCCTAGTGCAGTCTGTGACTGAGGAACTGCAGGATAGGCTGGTGGTGGTGTTGAGCAACCTGAAACCCCAGAAGATGAGAAAAGTCGAGTCTCAAGGCATGTTTCTGTGTGCTTCTGTAGAAAGGGTAAGCTGCAAGATTCAGCCTCTGGGCCCCTCTGCAGGCTCTGCTCCCACTAAGCAAGTATTCATGAAGGGCATTGAGAAGGGCTAACCAGCTGAAGAGCTCAAGCCCAAGAAGAAAGTCTTTGAGAAACTGAGGGCTGACTTTAAAATTACCAAGGAGTGCATCGCACAGTGGAAGCAAACCAACTGCATGACCAGGCTGGAGTACATCTCCTGAAAATCACTGAAAGGGTAGAACATTAGTTAGCTAACCCAATCTTCCTCCCTTCTCCCATCATCCTGAGTCATCTGCCGTCTCCTCAGTTTGATTGGTCTATCATCTGTTTTTCCATCTCCCAGGACACTGAAGCAGGAATTTTGCGACTTTATTAGGAGTGAACTCTGTAAGAGGCAGCTCGACCTCTCTGGAATCCAGGATCATCCCACTCTGGCTGCATTGAGAGGCTAACCTCTCAGGTAGTAACGAGGGTGAGGCAGCAGCAGGCAGTCCAACTGCTTTCCTCGGCAACTGACTTGAGAAATCTGGTTCTAGTATAACTCACAGAAGAAGTTTATGCCACAAGCTTTCTAATTGGAAAAATACTGGTTCCCGGGTTTCCTAAAGTTATCCCAGCAGCCGTGCCTCTGCCTGAGATTCGATGCCTGAACAGGGCTAATTACAGCTTCTTCCCAACAGGAAATCGTGGGATTTGAAAAGAAAAGGGAATGGAAGGAAAAAGAGAGAACCCAGCGGTCTACCAAGTAGCAGCTTATGCCAACACCTGCCAACTTGGAGGCTTGGCACTAGAGACAGGGCCAGCCTCAGACGGGGCTCCTGGGATTTCCCTGGATCCTGCTAGGTTGGGACATTCCCAAAACCAGCTGTGTCATTAACTTCAGAAGTAGGGTGGATGATAGGGCCTGGTTCTTTGTTCAAAGACGGCGAGTTACTCCTGCAAAAGGCATCTCAGTCAGTATCTCTAATCACTGTCATGAGTTTGAATAAAATGTCTGTAAAAGGGAAAAAATACTTTGAAAATCTAAATTGATTATGGTTGGCCATACCTACATAAAAGAAAAAATAAATTGTGGAATCTCTAAAATCCTATATAAATGCAATAAAACAGAGCTAAATTATCCTAATTGGGAGAAAAGCCTGTGTGTTTCAGTGACAAGTTTACTTAGAATATTCATTTTAAAAGTGTAGTTTTATTATTTTAAGTGACTATAGTCACATTGCTGTCAAGGGCAGGAAAGGAGAAAGTAGGCTATGTCTTAAGAATCATATAAATGTATTTTGGGTAATTATCTTATGTTTAGCAGCTCTTACCCATAAAGTGGTTTTATAATCATCTGAGAAGAATTACTTAGTCTTCAACCTTAATCAGGCTTAATTGCCTTCAGTAGTTTCCCTAACCAGCGAAAGTGAAGTTTTAGCTGGTACTAGTTACAATTATATAAATTTCTTAATGAATTTAGAGTATTAATGAGTCCTTTTTTTCCATTTAGCTAATAAATTCATTAGGAAAAACTCTGAAGCTTATTTATGACTACATTCTCTCCCATAATTCCACTGTCCTATGGATAACCCTGTACTGCACAAATTTGCCTATTCATTCTCCTTTAAATATTTCTTGCTCTGCCTGATATTTCTGCCTTGATTTGGGTGCAGGATTTGGGAAGGCAGACAGGTGGATTAATTTTGGATTGAGGCTTTGCCAGATGGGAGGGATGAAAGGAACATGGGGCAAAGAGTTTAGGATGCCGAAAGAGAATGGGTAAAATTCTGGACTGGTGCTGTCTATGAGGTTATAGACTAATTGTGAGAGTAATTGGGCAAGCTCACTGGGAGGATAGGAGATTGGGGTACATGACTGAGACATCTGAATTAGCAATTTTATTTTCTGGTGGTGATAGATTTCAACAGTATGTCCGTGGGAATATGGAAAGTGATAAAGCCGGTGGAGTGGAACTGATGATGGCCACTAGAGATAAGGTAGATGGGGGGGTGCGAGGCTAGAATATCGGTAGAGCTGTTGATATGGGCATTAGATTCATTCAGGATAATGGCAGGACTTTGGTTGGAGAAGACTATGAAACTGGTATCAAATTTTCCATAAATGGAGGAGAGACCAGGAGACAGTAGGCAATAGTAAATTTGGATGGCATGTGAGGAGTGAGACTTTATGGACAGGTAGAGAGTACTTGTTTAAAAGTGGTACTGGAGAATGCTCTCTGGTCTCTGTGCTACATGGGCTGTGGTGTAATTAGCCACCTCCTGTTGAGAGGCTTGTCATCCAGAGAGATTCAGGTTTGAGGTAAGGCCAGACAACACTCAGTGAAGACAGAAGCTACAGAGAAGCATGTTGAACACTGTTCAAGTCCTCATGTAAGCAATGTGTGGATGGGAAAGGAGGAGCAGGAAGTTGGGCAAGGAGAGAGGAAGTGCAGGGGGGGTCTGGGTTTGATGAGAGTATTGGGAATAGAGAAAACAAGAAGGTTTTTATATTTAGTGATATGCCCAGGGAGAAAGGAATGAGAGAGAGAGCATGTGGAGCTGATAGTTCTTTGGACAGAGGGGGCACTTGAGTCTCACTGAATTCAGCTGCAGCTTGGAAGGGAGGCCTGAAAGTTGCTCTGCAAGGATGAGTAAGTGGCTGCAGAGGGCGTGGTGACAGAGAGCAGTCTAACGGGAGCCTTGAGACATAGACTGCAGAGGTAGGCAACGGTGCAGGCCAACTTTTCTTACTCTTTTCCTTGGCTGGGTTCGCTTTTCTGTAGGTGAGAATGAGAGAGTAGGTTAGCGCTTGCTCGGCTGCTTGTAGATTCAGCCTGGCATTTGGCCTGCAGTTGATGTCCTGGTCCTGTTTTCAATGTCCCTAATGGGCAATTTTCTTTCAACTTTTCTACAAAGGTCTACAAAGGTATGGTATGTATGTTTTGGACAATAATAAATGCTAATTAAAGATTAATCAGGGAAGGTGTTTCTATTGTAGGAGGGAAAATATTTAAAACAAAGTTAATTCATTAATAAATGCTGATTAATGGCTCCTATGTGTCAGGCTTGGTCGGGTGTGAGAATATGAAGACAAGACACAGTTTCCGCCCTTAGGGAACAGGCAGTTCAGTGGAGAGAAGAGCCCTGTTATATGAGTCTGTGACCTCAGCTCTTTCTATCTTGGAAGAATACAGTGAAAAAAAGCAATTACTTGAGAAATTTAGCCTACAAAATAAACAAAAATCACTTTTTAACACAAGCATCTTTATAATTAAAGAATGATAGCAGCTTGAAATATCCAGATGTTATCTCTGTCTTCCATATCCCTGTGGAAATCCAACCTTAGAGTACTTTCTTTGGTAGGTCCTTTGAGTTTCTTTATATAATATTATAAAAGTAATCAGAGATTTAGGAAAGACATTAAATATCACCTTGTCGTAATGTTTCCTAATAAAGTCTTTTTGAATTTTAAAAAGAACTTAGCTCGATTACATAAAAATTACTTTTTAAAACCAAGTTTTATATTTGAAGTGGCCCTGCCATTTCTCATTAGATTTGGACTCAGGTCTGGACTCATATCACCTTTTTGTAAGGCTTTCCCTGGTGACCCTGGATTAAAATGGCAACCCCATCACCTTCCCTGATCAATTTTAATTAATATTTATTATTATCCAAAACATACGTACTGTACTTGCTCACTGTTTATTACCTCAATAAGGCATGAGTTTTTGTCTCTCTTCTTCGCTATTGTATCCCCAGCACCCAGAGCAGAGCTTAGTGTATAGTAGATACTCAATAAATATGTATTGTATAAAGGCATTAAATTCTCTCCCATCATTCAGACTGTTCCAACAAGAAATGATTAATTTTTTCACAACTAGTCAAGTATGCACAAGCTTGAAAATGCTTTTTAAGGAAAATTATAGCTCTTTTATTAGCAAGTAAAATATGGAAATAGTGTGAGCAGATTGTGAATGCAATAGAATTTTTCATATTAAGCATTTCAAAGTATTAATGATGCTCTCACTTATAGAATGCACACACATTGTTGGGACAGTCACTGTACCACTGGCTTGGATGTCACTAGTAAAGGCTGCATCAGCCACAAAGAGCACTATCCCATATGTGTGTAAGAGAGTCACTACTGTTTGCCTGGAGCCACTTACCAGAACTGTGCCCTGCCCCAAGTCCGAGTCCTCAGTCTCCACACCACACTGCACTCTCCATACCTTGGTTTCTAGAACACACCTCCAGCAGCTCCATATACCCATTGTTTGGGGCTCTAATCTGGCCAGGTGATAGAGCACCTCCTTGGCTGCAAGCAATACACTGTCTTAGAGTAGCCAGTGATAAAGGTGTTTGTCTCCTGCTGGTGTGTGGAAGGTAGGGCTTTGGCTGCCCAGGGCCCTGTCTAACCTGTGAGATGAAAGGATCAGTATCTTGTGGTATACCTACAATTTACTCATCACTTATTCACCTCACCGGCAGCTCTGTGTTAACTAACCAGAATCTTGCTGCTTCGATAGTTTCTAATACCAGTACGTGTAACTGTAGACTCACTTGGAGGTTTCCTTCCCTGCATGGAACTTTAGGAGACCCCCCAAATTATCTAGCAAATGCTTAAAGTTTCCTCAAGCTGCTGTTGGCTTTATCTTTCTCCCTTTACCCTGGACAATGGCTTGATGCTTCCTGTGGTTGCTGTATTCTCTGTCTTGCCTCCACAGGGGTGCCTGTCTTTTCCAATATTTTAAGGTCTGTGAAATTGGCCCCCTTCACTGTTTCTAAGGAGAGAGACTTTGCACCAAGGTATTGCAGAACTTACCCAAACACCTTTTTTAGTTCTACTACTGGCTTTTCTTTTCTAAGACACATACCCCAGGATGACTAGTTTGTGTCAAGCTCAGGAGCAACTACTACACTATACTATAAACTATAAATGTCTTTGGACATACTTCAGTCCAACTCACCATGCCTAAATTCTTTTTCCTCCAAAATGAATGATCTCTCAGGAACCCTGGAGTATTCCTAGTTAGGATCACTTAGATCTTCTTTCCTTTTCATACATATAACTACAAATACAAACTATCTTGAGTTCTTTTCTCTGGAGGCTTCTATCCCCTTTGCAAATTATGAGTGCAAATAGGAGTGGAGTCTGAAAGAGAACGGTCAACTATGTAGAGATTCTGGGCTATAGCCCATTTGGGAACCAACTACACTGTTAAAAAATATTTTCCATTGAATAACTGCTTGTTGGCCAGGAAAATGAAAAAAGGTGATTTATTTTATTTTACTAGTGTTGGTAGTAATGCTAAAGAATGACTTAAGTCTAAAATATTTACCAAGAAAACTGAAAGGTTATTTTAATATCAACATATTATAAATTCACTATAATATTTTTTGGTATAAAACAGAATTTGGTATAAAATTGGTCAGACTTGGATCTCAACTAAGGGAGTCAGATTACTGAAATCCTGGCTGTCTGCTTTTCTCTGCTTGTTCAGGCCCTTTTTCTTTATGCCTGGAGGAACTCAGTGACATTTTTGCTGATCTCTGTCACTTCAGTCTATTCTTCAAGTTTGTCCTAAAAGAGCTGCTGAGGTAATGTTTCTTAACAAGAGTTATAAAGTTAATAGTGCCTTCTAGAATGTGCTCAATATATGTTTGTATAATTTAAGTTTGGATCAAAGTTTTAACTTTGTGAATTGCAGTTTAAGAATGGGTAGTTCTTTTCAACAATCTAACCAGCCAAACACAAGCTCCCTGTTCTGGCTGTTTCATATTTAACCATCCTCTTATTCTCATTATTTCCTAGAAGAGGCTCTTCCCTTATTTAATTAAATCTGATCAATTCAACTCCAGCAACACAGTCAATCTAATCAATCCAGTTGATACAATCCAATAAAATATTTTTCATTCTCTTTCATTCCAGTAAGCCTTATCCAGCACTTTTGCACACCAAGAGCTGCTTCATACATTTTATTGATCTCCATTTTTTAATCTAGTACTATTTCACTTTGCCCTGAAAGTTGTTCTGATTCATATTCATCAATTGAAATCATTTAATTTTAAAACTTAATGTAAGACTGGCTTTTTTAGAAGGTAATCCAAAACCTTTAGGGCTAAGTAAAGTATACTTCCATATATACTTCAGTCTGTTGTTATTAACTTTCTAATATTCTTTAGTTTTGAAAATATCTTTTCTTCTATACTATCTAATCAAATTTAAAGCAACAATTGTCTTTCTTTTCATACCCTCATCAGAGCTCTTAGTAGGTCCTAAATACCTGTTAAATAAAAGAGCAAAAAACCGTGTATCCTCATGGGAATGCTACTGACTAGTGAAAAGAAAAAATAAATAAGAAGAGTAGACTCCTCATTCATAAACGCTAGTATTGTTTTCATTTAATTTGAGCCAAAAGTACAGAGCTGCTGCCATGATAAGAGGACAACGTTTGGAATAATTTATAATGGAATTTGAAGATTTGTCATGTTATTTAAATATGAGAGTACACTTTCCAAAGTGAACATTTTTACAACCAATTGTATAATAAGACTGTTTAGTTTTACATACAAACAATACTGGAAGAGGGCTGAGAAACCAAATGGTGGTGGTAAAGATCATTTGAAAAGTCATCCTGAAATAAACTTTGGTTTTAAAATAGTGAATGATAAGTATAACCGAAGAGCTCATTTGTTACAAGATTAGAAAGGGCAAAGAAAATTTATATCCAAAAGGAAAAAATAAATGTCAAGCCTCTTCATACCTTCAAGTGTTGGCTATATTAAGATTTGAAATTGTGATGTGATTATTAGATCCAGCTAAAATAAGCTCAAGAAACATTTTTTGTGCATTTCTGTATCTCCTTTACATTTTTTTTTTTATTATGGAAAGTTGTACATACTTAAAAAGCTGTCAGAATAATTTAATGAACCCCATTGTACCCATTGCCCAGATTCAACAACCACAAACTCATGGCCAATTCTATTATATCTATATTCGCACCTCTTAACTCTTTCACTGATTTCTTATGTATTTCAGTATGCATCTGCAGAAGATAAGGACTCTTTTTAAAATCATAAATTCGATACAGTTGTCAGACATTAAGAATAGTTAATATTATCCACTTTACATTATTATCTTAGAAATGTCACATTTCATTTATAGTTTGTTTGAATCTTGGTCTAGATATGCAAATGGCTGATCAATTTCAATCTATAGATTACTCCCACTCTCGTTTTTTCCCTTGTAATTAATTTGTTGAAGAAATGGAACATTTTTCTCTCAAAAATTGTTTCCTGCAGCCTGAACTATGTTGATTGCCTTCCCAAGTTGTGTTTTACAGGATCCTCATTCCCTGTAGTCACTGAACTATCTGAATCATGTTCAGATTGTGTGTGTGTATTTATTTTTAATTTGTATTTTCTTTCTTCCATTACTGGATCTCTCTCTTTTTTGTGTATGATGTTAACAGCCATTGATGATGTATCTCTAGATCCCTAACCTATCTCTAGCTGGTGGTACTTTAATTCCATCATTTCTTCTTCATATATCACATGAAATACTATTAAGAGAAACTTCCTCTCATCTACCTTTGAATTTTCCAGTGGTACTGTTCACACAGGAAAAGAAAAATGAAGGATTAATTCTTTCATTTATTTATCTGTTTCCAAATGATAAATCGATTTATGGCTATTTTCCTATGGTAACTATTTACATTATCATAAACTCTTATTTAAAGTTCTTTGTTGTTTTTTTTTAATCTAAGAAAAATTACTTTGGAAAAAAAAATATGGGCTAGTTGAGGAAAGTGCTTGACTTTTTAAATTAGGTAATGCTCAAGTAAAAATGTATTTTGAATGTTGCTTTTATTATCTTTTGATGCGCCATTTTGGTATTAGACAGCAACATATGTGAAACAACTATTAAAAAAAGCTGTGTACAACTTGTATAATTTATAAGAGGGGCAACTCCCATTCCCCCCAAAATTCATGCTCTGCTAGAATTTTGGAGGATATTTAGGTGTTTGAATCAAAGGACTCAAACACCTAAGCAAGCACACACTCTCTGTTAAGAAATACCTACAACTTTTCCTAAAATATAAATGATGAAGGCAAAAAAGAAAACTCTTTATAATTATTTTTAAAAAGCTCCACCATGTTCATTGAAGCATTATTTATAATAGCCAAGATGTGGATAAAGAAATTTTGTGATGTGCACGTGACACAAACACATATACATGCGTGTGAATATTATTCAGCCATAAAAAAAAGAATGAAATCTTTCAATTTGTAGCAACACGGATGGATGTCAAAGGCATTATGCTAAGTGAAATAGGTCAGACAGAGAAAGACAAATATCATATAATCTCTCTTATATGTGGAATCTTAAAACAAACAAGCTCATAGATTGGCAGTTGCCATAGTCTGGGGGAGAGGGAGGGGGAGGGGTAGAAGGAGTGAAAGAAATGATGAAGGGGGTCAAAAGATGAAAAAAACAAACTAAAAAAAGAAAAAAAATTACAGTTTTCCCCTCCCTCCCACTTACTCGAGCTCATCTCAGTGAGCCTTGGCTATTTGTACAACTGGAAAAGAAATTGATAACGAAAAGTGGGTTTTTCAAATCACAGACTCTCAGCAGAACTGTGGAACTGGCTGATATAGATGAATCCATTCCTGAGAAGTCAACACTGGCAAAGTCAGACCAGGAAAGAGGTGAAAGCTCTGGGAGGCCCTGTTAGAAAAATGAGAGGTAATAAAATGTGTTGATTATTCTTTAGAGCCTTAGGAAAAGCACAATCCTAAAAGAGATCAACATTTTCCAGGTTTCTCAGATGAAAAGGCATAGGGTAAAGAAAAACAAAGCAGTGCAGTTATGTAATCCTGTCAGACAAAACTTTTTCTCCCTATAGTTTGAAACCACTTAAGGCTAGGTCGAAAAAAATTAATCCTTTTCTTGTTATATTTTTAAATATAAGTAAATTAACTAATTCTCATCAAATTTTAGGCTATACCAAATTCTTTGCCACACTAGATTTTTGTGACTAGTTAATACACTGATTGGCCATGACTAGGCCCTAGACAATTGGAACGTGGATTTCTGAAAGAACGGGAAGAGATGGTGAAACCCCTAACATCTGGGCTACTCGAAAGCACATCTCAATACAACACTCCCCTGCCCACCAAACATTTTAACATACATGTCAATGAATTTTAACAGTTGTACAGAGTTTGTAATGACAACACCAAAAACATAAAACATTTCCATTGCTCTAATAAGTTTTCCCGTACTCCTTTACAATCAATTACTTGTCTTCATCCCCAATCCCTGGCAACCACTGATCTGATTTATATACCTAAAGATTTTTTTCTAAAAAGTAATATAAATAAAATGTATAAATAGAAACTTAAAGTATTTTTGTTGCCTTTTGTGGCTAGATTCTTTTTCTAGTATGATACTTCATAGATTTATCCAGGATGTTGCTTGTATGAGTGGTTTTTATTTGTTTGTTTTTACTGCTGATTTAAGTATGACTGCAGCATACTCTGTCCAATTGATAAGCATTTAACCCAATTCCAGTTTTTGGCAATTATAAACAAAGCTGCTATAAACTTTTGAATATGAGTCTGTGTGGGCATTGATTTTCCTATCTCTTGGGTATGGGATTAGAGGGTTGTATAAGTTTATATTTAACTTTATAGATATCTGTACAACTATTTCCCAAATTGTTTGTACTAGTTTGCTTTTCCATCGGCAATAGACGAGGGTTCTAGTTGCTTTGCCTCTTCACCAGCAGTTGGTAGTCTTTTCAATTTTAATGATCTTATTAGGTTTGTAATGGTATCTCTTTGTTGTGTCATTTGAATTGAAACAACTTTTTCTACAATATCTTCTGGAAGTTTTGTAGTTAAAGATTTTTTGTGTCTATGTTCAGGAAACATTAACATGATATGTGTGTGTGTGTGTGTGTGGTGAAGTCTTTGTCTAGTTTTGGTATCAGGATAATGCTGACCTAAAAAAATGAGATGCCAATGCAGTCATTTTTTTTTAAAGGCTATGTAAATAGAGTTTGGTAATTTTAGTAGGCAATATAATAGATGTAAAGAACTAGACTATATTACGTGGCCAAAATAAACAGAAAATCAGTATTGGGGCTTCCATTTCTACCGCGATGATATTTAGTGACATCATATTAGGTAGTATTTGAGAAAGCACTCATCCTGGCCCCTGATCCTTAATAGATGCTTAGCTACTGATGATGATGATGATGATAATAATAATAATAATTTCATTGAGCTAACTATAATATTTTAAACCTTGTAATAAGCAGAAAATGGTTATATATAGACCATCTCAGACAAAACCAGACATGAACATTTATACACCACTATGTGGCAATTTACTACATAAATATTTTGGCTTTCATGGAGTTTTAAAGGCAAAAAATAACTTTTGTATAATCCTTGGAATGCTGACATTGATAATTCTTTTTAAAACTTCTTCCACAATGCAACATTTTTCTCTATGGTTATCACAGTGATAATATATTTTCCCTGTCCCTCTGTCACTCACCTTAGCATTAATCTTCATGAGGAGATAAGAGTAGAAGCTAAAAGCCTCAAAGTCTGGTACACTTCCTACTCTTCACTTTTGACAATGCTGTGTGCCATAGTGATACTTAAAGAATCAGCAGGATCAACACTGCCTAGGAGCTGAAAATCCATGTCTCCACCC
>NW_006442484.1:28744786-28746064 GCF_000325575.1 Pteropus alecto
TTGTCTAATTTTTTTTGCTATTTATTTTTATTTTTATTATGGTGGCATTGGTTAACGAAATCTAGTAAGTTTCAGGTATACAATTCAACAGTAAGGCATATTTATATTGCATTGTGTGTTCGCCCCCTATAGATTTCTTTCTGTCACCACATATGTGACCCCTTTTACCCTATCTACCTCCCTCCTTCCCCCTATCCTCTGGTAACCACTAGTCTATTGTCCATGTCTATGAGTCTCTGTTTGTCCTGTTTGTTGCTTTTAGACTTATAGCCCACATATAAGTGATATCATATGGTTTTCAACTTTTTCTGTCTGGCTTATTTCGCTTAGCATGATTATCTCAAGGTCCATCCATGTTGTTGCAAATGGCAGTATTTTATCTCTTCTTATGGCTGAGTCATATGTCTTCTAAAGAACAGCGTGCTCTTTCCATCGTGCACATTGCATCATTATGCTCATAAATTAAGTCAAAGGAGTTTAAAGATTAGAAGCGTCTAATGAAGGAAGATAATCTGAGAGCAAAAGAAATAGAGGATGATTAATTCTTGCTGATATGTACAGTTTAAATTGCCTAAAAACAACGACAGGTTACTTATGATTCAGCTGATGTGAAGATCTTTACTAGGAAAATAATAGATTTTAAATGATGTTAGAAGAAACTAATTCTTTTAGAGTGAGATATTATATACTATCTCTTCATAATTAAACAAAATAGAATCTGAAATTCAATCTCATTGGCTTTGGGCAGAGAGAATCAAGGATTCTTTTTATTTATTATAATTATTAGTCTGATAACCCTAATTAGACTACACTATAGTCTGACTGTTCAGAATAGAAAATATACTTTCTTTTTTCCTTCCTTCTTTCCTCTCTTTTTTCCTTCCATTTCTTTTTTTCTTTTTTCCTTTCTATATTCTTATAGAACTTACTCTTCAGTCATATAAAAAGGATAAAGCATTTGTATGACTGCTCAGTCAGATACATCAAGTTCTGTTACTGTGTATCAGAAAATGGATTATCTGTTTGAGAAAAATATTATTTAGTGAAATATTATTGTAATAGATGTTTTATACATCCATGTTTCAGTAAATTGCAAAAAGTTTGAATGCTGCCTAATGTACTTTAAAAAGTCAACAGGTGTAAACTCAGCTGCTGTCACTAAGTGAGGGGTCTGCGATTCCACTCCACCTGCAAGCTAGCAAGTTTGCCAGCCACGCAAGATCACTGGGACTTTATTACTTAGCACAGCAAGAAACATGAATTTTTATCATTGGTTTC
>NW_006442484.1:28746116-28753169 GCF_000325575.1 Pteropus alecto
ATCACTGGGACTTTATTACGTAGCACAGCAAGAAACATGAATTTTTATCATTGATTTCTTTCCCGAGATTATGTTTCCACTGGTTCAGTTCTACTCCACCCCCAAGACTCATTGGGGAGTGAGGAATGGCCCAAATAATGAAGCACGCACAATGGGTTTGTGTCACAGCTGAGGACACTGAGCTTAGAAGCCCCTCACCCCAATCTTCTAAAGAGACTACAAGTAATACCTGCCCAACCTTTGCTCCACAGGGAGACATGATCTTTGTCATCCTGGACAGGAAACAAATCTCCCTCTACCCTAAAAGGAGACACTATATATTCCAAGGCTGTTTGCTATACAAACATCATTAGAAAGAGAGTCCAAGGATGTGCAGAAATGCCATGAAGAATTGTCTCAACATTGCATACTTATGACACTATTACATACATTATTACCAGATGCTGTAAGAGATAAGAGGAAAAATATAAATGATATTCCTTCGTCTTGAATAAAGGAAACATAATATATTAAAAAGGGCTTATTTGGAGAACCACACAGATAGAGGTCCCAATCCTATTTCTACTATTTACTGCTATGTGATTTTGGCCTAGTTTCATTAGTTCTTTGAGTCTCAGTTTCCCTCATCTGTAAAATTGACACAGTATCTATCTTTCATAATTTCTTAGAGGATGAAATGAAATAAATATATAGTTAACTGTGGAGTATTCGTTGTCTGATACAATGAAAGTATTGAGATGTTAATAAGAACTAGTATATATTAAGAGCAGTAATGCTTTCAAAATTAGTAAACATAGAGAAGACCCTATGCTGAACATGCTGTTTATTTTTGAAAAAAGAAACTGCAGACTCTTTATGATGCAACACTTTTGTCAGACAAGAAGTGATGTATGTGTTCTTGTCTAGTGAGAGAAGGTTTCCATATATAATTATGTGCACTAAAAGTATCTACTATTGATTAAATCAATTTTTTTCCTCTTGTTCACCAAGTGTTGAATGGATGAAGTATTTTTAAATAGTGGTTAAGCATCCCGTAAAATATTAGATAGGGGCCTTGGTTAATGGAACACTGCACAGCATATCATATCCTGGGCAATGTTGGATCCAGTGATGAATTTTATACTGGCAGAGCTAAACCAGGAAGACAATGTCTTGTTAGGACCACTGACCATAGCTGATGAATCATAGCATCCTGTACAGTCCTTCTGTATGGCAACACTTTTATGATGATTCAGTGACAACTCGAAATGGAAGAAGGAAAGTTTGCCAGGAGGTGATAAGAAGCTACGTATTCCATCATCATAATTTCTATTGCATAAATTTACTATCTTTTTCTAAATCAATTGTTATGAAAACTAGACTGCATGCTCTTGACACATGGACACATTTCACCCAACCCACAACCTCCTTCCCATCTGGCAATCCTCAAAATGTTCTCTGTATCTATGAATTTCTGTTTTGTTTGTTTATTTTGTTCTTTAGATTCCACATGTAAGTAAAATCATATGAAATTTGTGTTTCTCTGAATTACACCACTCAACACAATGCCCTCTAGGTCCATCTATGTTGTTGCAAATGGCAAGATTTTATTTTATTTTAAACATTTTTTTATAGTTCAGTAATATTCTATTGTATACATGCACCACCTCTTTATCCATTCATCTATTAATGGACACCCAGGTTGCCTCCATATCTTGGCTATTGGAAATAATGCTGCAATGAACATATGGATGCACATGTTCCTTCCAAGTAGTATATTGGGTTTCTTCAGATAAATACCCAGCAGTGAAATTTCTGGGTCCTTCTTTGTCTATTAGTCTTTGTTTTAAAGTCTATTTTGTCTGGTATAAGTATTGCTACTCCATATATATATATATATTTCTTTTCCATTTTCATGAAATATCTTTTTCTATTTCTTTACTTTTAGTCTGTGTGTATCATTTAATCGAAACTGAGTCTCTTGTAGGCATCGTATGTAAGGATTTTATTTTCTTATCCATTCAGCCACTCTATCTTTTGATTGAAGCACCTAATTCATTTACATTCAAAGTATTGTTTATAGATATTTAGTTATTGTCATTTTATTATTCATATTTTTGTCTTATTTTTTTCTTCTCTTTTTAAAATAAGTCCCTCCAACATTTCCTATAATACTAGATTGATGATGATTTTCTTCTCTTTTTAAAATAAGTCCTTCCAACATTTCCTATAATACTAGATTGATGATGATGAACTCCTGTAGCTTTTTCTTGTCTGGGAAACTTTATCTGTCCTTTGATTCTAAATGAATCTAGCTTTGCTGGGTAGAGTAATCTTGGTTGTGGGTCCTTGTTTTTCATCATTTGGAATATTTTATGACAATCCCTTCTGGCTTGAAAAGTTTTCGTTGAGAAATTAGATGAAAGTCTTATGTGAGCTCCCTTATGAGGTAACTAATTGCTTTTCTGTTGCTGCTTTTAAAATTCTTTACTTGTCTTTAATCTTTTGCATTTTAATTATAATATGTTTTGGTGTGGGCCTGTTTGGGTTCATCTTGTTTGAGACTTTCTGTGCTTCCTGGGTTTGTATATCTATTTTCTTCACCAGGATAAGGAAGTTTTCCATCATTATTTCTTGAAGTAGATTTTCAATTCCTTGGTTTCTCCTCTTTCTGGTACCCCTATGATGTGAATGTCAGTACACATGATGTTGTCCCAGAAACCCCTTAAACTATCCTCACGTTTTTGGATTCTGATTTCTTGTTGCTGTTCTGATTGGGTATTTGCTGCTACCTTATCTTCTAAATTTCTAATTTGACCCTCTGCTTTATCTAATCTACTATTGAGTCCCTCTAATGTATTCCTCATTTCAGGTATTGTATTCTTCATTTCTGACTGGTCCTTTTTAAAGTTTCTGTCTCCATTTTTGTTTTCTATCTCTTCGTTAAGTTCTCACTGAGTTCATCTATTCTTCCCTTAAGTTCACTGAGCATCCTTATAACCATCTGGTAGATTGCTTGTCTCCATTTTGTTTTATTCTTTTTCTGGAGCTTTGTTCTGCTTTTTCATTTTGGACATGTTTTCTTGTCTCCTCATTTTGGCTGCCTCCCTATGTTTATTTTTACAAATTAGGTAGTGTCGCTATGTCTCCCATTCTTAGTAGAGTGGCCTATGTAGCAGTTATCCTGTGGCACAGTCTTTCCTGGTCACCTGAGCTATGGGTTATGTGTGGCCTCCTATTGTAGTTGAACCTTAATTGTGGTTTGCACATCAATGAGAGGGATTGACCCTTGGGCTGATTGGTTGTGAGGACTAGCTGGTGAAGGGCCAACCCTGTGAAGGAGGATTCACTTTAGCAGATCTCTGGTGCCTGCCCAGTCTGCCCTTTTGGTATGTCATTCTCGGATGCAGCCCTGCATGGTGCTTCAGCTAAGTGGAAGCCAATTGGTGGGCATGTAGGCCTCAGGCTTCCTTAAAAGTGACCTGCCACAGGCAAAGTTTAGCCTCAGCCAGTGCTTAGCCCAGTGCCACATGGCAAGAGTCACCAAGCAATCCACTGATGGCTGGTAGGCTTAGCAATGCCTAGAGAGGCCAAGCTGTGAACTAAGACCAGCTGCTACTAGTGCTGGGCTTGGCACTGCTCTGCAAGAAGTACAGGGCACACTGAGGCCAGATGCTGCTTCTTTGGGTTCTGTGAACCTTTGAGAGATTTTAGGGAAGTCCACAGCATGAGCCAAGACAGGCTGTTTGTATGGAAGAGCCACTGGAAGCGGCTTGCGTGGGCCCACAAGTTGGAAGTGGCAGGGTCTCAGGGAATCACTAGGGCAGGGGAAACAGTGTTAGCCAGGTAGATGGAGACTCAGATATGGCAGCCTCCTTCCTGTGTTCAGGCTGGGTGTGTGGAGGGCTCAACAAAGGAACAATGATTCTCCCAACATTTCTCTTTGGGAGAATGCTGCCCCTCCAGCCCTCGCCCTGAAACCAGACAATTCAATTACTCCCTATATATCCCTGGAGCTTTTCAAGCAGCTACCGCAGCACTGGAGTTCAGAGCGAGTGAGTCTGTTGCTGAATTTGTACATGGGCCCTTTAAAAGGAATGTGTGTGATTCCTCAGCTCTCTGTCTCACTTAGCCACAATATTCACTAGTTTTCATGGCCAGAGGTTATGGGAACTTCTCTTCTTGGCATTGGAACTCTGGACTGGGAAACCCAGCGTGGGGTCGGAACCCTTACTCCTCTGGGGGGACCTCTGCAGCCCACAGATATCTCTTCTGACTTACAACCACCACACATAATGTGGGAGCAGCCAATTTCAAGTCTCTGCCTCTTTTACTAGTCTTAAGGTGGCTTCATATATGTCCCCAGTTGTAGAACTATTTAGCCAGACCTCACGCTATTCCCAATGATGGTCGTTTTGTAGTTTAGTTGTAATTTTGAAATGGTCATGAGAAGAGGCAAGCACAACATGTACCTACTATGTCATCTTGACCAGATGTCTATACACACTAGTATTTTTATTGCCATTTTATAGATAAATCTGGCACTCCATAAAGTTTTATAACATGTTTAATATCATGTAAGGTAAAACTGAAGGTAAGAGAATTGGAAATAAGGCAAGTTTATCTAACTAAATAATCCATATCATTCCCCTATAAAATACTATTTTACCATGGATGAAACTGACCTTTAAGAACACAAAGGAAGATGGTGCAGGTTCAGGATTAAGACCGAATCTTCTGATGCTTTCTCTGATGTTCTTTCTATTGTATTATGCAGTCTTTTTGGATATTTAATTTTCTGTTGTTAAGTAGGAATTTTTTTATAGCCTGTCTTTCCATTAGATTGAAAATTCAAAATTAATCTTTCTAGAATTTTTTTTTACCCTGTGGGTCTTTAGAAAGTTCTTTATTTGATTTCATTTCAGTTCATTTTTAAATTTATATAACAGTAAAATTTACGCTTTGTGGTGTACAGTTCTATAGATTTTGACCAATAATTAGAGTACTGTATTTAAACCATAATCATGATACAGAGCATAATCAATTTACTTAATATATGATACAGTTTCATCAACTTCTAAAATTTTTTCAGGCTTCCCTTTTGAAGTAAGACTGGCTTCAGTAGGCAAAGCGCTTCATCAGTCAGCCCATCTAGAGATTCTGGGTGGGCAGTCCAGTGGTGCCTTTGGATGAGCTTACTGCTTGTATCCTTCGGTGGCCTGGTACTAAGGTTGGTTGAAACCCTGGAACTGTAGTAGTCAGCCTGGCATTGAGCCCTGATGGAACCCTAGATTCATGGGTGCTGGCTGGAGACTTGATTCATAGGTGTTGACTGGGAGTCTGAGGTCACAGGAGCCACTCAGGGCTGTGGAGGCCAGCTGGTGCTGGAATATGTTGAGAGCTGTATTTTCTGGAGCCCACTATAAGTCTGATGCCACAAGAGCTGCCCAGGGCCACAGAAGCCAGTGCCGGGGTGAGCTGGAAGCTTGAGTTAATAGGAGCCCGGTGTCATAGGAACTGTCTGGGTTTGCAGAAGCTGGCAGTTACCAGGGTGAGATGGCATTAGTTTGTGGGAGACTGCTAAAAGCCTGATTCTATGGGAGATTCCAGGGGCTGCTAGAGGAAGCAGGTTTCAGGTTAAGCTAGGGCCTTGTATTCAGTGGAGCCTGATGGGAACTGGTGCCATGAATGCTGCCTAGTACCACAGGAGACACCAGGGGCCCACTGTTTCTGGCAGGCATGGGCTGTTGGAGCTAGCAGGTGCCAGGGTAAGACAGTAGCCTAGGTTCCTGGAAACTCTGCTGTGAAAGTTGCCTGGGGCTGTGGGTAATGCCTGGGGCCTCTGTGGTTGGCAGGTGCCAAGGTAAGCTGGGGTTTGGGTTTATAATAAGAACCTCCTGAGTGCCTGGTGGCAAGACTACCACTTAAGGTCACTGGAGTCACTAGGAACTGGGATGAGTGGGGTCCTGGGTTTGCCTGAGTGTGCAGGGATGCAGAAGTCAGCCTAGTGCTGAGGTGGTCTGGCTCTGGGGTCTACGGTAAAGTCAACTCACTTAAGTCTCCTTCTCTCATGGGGAACTCGTCTTTCTCCATGCTGGGCTGCCTGGGTTTGGGGGAAGTTTACTAGAGGTATTACGAATCTATCTATTCTACCTTCCTCAACATGTCCTTTTTTATTTCTGTCCTTCACCCATGTGCTGTATTCCCTCATGTGAAATTCTTAGCTCTAATGAAGCTATTTTTCAGATGATTTCTTGGGGTGGTGAGCACTAGAAATTTCTATGCCATCATTTTGCTCACATCCTTTCTCTGTCTCTCTTCAAGCCAATGTCATGATATATGTATTATACTAGCTTTCTAATAAAACCCAATATCAGATATTGCTTTCTCTTCATAACTCTTTATCTTTTAAAAATTTGTTGCTATTCTAGACTTTAAATTTACATGCATTTACAATCGACTTGTCATTTTTATTGCGATGGTGTTGAATATGTGGATCAATTTGGGGAGTGTTGTCATCTTAACAATATTAAGCTTTCTCATCCATAAACATAAGATGGCTTTCCATTTATTTATATTTAGGTCTTATTTAAATTCTCTTAGCAATTTTTTTTTCATTTTAATTGTATTGAGCTTATACATCTTTTTTCAGATTTATCCTTAACTAATTCATGTTTTTTGATATTGCGAATGGTATTTTTTAACTTTCAATTTTTGAATGTTTATTGCAAGTACAGAGAAATACAATTAATTTTTCTATATTGATCTTATGTACTACAGCCTCGCTCGATTTACTTATTAGTTCTAGGAACATTTTTTTTGTAGGTTTCATGAGATTGTCTCTACAGATGATCACATCATCTGTGAATACAGTTTTACATCTTCTTTTCCATATAGATTTCTTCTTCTTCTTCTTCTTTCTTCCTTCTTCCTTCCTTCTTCCTTTTTCCTTCCTCCTCCTCCTCCTCCTCCTCTTTCTTCTTCTTCTTCTTCTTCTTCTTCTTCTTCTTCTTCTTCTTCTTCTTCTTCTTCTTCTTCTTCTTCTTCTTCTTCTTCTTCTTCTTCTTTTTTAAC
>NW_006442484.1:28753228-28757714 GCF_000325575.1 Pteropus alecto
TCTGTGTTGTAGTGCTGATATCTCCAGTACAATTTTAAATAAGAGAGTGAGAGTGAAAATCCTTGCATTATTTCTGATCTGAGAGGAAGCATTCCAAACATTTCTGCCATTCCATCTTGGTATCAAGTTGCCACCAAAAAACATAATGCAGTCAAGTACTGGATGAAACAATACTTACGTAGAGAAGAAAAAGAGCAAGGTCCACTTTAATAGTGGACATCAATCTCTCATGGCCAGTGGATCCATTCTGGAGGCTGATGCAGGGAAATTGGTCTGCACATACTTCTCTCGCGATGCAATGGAAGAACCCTATCCCCTCCCTGTGGGGGACATATGTAACAGTGGAGTCGACCACCTGTCAAATAATGCATAGACTTTAAGCAGAACAAAAGAGAACTCATCAAACATGAAATAGGCAAAGATATTCCCACATAAAGTGATAAGCCTAGCACAGGCTGTGTGGGCTCTTTATCTGTTAGTAAGGAAGTGTCCCAGGCCAAAGCCTCATACTTATGTCCCCCAGTGTGTGTGTGTGTATGGGGCAGGGGTCAAAAGACTGCATGCATAAGACTGCTTTTCCTATCATTCTGGTTTGTTGAGCGTTTTTATCAGAGATAAATATTGGGTTTTTCTTTTTTTCAGTGTCTGTTTAGATTGTCATATTTTTCCTCTTTAATTTGTTAAATAACAAATTATGTTGATTTATTTTTAAATGTAAAACTACTGTTGCATTCCTGAAATAATCCCTATTTGGTCAGGTTGTCTCATCCTTTTTTATATATCATTGGATTCAATTTGCTAAAATGCTTTTAAGAAGTTTTACATGTTCATGAGGGGATATTGGTCTATAAATTTTTTTTTATATATATAATGTCTTTTATCTAGTTATGGTATAAGAATAATGCTAGTCTCATGGAGTGAGATGAGAAAATATTCCTTCTTATTATTTGGTGGAATTTTCCAGTGATATCATCTAGGGATAGAGTGTTTTTTGTTGTTGTCAAAGGTTTTTAACTACAAGTTCAATTTCTTAAGTAGATAAAATCTATCTAGATTATCTGTTTGTTTTTTTTAACCTCGGGTAAACTTTGGCAGAATTTGTCTTTCAAAGAATTTATTCATTTTATCTAAAATCATCAAATTTGTTATAATATTATTCATAAAATTACCTTTAATCCTTTTAATAGCTGTAAACATCTTTATTGATATCATCTTTCTCATTTCTGATTCTGATTATTTGTACTCTCTTCTTTTTTCTCGATTAGTCTGGCTAGATATTTATCAATTTATTGATTTCACAGAACAATCTTTTGTTTTTATCAATATTTTTCTATTGCTATTGTGGTTTCTTTTTTTCATTTCTTTGTATGCTGATCTTTATTATTTCTTTTCTTGTGCTTGCTGGAATTTAATATGCTCACCATTTTTAGTTTCTTTTAAGATGATTTACAAAATCAATAATTTGAGAATTTTATTGTTTTCTAATGTAGCTGTTTAGTGCCATAAATTTTCCTTCAAGTACTGTTGAGCGCTATTTCACACATTTGATATGTTTTTTTTTTCATTTTCATTCAGTTCAAATATTTTAAAGTCCTCTTTTGATTTCTTATTTAATCCATGTTTGTTTTAAAAACATGGTTGTTTTCAAAGTTTACTCTAACTATATTTTATATAAAGTTGGATTCTTTTCACTAGCATGTAGTTGGATCTCGCTTTTTTGTTCATCCTGAAATTCTGTCTTTTAATTGTTATATTTATGTCATTTACATTTAGTGTGATTATTGATATGCTTTGATTAAACCTATGATCGTGCTGTTTTCTACTTAGATCATTCTTTCTCCTTTTCAACTACTCTGCCTTTGCTTGTTCTAATTGAGCCATTTTTTATTTGACATCATTTTTAGCTTTTTAAAAAAAGTTTAGTTGTTATCCTAGGCTTTACCAAATATATACATATATATATATTTACTATATATATTTAAATATGTATATTAAATAATTAGAGACCACTTTTGAATAGCATTATACAATTTCACATGTATAAAAATCTTAAAACAGTTTATTCCCAATTTCTACTTCTCATCCTCTGCATTTTCGTTTGCAGATATTTTACTTTTATATATGCTGTAAACCCAAAAGACATTATTATATTATAGTTTAGAGATATTAAAAGCAAATTTTATTTTTATCTTTATTTTTTTCCTTTTCAAGTGTTTTTATTTACTTGTGTAGATCTACATTTCTGTGTGGCATCATGTTCCTTCTTCTTGAAAAACATGTTTTAGCAATGCAAGTTTCCTTGAAATGCATGTTCTAAAGTTTTGTTTCTCTGAGAAACTTTATTTCTCCTCATTTTTTTTTTTTGCAAGGTATTTTTCTAGGTGTAGAATAATAAGATGGTAAATTTTTTCTTTCAGCTCTTTAAGATTGTTACTCTATTACCTTCTGGCTTTCACTACTTTCACTGAGAAATATGTTATAATTCTTTGTTTCTCTGTAGGCAGTGTTATATAATTGTATCTTTTTCTATTTTCAAGAGTTCCTCTGATTTTTGTTTTCAGAAATTCATATATGATATTCCTCTATGTGTGTGTGTGTGTGTGTGTGTGTGTGTGTGTGCGTGCGTGCATTTTCGGCCTTTTTTTTTTTTTTATATTCTTGAGCTTTTTGGATCTGTGTTCTTTGAGCTTTTTGGAATTGTGGTTTCTTGTATGTCATTAATTTTGGAAAATTTTAGTTCATATTTTCCAAAAAAATTATTCAATTCACATATGATATTCCTGTGTGTGTGTGTGTGTGTGTGTGTGTGTGTGTGTGTGCGTGCGTGCATTTTCGGCCTTTTTTTTTTTTTTATATTCTTGAGCTTTTTGGATCTGTGTTCTTTGAGCTTTTTGGAATTGTGGTTTCTTGTATGTCATTAATTTTGGAAAATTTTAGTTCATATTTTCCAAAAAAATTATTTTACCATTTTTTCCATTTCTTTCTGTGATTCTAGTAATGTCCATGTTAAAAAGTTTTGTTATTAAATTAATGCTATTGGATATTCTGTTTTACTTTTTATTTTTGCTTTTTCTTTCTCTTTGTGTTTCAAAGAGAAAGAAAAAGCAAAAATAAAAGTTATATTGCTATATCTTCAAGGTTCTGGATTCTTTCCTCAACTGTTTTAGGTCTAGAAATAAGTTCGTCATAGGCGATCTTAATTTCTCTTTTTGTGTTTTTTTGTTTCTAGCATTTCCACTTGATTATTTCTTATGATTTTATGTCTTTGGTGAAATTATCTATTTTATTACTCATGTCTTCGACGTTTTCCATTAAAGCTTTTAAAATATAAATTATAGTTGTTTTAAATTCCAACATAATTGGATATATTTCCAATATCTGTGGCATACATAAGTATGACTTTATTTAATGCTTTTTTACATGGCAGTGTGCTGGGTTTTCTTGCTTTTTCATGTGCCTCATTACTTAGGTTGTTAAAGCTTTATGTACTATGTATGACAGTAGGGATTTAGATAAATAGTTTTTATACCTGGAAATGGGCACGCCTTTCCTTCTGTTAAGTCTGTAGTGTGGGGATGGGAGCCAATCTAGTCTGGATTTGAGCTGGGTTAGAGTTTGTTTTTTCTATAGGTACCTTAAGACAACCACAGTTGTAAATTCTTCTTGAGATATTTTGTGTTTAAAGTTGGGCTCATTTATCAGAAGGATTTTCCCCAATGTATGCTCAACTCTCAGTTTTGGGTTTTTACCATGAGCTTTGTCTCAGATAACTTCTTAATGTACCCTCTTGTCTTTCTATTATCCCTCTTCTAGCACTATTCCAGCATTGCTTCTAATTCAGTACTAGTTTTTCTGGTGGTGGTGAATGGAGGAGAAGTCCTGTTGTTCTAATGTTCCATATGCTTAGTCTTGTGCAGACACTGTGCCCCTGAGACTCTGGAATGTAGTTTTCTTAGAGCTCCTGATCCTTTTCCAGCTATTTTTCTGAGCCTAGCATGCATTTATGTCCCTCTCTCAAGGACAGATTTTTTCCTGTTTTCTTCCCCAGATAGAATAGGTTTTCACCAGTGCCTTAAGGGCAACAGTGTTTGTCCTCCCCTCCCTGCCTCCACCCAAGATTTTTGTTCCTTAGTGGTAATAGGAAAAGCAGGAAAGACACATCTGAGTAGGGCTTTATGTTTTTTTCTCACAGTGGCTGATGTCCACCTCTTCCAGGCCTGCACCATGAGGAAGGCCCTCTTTCACTCAATCTTTCTTTCTTCCTTTCTTTTTCTTTTTTTCTCTCCTCTCCTCTCCTCTCCTCTCCTCTCCTCTCCTCTCTTCTCCTCTCTTCTCCTTTTCTTTCTTTCTTTTTTTCTTTCTTTCTTTCTTTCTTTCTTTCTTTCTTTCTTTCTTTCTTTCTTTCCTTTCCTTCCTTCCTTCCTTCCTTCCTTCCTTCCTTCCTTCCTTCCTTCCTTTCTCACTGTCGACCTCTCTCTCTCTCTCT
>NW_006442484.1:28757980-28773453 GCF_000325575.1 Pteropus alecto
CTCCTCTCTCTCTCTCTCTCTCTCTTTCTTTCTTTCTTTCTTTCTTTCTTTCTTTCTTTCTTTCTTTCTTTCTTTCTTTCTTTCTTTCTTTCTTTCTATTTCTTTCGTAAGCATTTGGCGAGGTTCATGGAGAAGAACTTATAAATATTTGTGAACTCATTCTGTATCTTCAGCCCCAACTTGACCTCTACCAATTTGTTAGCAATTCTAACTGAATTCTTCTGTTTCCTGGCAACATTTGTCCCTGGTGAGGAAGTGCTCATGTTCTGCATTTTATCTCCTTAGATTTCAGACTAGTTGATTGCCCTGTGACCTCAACTCTCTGATGGGTTCCCAAAGAAAAGTAAAACACTTGCAGTCTTTGACTTTTTTTTTTTTAAATTGCTGTTGTAAGAAGGAAGTGAATAATAACACTCTTTATAACTGTCTACATTTCCAAGCAGAGACTGGAACTATATCTTAATTTCAGTTTATATGTACACACAATTGAATAGTTGCATTTTCAAATTTAATTTCAGAGTCCCTCTTTGAGATGGCTACTGAGTAGAATAATTAATAAACAATGTAACCTAAAGCATCCAATCCATAAGAAACTTATCCTTTACTCATTCCTTCATTACCTCTGAATTTTCTTCAGGAAACTAGCAAGAAGCTAGGGACTCTGAGATGGGAGCATTGTAATTGCTGTACACAAATGGAAGCTTATAAACTTCAGTTTTGAAGGAGGTGTTTTTGGTAAGACAATATACTCTCCCTGTGAATTAAATGGGCTATGCTTCATTGGCAGAAATTGGGAAACTTACATTTGAAAGACAGACCATTTTTCTTACTTACTTCATAGCAGATCTATAAACCATTTCTTCATTATATATAGGGTATTATGATTCTCAATACAGAGAAATCAACTGATGGTTTAATCCATTATTTCCCAGCAGAGCAGCTGTCTAAAATATTTTAGAATTGCCTTTTCTGCACTGTAGGTGATTGAAGTGAGTATTAATTTTCCAATTTTGTACCTACTTTAGACTGTGTAGGTATTCTGACTCATGTAAGATCATCCATAGAATCTCATTTCACAGTGTACAAGCTAGTCTCTAGGTGTGATTCAGTTTAGAACTGGGACAAATATACTATAACAACTAGTTATTGCAACATGAGCATTTTTCAATTAAAATTTTTTAGGTTTGTATAAAGCTCTAGATAACAAATCTGTTTGAAAACATATTGATATGAGAATTTTTCACCTGTTTCTGCTTGAAAGTGCTCTTAGCTAAGTGATTGCTGAATCTGAGAGAAAAAATACAGAATATCTTATTTCCTTTATATACGACTACAAATATTTAGTCTGGTATAATTGATAGGGACTGTTATAAAATTTACATGTCCTGAATTCTGGTCTCTATTCTAATACTAGCTTGTTGTGAAAACTTGGAAAAGTTGCTTGTCTTCCTTGATCCTCAGTTTTCCTAAAATGAAAATAGTACTATTTGCTCTTCGTACTTTTGAAGATCAAAATATCAAGTTAGGATCTTGGTTAAGTATTAATAAAGCCTTAACCAAACGTTATCCAAGTAGGAGGTGCTAAATAAACATTGGTTGGCTAATTTACTAATAATTTTATTAGTAAATTAGTATGCCATATATATCCAATATGCCTTTTCTTACTCTCCCCAGGCAGTTAGAAGCAGCTAGTACATATTATAACAATTATCATAATGTATATTATATGTTTATATCTCTGCTTTTCCTTCTAGACAGTTGGCTTTTTGAGAGCAGTTTGTTTTTGTATTCCTCAATTATAAGGTAGAACCTCAAGCTGTCTACTTATTGAGTATGTGTACCAGCAATAAGCTCATTAGTTTAGGTACATTTTCTCACACAATGCTTTCATCTACTTTGAGAGATAGTTTAAACTCCTGGGGTACAAAGTTTTAGGGGGAATCTCCTATACTTTCATGGGCTCTACCTCCAAAAATTCAGGGTAAGATCTGAGAAATATCCCCTCATGGGTCAGGCAAGGATTGCTAATAAGCAATCATTGTGAGACACATCCAGCGCATTCTCCATTACAAAAATCTCCTGTCTAGACAAAAGACTGTCAGAGTTTTCCCAGCTGGGAAAATAAAGTTTCTTCAGTTCCAGGCTCCTCCATCTTTTCTCTCTCACCTAAGGGAAGAAAACAATCAACACAGTTTAAGGCTTCAAAAAAATAGATTGTTAACACTGTGGTCAGGGAGCAGAGTAAGGGGATAGCACTAGAGGAACATGTGAAAATCACAGCCCAGAGATACAGGGCCACTAAAAGACTGAGAGTTAATCAAAAGATTGTAGAATGCTCACCTCCCCCACACCTTACCATCATCCCAACAGAGCTGTAACATAAAAACAATAGATTACAGCTGAAAGAGCTGCAAGATGCTATCTCTGAGGAGTACTTAGAGATATCTGAAGTCAAGAGGAGACCCCCCAAAAAAGGACATGAGAGTAATTTAAAGCCTCTGGCAAATATTAAATACAATATAACTCCTAAGCAGATTCACCTAAATCCTCACAATAAAAGCCTATTTATTTCAAATCCTATACCCCAATACTATATGTGACGCTTTCAACACAAAATTAGATGCCAAAGGCAAGAAAAATACAGTATGAAAGGCAAAGCAAATCATTACAAGACACAGATATTAAAATTACCAGACAAGGTATTTAAATTTACTGTAATGTGCTAAGGGTTGTATTAAAAAAATGTAAACAACATATAAGAACAGATGGATAATACAAGTGGAAAAGAAAAGAAATGCTAGAAATAAAAAATACTGTAACAAAAAATGAAGAATGCTTTCTATGTACACATCAATAGACTAAACATTGCTGAGCAAACAATCAATAAGCTTGAAGATAAGGCAGTGGAAACTTCCCAAACTTAAATGCAAAGAGGAAATAGAATAAAAACAAAACAAAACAAAAAATTCAAGAATTTAGGGACAATATCAAAAGGTAAAATGTGTAACTGAAAAATCAGAAGTAGAAAGAAGAGAGAATGGAGCAGAAGAAATATTTGAAGTAATAATAGCTGAGAAATTTCCCAAATCAATTTTAGACAACAAACCACAGCTCCAAAAAGCTCAGAGAATACAAAGCAGGGTAACTACCAAACCAAACCAAATGAAACATACCTAGGTATATCATAATCTAACTTCAGAAAACCAAATCTTAAAAGAAGCCAAAGGGGAAAAATATATCTTACCTATAGAGGAACAAGAATTAAAACCAACTTCTAATCAAAATCATGCAAGTAAGACAAGAGAGGAGTGAAATATTTAAAGTTTTGAAAAAGAAAATCCACCAACCTCGTATTCAAGATCCAGTGAAATTATTCTTTAGAAATAAAGGAGAAATAAAGATTTTCTCAGACAAACAAAAACTGAGGGAACTCATCATCAACAGATCTTTCTTGTAAGAAATATTAAAAAAAGTTCTTCAGGCATAAGGAAAGCAATATGGGTCAGAAACATGGATCTAATAAAGAAAGATAGAGTATAAGAGGAGTAATGATTGAAGGTAAAATAAAGTCTTTTTTTTTTATTTTTAAGCTAAAAGATAACCGTTTGTTTAAAGCAACAACAGTAAAAGTATATTGATGATTATGGGATATGGATAAGGAAATCAATGTCAGCAATATCATAACAGATCGAAGGGACGAATGAGGAATATTTTGTAATAATGTACTTATACTACATGTAAAGCACTATAATGATATTTGAAAGTGGACGCAGAGTAGGTTAAAATATATGTTGTAAACTATAGGTCAATGACTAAAGTAATTTTTAAAAGAACTATACTTGATTGGCTAAGAGAGAAGATAAAATAGAATCATATAAATTGCTTGGTTTGAAAAAGAGTAGGCATAAAAAGAGGGGAAAAGAAACAGAACAAATATAAACAGTATCAAACATGGTAGATATTAATCTAACTATATCAATAATCACTTTAAATATGAATGGTCAAAATATACCAATTAAAAAACATTGTCACCATGGTTAAAAAACAAGACCCAACTCTTATCTATAAAAATCCCAGTTTAAGTATAAAGATTTAGATAGGTTAAAAGTAAAGGAATGGATAAAAATATATCATGACAACACAAATCAAAAGAAACTTATTGTAGCTATATTGATTTCAGACAAAGCAAGCTTCAGAACAAGATTATCTGAATAAAGAGGGTCAGGACATAATGATAAAAGGGATAAATTCTATAAGAAGATAAAACAATCCTCAATGTGTATGCATCTAACAAAAGATCATCAAAATACAAGAGGCAAAAACTGATAGAATGAAAGGAGAAGCAGAGGGATAGACTCTTTTAGGAGTCTATTAAATCTATAATAGACTAATTAATAGACTTTAATAAGTCTATTAAAAGGAGAAATCCACTCATGGTTAGAGACTTCAATATCTCTCTGTTAGTAATTGATAGATCAAGCAACCAGCTAATAAAACAAGTAAATATATAAATGACCTAAACTTTACTATCAATGAACTTGACCTAATTGACTCTATAGAATATTCTACCTAACAAAAATAGAATACACATTTTTCTCAGGTTTACATGGAACATTCACCAAGATATAACACATTCTGAGCTATAAAATACACCATATATACCATAATAATTTAAAAGAATAAGAATTATATAAAATATATTCTTAGGCCATATAGAGGAATTAAACCGGAAATCAATAACCTAAAAATGATTATTGACTGTATAAATCCTCAAATCTCTGGAAATTCAAACACTTCTAAGAACACATGGGTCAAAGAAGTCTCAAAAGAAATTAAAAAACTATTTTCTACTAACTGTAAGTGAATATACAACTTATCAAAATTTGTGTAATACCATGAAAGTGGGACTCAGAGGGAAATTTATAGCATTTAATAGATATGTTAGAAAAAAATCTAAAATCAATAGCCTAAGCTTTCACCTTAGGGAAACAAAGACAGTTAGATGTGAAATCTAAGTCAGGAGTAGGAGTCATGAGCATGTGAGTCATGTAAAATCATGAGAATGGAAAAGATGCCTTTGGAGAGAAAAAATACAATGAGAAAATAAGTAGAGAGATTATAGGCCCCTGGGGAGGAGCAACATTCAAAGAAGGGGCAGATTTAAAAGAGTCTGAAAAGTCAGAGAATAAATGATCAGAGAGACTTGAGAGAAAACCAGGAGTTATAGAGGTTATGGAAATTGAGAGAAGAGGGAAGTTTTAGAACGAGAAGGTTGTCAATAATAAAAATTCAGGGGGGAATGCTAGTAAGATTAAAGCCGAAAAATGCCTGTCAGATTTGGATATTATGTCTTCAGTAACCTCAAGAAGGGCAGTACCAAAGAAATGGTGAGGGAAATAAGGAAGTGATTTATGACCTTTTCCAGAGAGCCTTCAAGTGTTGAGGAAGAAGAACTTGAGTCTAGTAAAGAGATTGGGTATTAGGGAAATGAAGACAATAAGTGAAGACAATTTTAAGAAGTCTGTCCATTATACGAAGAAAACAGAGTAGTGTAAATGGCATATAGGGTCAAAAGATGGCCTTGCTTTTAAAAGAAGTACAAGAGAACATAGGCAGTTTTATAAATTGAAGAAAAGGGTAATAGTTGACAGGCAGAGGCTGAAGGTATAGAAAGGGAAGGGATAACTGATGTAGGAAGGTGTCAGAAAAGAGAGAGCAAGGGGGAGCAGTAGAGTCCAGGTATAGAAGCTGCTTTTGAGTAGGTATGTGACCACCTCATCCTCTGAAACTGGAGGAAAGTAAGTACAGAGGTCTGCATTTTCCCCACCCCGCTTTAGATAAAGGCGTTTGGACAATTACAGCCTGATTATCCTGATTCATCTACGTTTCTTTTGTGAAGTCAGAGGTCATCATTTGATGAGAAAAAGTGCAAAAATGTTGGGTTAAGATACTTGAATTAAGTGATAAAGTTTTGGAAAAGGTACCAAGGAAATGTAAATGAAATTTGTCGGAGAAGACAAACATGATTTGAATGGGCCAATAAAATTATAATTCTTGAATCTGTCATGGCATTGAGTCAAGTGATGGTACAGCGTTCTCCAGGTGGTCCAGGTAGATAAATATGGGTATAAAGCAAGCAAATTAGAGGATCGATCTCTTGTAGGGAATTTTTAGGGCCAGTGTAGTGGAAAGAGAGGTGGTAAGGAGATCGAGATTGTTTGTGAGAGAATTTTTTATGGTGCTTGGAGTAAAAGTAAAGACCGTTAAAGCCGATTTAGTAAAGGGTTAGATGAATAGATTACATGGTTGCTATAATCACCTAGGATGATGTTAGGAGTTAGCAAAGAATTGTGTTAATGTGAGTGAGAACTGGCATAGTTTAATTCCATAGCTATTTTATTAAAAAGTGTTCAAATTTCTCTAATCCCACTTAGAGTAGATAAATCTATATCCCAAAGCCTTCAACTTCTCTTGTACTTAATACATACTCGGCTACATCTTTGGGTGATGTACTAATGTTCTCAATTTTCTAGAAACCCAGTAGGATTCAAGGGCTGTAATAAAAGATAGTCCTGATTTTATGGGGATTTCAGCTAAAATAAGATAATAAAAACTTACTGGACAGTCTATTTTCCTATATAATATGCTTTTACAAAATTGTTCGTGAATCCTGGAGTAAATATGCATATTCTACTGGCTCATGTAGAATAAATTTAAAAATTTAAGGAATTTAAAACTCATTATTTCTGTACATAGCCTAAGCATAATAAAACCAGTTATAGGGATGACAAGATGTTCAACAGAACTGAAGTTGTTCTGTTTCTTACAAATTGAATCTGGATATGGATTGGTATAATGTCTAACGATGCTCTCAGTCAATAATGTAACATAGAATACTCAACTTTAAGATATAATATCTAGAGTTGTTGAAGCATGTAAAGTAAAGAAGACACAAGCATGTGTGTTATAGATGGATGTCTAGGGTAAGAGTAATAAAATCTGAATTCTGTGCTCTGGTTATTAAAATCCTGCCTGGTCATGAGTAAGTGATACTGTAGGGCTTTAATTCTATGATTTATAAAATGAGGGGATCAAAAAAATCTTAGATCCTTTTTAACTTTGAAATTCTATTATTCTCCTCTTTCGATGTCGTAGATTAGTTTGTTTTAAATATTGAAAAGGCCTGCATTTAATTATTTTGGGCGGCTCCATGAATGGAGATAGTATCAGGATATGTGCAAATCTGCATTACAATTGCACTAATCTTTATTAGCTTTCAATTTCAATCTAGACTAGCATCTATTTTATTCCGCCTCTAAGTTTTTTGTGTTTAGGTAGAAAAATTAAATATTTTTGAACACTGCTAAGATTTATTGGGTAAGAGATGGTTAAGGATATAAAATGACTTATAATTGACTACCTTGTATCCAAATCCAGATGTTTTAGGCAGAAGGCGGCTTTAACCAATTTTGTTTTCACTAAACAACAGAGAAGTGGGGTCTGAAGGCTAAGATAATTAAAGAGTGTAAACTGACATTGTTTTTTGTTTTGTTTTCATTCTACCCACTGCTTTCTCTGGGTGAAACCATTCTACAAGGCTATATTTCTGCTCATGTTTTTTACATCAGATCCAATTTTCAGTTATGGGTGGTGCAATATAAAGCACAGCTTTTATCCTTCTTCATCTCACTCTCCATGAATGGAAGCTTGAATTTGAGAGTTCTCCAGTTTTGTATCAGAAATGTCATCACTCTCTCACCTTCTTCAGGACTTTAATCTTTCAAGTAAATAAGCAAACTGGTTCTAATATTGAAGCTTGTGGCATTTGGCTGGTCACTCATTTCTAGGCTAAAGAGCTTCCTCACCCTCTGTACCTTAGCCAGTCTGTTTGCTGTCATGCGAAAGGATCTTATTTTGAGTCCATATTTACTAACCTTCTGGGTAAATTCTATATACAGTATTAGATCAGCAGCCTTTTGTTATGTATAAGTAAATTACAGGCCACTTATGTGGGAAATCATCTTCCATTTTTCAGGTGAAACCAATGATGTTTCACTGAAAATAATTTTTGATGGAATGTGTCCATACAGGATACACCAAATTTTATCACTTATTTTTAGTTGTTCCTTCTATTACAAGTGTGACTAGTATTTCTAGACTGGTTTATGTACTTTCCTTTCCGCTGATGATTTGTTTGTAGTCTGAAAAGCATGCATTTGGTGAGGGTTAGTCAGGAAATTGTGCCTCCCAGTTTCTATCTACCCAGAAAGCATTTGGCAATCACGTTCCTTGGAAAGTCTTTAAATCTTTCTTCCATTTCACAAGTTACCATGACGTTCAACAGAGTAATGCACTGTAGCAGTTTTATATCGTGGCAAAGGATGACGCAGTCTTATAAGGGAAGAGAGAAGAGAACACTAGCTAGACTCTGCCCTTTAATGGAGTTTCACTACTCCATAGCCACTCAGCACCTTTCATACTGAGATGCCCAGTAAAATCACTGTGCTCCACTTCTCTGACAATATTAGAAAGCTTTGGACTCTCTAAGAAATTTGATAGAGGCATTAAATATTTGATCAAATGAGTTCATATATGGTTCCTCTCCAGAAGCCTCTGAGTACACACTAGGTAGGTGTGAGAAAGTGGGGATAGAGAGTATCGGCTTAAGTAATAAGTTGTCGGGCCTGCTAATTTATTTCTGAAGATTCATTAGTATAATTCTAGGGCTAGGGATTGGAGAATCAAGCACTTTAATGGAATTTGAGGAAAAGTTGCTTTCATTTATTTTTTAAAAATTTTCTTATAAGCAGATAATGAATCTTGTCTATTAACTCTCTTCTGAATTAGATCATTTTTCATGCTCAGAAATATATAAAGTATTAGGATACAGTGCATTTTACCTTTTAATCCAATAGTGGTGAATATTTTCCTGCATCATACACAGTTCTTAAGCAGCTTTTCTTGTGAGAAAGTTATATCTTGCTGCGTTAAATCAGCCTCTGGCTGATGCTGACTTAATAATGGCATGAAGCCACAATCTTATTAGCTGTGATATGGAGGAGGCCCAAATAATTCATCATGAAGTTATGACTATTTTGTTTTATGTTGCTCACAATGGCTGATAGAGGGCAGTCAGATACTCAAGACTGCAGTAAAGCAATCATTTTTCTCCTGGAATGATTGCAAATTATGATTTAAATATATATGTACACACCTAGAAATAACTTTGAAAATTAAGAATCCACATTTTTCTACTCTCTAGCAAGTTTACTGGCCACTCTCATATCATCTTTATTTTTCCTTTCAATTTCTCCTTTTAATATTAGACTTAGAAAGGAAGAACATAAGCTTTCAGTCTTCAGGAATTGAATTTGGAGGGTTTTCCCACATATACATTAGTATGAAATCCACAAGATAAGCTATAGAGCTTATTAAATTTCCTGTGGAAAGCTTCAGCTTTTAAATCTTCTTGTATGATTTCCTTTAGGCTCACCCAAATTTCTTTTAGACCAGAACATGGAAACTTATGATGCTTTGCTTGATTGTCCTAACTAGTGGCTGACTGGAGATACTGATTAATGTTCCTTCACTATTTTGCATGTTGGACGTTTTCCTTCTCCAGTCTCTGGTTTAAACTGCATTTTAGCTTTTTTCACCTCCAGGTAATGGAGATGTTCCCAGGAATGCAGGCCGATGATGATACAGAGGCTGGAACGGTGCCAGCAGACACATTAGGTTTCTTTTCCCACCTCAAACCAATTGTCTGAAGTTTTTAAATGAGAATTTTGAAATTTGAACTTAGTTAAAAAAAATAGAGGCAAATTACTCTATGGTATACAGAGTTCACATCTTCCTTGGTTTTTAACATCTGTCCTTTTCAGGGAAGAGTTTGCAGAAGGCAAAGTGATATATAGTGCTGTTAGTATAGAATAGGGCTCTCATTTGGACATGATCAAAGTTATGTTCCTTTAAGATTCTGCACTGAATTTGCACCTTATTCCTTTTTTTTCAGCGTTTTTTTTTTTTAATTTTTATTTTTCAATTACTGTTAACTGTGGCTTTCTCAGCATATTATTTAATTTCAGGTATACAATGCAGGGATTAGACGTTTATATAACGAAGTGATGACCCCAATAAATCTAGTACCCATCTGATACCATACATAGTTTTTACAATATCATTGATTATATTCCTTTCACTATACTTTACATCCCCATGACTGTTTTGTAACTATCAATTTGTACTTTTTAATACCATCCCCTTTTTCACCCACCTGCCCCAACCTCTCTCCCATCTGACTAAAAGCCTGTACCTTTTTCTTGAGAGGAAAACACAACAGCTTAATAATAGAATTTATAGAAAATTTATTTAATAGACATCAGAGTAGATCGTTAGGAATTCTAGCCTAACTATATACACTAACAATAGAGTAAATATCCTTCAATTACCTGAATAAGGTTTCTTTAAGTTGTTTTGTGAAATAAATGACAAAAACTCATAAATTGTCAGCTATTACTTCTATTATTTTTCCTTACCTCAATTTTTCTATTATTGAAAGAATCACAAAGTAGTTCATAATTAGAAACATTTAGAAATATAGGTATAACAAATTTTATTTCTGGTTCTTATTTAACTGAGGGTTAAATTAGAATGGTTTCAGCAGTTGTACTAGTGATTGTTGAGGACCTGACTCTTGGTAATGATCTCTTCTCTTGGTCCCATATGCCTTGTTATTTTCTGTGGTGCTGAGTGGTGGTTTTCAACTCCTGGAAAAAGAAATGCCAAAATAGGCATTGACCCTTGTCGATGTTTAGGAATAATGTCAGAATAATATTAACCTTTTATTTCAACTTCAACACCTGTTTGCTTGTTTGTTTGTTTTAAATCAATTTCAATGCAACACAAATGCATGTTCTGATGTGTTCAGGAGTTAATAGATTTTAGTAAAATAATCTGTGTTAAAGACATAGGAAGTGATACCTCATTCACAGCACAGAATATGTGTTGCAATGGTACAAAACCTAAACCTTAAATTCATATCTGAACAAAGCAAGCTATTTTAAAGCCACAGAGTCTCAGTTTAAAAACCTTGGAGGCTGCTTAGAGAGTGCTTGTCATTGGTCACATGGTATTTCATAGATAAGAGTGTTTTGTTTCTGTCACTACCCGAGTAGGAATTCTTAGAAAGTGAATTTTATTGTTTCATATTTAGCCATCTTCTCTTTAGCCACACCCACCATAATGAAAGTCTATATTATTTAAGGCTTCTCTATAATTCCAGAGAATTTTTTTTTATTCTACCTGCTTTCTTATAAGGAAATGTACTCTGAGTTGTAAATTGGAAAAATGGTAAGGCTCACAGCCTGCAGCTATCAGTGGTGACTCATTCTGAGATGCTGGCGATAGGTCTGAGAGGGTTGGTTGGCTGATCCTCAATACTTGAAATGTGATTCCCTCACTTAACCCTCTTATCTGCTACTCCCAATAGCAGATTGTCTTTCTTGGCAGTAATGGCCAGCTACGCTTTGCCTAGGATGCTCAGTCTGAACCAATGGCTCCTGGAGACTCTTCTCAACTCAAGTTCTTATAAGCTTAGTGACATAAGTCACAGTGGTCTCCTACTGGCTAATATCAGTTATGTCTCTCCAAAGTAGCTGCTCCTAAAATCCTTTCCTTTATTACTCCCATAGGGTCACTTTTATCCCTTGACCTGCAGAATAGTTCTGGATAGTACTTAGTCAGCTCAAATCAGATATAAGTAACTGCGGCTCTCAGGGCATATCTGGCCCATAAATATAATTTTGTTTGGCTCAGAGTATTTAAAATTTTTGAATTACTTTATAAGATTTACAACTTAGATGATTTCACATAAAAAATCTTGATTTCAATTGCTTTTTCTTTGAAAAATTGAAAATCTTTGCAAACTCAGAAGATGGCATAGTTCTTACATGGCTATCACATTCTGGTGGTGAGTGAAATTGCTTTCTTTAGGCAGATCATAGTCTCTCTAGTTTGTCATGGATCACACACCCCTTAGGAATACTTCTGAGCTAATTCTACTTGTGTTAATATTTTTGGTTCCTGTAAGTATTCAAATCTATATATGACTCCTACCTAAAACTCTGGCTGTCAAGGGCAGTTTATAGGATCTCAGATGGAAGACTGTAAATCTATTCAGGTCCTTGGACTTATTCTCAGTGGCATATGAAATGTTGATATGAGCTGTCTTAAGTGTGTTTGACCGCTATAGCAGAATACCATAAACTGGGTGGTTTATAAATAACAGAAATTTATTTTTTACGGTTCTGGAGGCTAGGAAGTCCAAGATCAAGGTACCAGCAGATATGTTGTCTGATGAGGGCCTTTTCCCTCATTGACAACCATTCTCTCACTTTTTATCTTCACAAAGGGCAAGGTACCTCTCTGAGGTCTCTTATAAGGGTACTAATCCTATTCTGCCCTCATGACATAATCACCTCTGAAAGGCTCCACCTCCTAAAACCATCCCATGGGGGATTAAGTTTCAACATATGAATTTGGAGAGATACAAACATTCATTAATTATTTTTTTGCCTTCAAGTTAATGATTATCTATTAAATTCTGTGAATGATGCCTTTAATACTAACCTATTATTCCAAAACAACTTTACTTGTTATGAGTCAATATAAAAAGGACATAAGCAGGCTTATAGATAAATGATATATTTGTATGAAATGAAGGCCAAATGTCATATGATGCTCTATGAGCAAGGTTTCATAATAACTTAATCTGAAAGAGAGGATGGGAGAACTGAATCATCAAAGATGTGGAAGGTCTCAAGAAAACCTGCCTAAAAAATAAAAAATCTGCCTCGAAATGGTCAGTGTTATAGTCACATTAAAAGCAAACATCTATTTTCAGCCCAGTGATATTAACTGTCACATTATATTAACTTTCTTAATCTGAATTGCATTTGTTTTATAGTTTCGGCTTAATTTACTTTTATAGATGTTTAAGAGTAGTTACAGAGGTATAAAAGAAGCACATACCTAATTTCATGTCTGTACTTTTTAAAGTCCATTTTTAATGTTGCATTTTTAAAAAATTTAAGTTGTGATTTGGGAAAATAATATTTTTCTTTCAAAAGGGTCCATTTAATGCTCAAATTTGAAAACTTCTACTTTGATGCTATCAACTAAATTTTCTTCTTTTTATACAGGATCGAGATTTGGTTTGCTTGACTTTAGAGGATTTTCATTCCATGAGTTTGGGTCTCTACCCTGAAGCACAGCCCAGGAGAAAGATAGGAGCCAGCTGCAGAATTAGTCAGAATTAATAGATAAGGACATAAGAAGAACACGGATGAATGTCAAACCAAAGCAAGAGAGACAGAAGTGATGATCAAAGTTGGGGCCACAGAGTTGAGTTCAGGATCTAAGTCATGTGAGTCAGTCAAGTGAGAGTGGGGCTGCAGCATCCTGGACAACTCTTCTGACACTAGCTGATATTTGAGCTTCTACCTTTATGACTTGTAGGAAGAGTCCTACGCAGCTGAAGTAGTTTGGCTAAGAAAGATCTGAGGTGAGTGAATAGCTACAGTGGTGCTGTTCAGGTTCAACAGGAGTAATTCTTCAAAGGGACTAACTTAAAGCTCTAAGAATTGCATTAGTAAACATCCCCATGTAACACCATAGTGTCATCTACACAAGGGATTTTTCATCCATTCTTATCCAAAACACAGATCTACTGAGCCTCTTTTATTAAATGTGTTCTCATGCCTTCCTGGGTTTTCAGAGGAGAGCACAGCACACTGTCCTGAGCTGAGACATTCCTCTTCACTTCTAATTTTGAAAGTCCATTGGGACACAAAATAATCCTATCTCATAACTGCCCAAGCCATGCATCATATAAAGCTAAATTTCAATTACATGAAATACTGAAATGACTGATATTATTGCCTGATATCAAGTTGAGAACAAAGGACAATGGGCACTTTGGTGAAATGTATGTGAAATTTTCAACTGAAATGTAGATTTCAGATATTTGATCATGTTACGAATAGGCACTTCTCTATGTCACTAACCAAATTCCTCTCCTTACTTAATCTTAGAGCTCCAAAAAGTAACTTTAAATTGGAGAGACAGGGTCCTTTACAAAGATGCTTAAGCTAGTTAAACTGGAATGTGGGTCTCCAGGAATGGAAAAACCTTATTTATTCACATGATGATTTCAAAAGCCCCAGTTTTTGAGATCTAAAATTTGGTTTTGAGAGTTGATTTTCAACTCCTGATGCAAGTAAATTGTAGGCCACACGTAGTAATCTGCAGAACTTCTCATACTAGGTTTCCAAGGAAATATTCCAACGTGCGACATACTTTCAGAGCATCTATTCTATGTCAGACACATTAGGTACTGAAAAGATCGTGCTGAGCAAGACAGAATTTTTGTTCCCATGGGCTAACAGTCTAATGCCAGACATTAGACTGAGTTCTCTCTACAAATTAACTCACTTAATTCCAGCACCAAACCCGTGTCTTATATGCTAGTTAGAGTTTTAGCAACTTGTCTAAGATTCTGCACTAGCAACTTGTAGAGCTGAGATCAAAAATAGGCAGTTTGACTTCAGGACCCAAACTCTCACATACTATATGTAGTGTCTACCTCTTAAACAGTTTCCTTTGCTTTGGCTCTAAATACAATTTAAATTGCAAAAATACACAGTCATGATTGTTAAAAAGTGAACAACTATAAAATACAAGGGAAAAGAGATTAGATATGTGAGGTAAAAATAACTACTAGGTAGTGCTAGGTAGAAAGTTTGGTACCTAATGTTGCTTCTTTGTCCTTTGTCTAGAATTAGCTTTACAGTTTTAATTAACTTGTCTGCAATATAATACCACTTACCCTGTACTTCTAACTCGACTGGAGTCCAAAGAATAATGCTCAGAGATGGCTGGATTTTTCGTCTCCTGTTATAGAGCCATGCACTGAAGGTAATACTGATGGTGGTCATAGTTATTATAACTAATTATGAAAATTAAAAAGTGTTAAAGATTCATGGTTGGTGCAGAAATATTTATATATTGCTCAAATTCAAATGATGGAGATAGAATGGCCTTGCTTATGAAGGCATCACATGGAGGATTATATTAAGCTACTGCTGCTTTTCAATGACTGTCACAGGAGGGTGAATTTTTCATTTAGTTGTCTCAACTGGAAAGCAATCAAACAACATAGCTGTTGGTTAAATAATGGTGTGTAGGTGTGAATATATATATATTTTTCTGATCCTTAATTTTACCTAATATTTGAATCAATGTCATTCTTTTATATTTCTAATTATGGTATTTGCTTTGGCAGCACATATACTATATTTTTAATTATGTCCTGAAATAAATGTCGGAAATAGCATGAAGATTAGACCAACTATTTTCCTTTTAAGCTCAGTTTGTTTTGATTATTTACCATAGCAAATGTCTAGGAAAATTCTTTG
>NW_006442484.1:28773648-28781725 GCF_000325575.1 Pteropus alecto
TCAATCACGGCTTGCCTGCCATTATTTGTGACTTGGCTCACTGGGTTTTTATGTCAGCCTGTAAGAATGACACACTGGGGACAAAGACTGTGAGATTGAGACAGTGATCATCCAGAAATGGATACTACTCTTCCTCCTATTCTTCTTCCTGTGCTGTACACGACATTCTCTATCCAACTCCATTTTGCTTCTAAAAGGCAGGAGGGGTCACATGAATAAAGGAGGAGATACTTACAGTGGGAGAGTTTTGTAGAGAACTACAGAAGACAAGAGACCTGGTGATAAAAATAAGTCTGAGACCTCAGTACCTGACATCAGTTGTAATTGCTCCATATACTGGCTTCCCTATAGGCTGGGACAGAGAATAAAAATTGGTCTTGGGTAAATTCAAATTCCTGTAGTTAGCAGATTCTGCATTTGAATCTCTTCCTTCTGTCAAAAGCTCCTGGTTTTATAGGTGTGGATTTATTCTTTGCTCTGAACTTCTTGCTCTTGCATTTGCTACCAGAGGTTTAAATACTATTAGAGACCTCACATCCCCATCTTCCAGTTACTCTCAACCTCTTACACACTTGTACCTCTCATTGCCTTCAGAGCAATGGATTTTTAAGGTATATGTGATGAGGACTGTCTCATAAAGATTGCCTACATTCCATCTTTCCAAAAACTGTAGGTGTTACAAATATTATGTCAATCAGGCTTGACATATTAGCATGCTCTTCTTTCTGTCATTTCATATTGATAAATTTCAAATTTCTAACTGTAGACATGTCCTTTTTCTTTTTAATTTACAAATGTAATATATGAAATACCTGATAGATATAAACAAGTCAAATAATAAATTTAAAATCGAGTTCTTTAACCTCTTCTGCTACCCCTAACTCAATTCCTAAAAACTAACCACTGGTAATAGTTGGGTGTGTATTTATTCAGACTTTTGTAATAGAGACACACACATTTAGCTTTTTTTTTTTTTTAATGTAAAAAATGACATCATAGTAAACTATTCTTCTACAACTCACTATTTGATTTTAACAATATGTCTTGGAGATTACTTCATGTCTCTTTCTCATGTATCATTTATATTGCTACATCATTCTTTTTAATGGAAGGAAAGTATTCCATGTTAAGGCAATATCATGATTTATTAATGTGTTTAAGTTTGTTCATTTTTTTTTTTTGCCATTACACATATATGCTTTTATGTACCTATGCCAGTGTTTCTGTAGGGTAGATTCCAGGAAGTAAAACTTGAGGTCAAATTATAGACAAATTTAAAATTTTTCATTGATCCTATAACTTGAAATTGATATACTGAAATTGCCAATCTATCAACTATATTTCTACCAAGAGTTTATGAGAGTACCTTTCCCCCTACATCATCCACAATATAGGCTATCATTTATTTTTAAAATTTTACCAAAATGGTAACAAATCATACTTCATGGTTGTTAAAATTTGCATTTCTGAACTATTAATGAGATTGAGCGTCTTTTCATATTTTTAAACGCTATTTGCATTTTATTTTCTGTTAATTTATTATTCCTAGTATTTGCCATTTCTGTATCAGATGGTGCTTTTCTTATTAACAGATTTTATACATTATGAATAAAGTATTTCTTTGTCTATTATATATTGTAATGTTTTCTTTTCAGTCTGCCTTCGTACTTTGTTTTGTATTGTATAGAAAAAAGCTTTATAATTTTATTTATTTAAATTTATCAAAATTCGTTCTTTTATAATTCTTGGTTTTTTGTTTTTTGCTTTATATAGGAAAGCTTGCCCCATGGGAAAAACATAAAATGTAGTCTTCTATGTTTTCTTCTAATAATTTTAGCTTTGCACTTAGATCTTTAATCAGTCTAGAATTTATTTTTCTGTGTGATGTAAGGTAATAACTGTTTTCCAAATGTGTAGCCAATTTTCCCCACATTGTATATTGAAAAATCTTTCCTTTTCTCATTAATTTGAAATACCACCTTGTCATAAATGAAATACCTACATATACACAAAATTTCTTATTGTTTTATTATTTTTTATTATACTCCCAAATCTCTAACAGACATGTTGTACATTTAATTTGTAGTTTCTGATCACTAATTAAGTTGAACACTTTTTTCTTATGTTTATTTACCATTTGAATCTTCCCTCCTTTATGAGGTCTTTTGCACATTTTTAAATTGGATTCTTGTCTTTTTATTGTTGATTTAAAGGCATTATTTATATATTCTAGATTCAGATCTCTGTCAGCTGTATGTATTGAAATATCTTCTCCCACTCTGTAGGTTGGCTTCTAATGCACTTTTTTTTCCTTTATGAAAAAGAAGTCCTTAATCTAATTTAATTTAATTTAATTTTTTAAAGATAAAGCAATCCTTCACTAGGTACCTTAAATCACTAAAACATATCTGACTAAAACATATCTGACTAGGGGGGGGGGAGGCCTGTTGTAACAAGTGGAATAGCAGAGAATCATATTGGTCTTTACAGTCTTAGGAGAATAGAATATGAATTCAAATAGAAGGTTATCCAAATTTTAAGTCATAACTTCAAGGAAAAAATCATCACTTTAGAGCTATTATCCTTTTGTTTTTATTTTAAAAACATTTTGTTGTTGTTGCAATTATGCCTGCTAAACTAAGATACCTGTCTTTTGTATATTTTCCATCTAAATCACTATGCCTTAAAAATGATTAATTTTACAATGTTAGTCATCGCATTTATCTAATCAAATATTGCAATAACTCCTCACTGATTAAAGATAAATTCCAAGCTTTCTCTTTTGTTGACATTGAATACATTATTTTGTAATTAAAAAAAATTTTTTTTGACCTTTTCCGCCCATTTCTCTTACTCTCTATTCCCTGCCTCATACCCTGCATCTGGCAACCACCAGTCTGTTCTCAGAACAGATGAGTTTATGAGCTTGTTTTGTTTGTTTGTTTGTTTTTTAAGATTCCACATGTAAGAGAGATCTAATGATATTTTTATCTGACTAATTTCGCTAAGCATAATGCTCTTAATCTCCATTCATATTGTTACAAATGACAAGATTTTATACTTTTTTATGGTCAAATGATATTTTATTGTATAGATACCAAAATTTCTTTATCCATTCATTCATCGATGGTCATTTATGTAGTGTCCATATCTTGGTTATTGTAAATACTGCTGCAATGAACATGGAGGTGCACATATTTTTTTGAGATAATGTTTTCATTTTCATCACCCAGAAGTGGATGTAATAAATCACATGATAGTTCTATTTTTAATATTTTGAGCAAACTCCATACTATTGTCCTTAGTGGCTACATCAATTTACATTCCCACCTGCAATGAACAAGGGTTTCCTTTTCCCCATATCCTTGCCAATATTTGTTATCTCTTGTGTTTTTGAGGATAGCCATTTTAATAGGTGTGAGGTGATAATTCACTCTGCTTTTGACTTGTATTTCCCTGATGATTAGTGATATCGAGCAACTTTTCATGTATCTATTTGTCAAGTGTATATCTTCTTTGGAGAGATTTCTATTCAGATCGTCTACCCATTTTTAAATTAGATATAGTTTGTTATTGAGTTGTATGAGTTTCTTGTATATTTTGGTTATTAAGCTCTTTTCAGATATGTGATTTATAAATTCTTTCATTCCATAGGTTGCCTTTCTATTTTGTGGTTATTACTGTTTTTTTGGGGGGGGGAGGCAGTGCGGGGAGAGGATTGTGCAGAGGCTTTTCAATTTGATGTAGACTCACTTGTTTATTTTTGCTCTTGTTGCTTTTACTTTTGGTATTAGATTCAAAAAGTTGTTGCCAAGGCCTATGTCAAGAAGCTTACTGCCTGCTTTCTCCTAGGAGTTTTACGGTTTCAGGGCTTGCATTCAAGTCTTTAATTCATTTTGAGTTAATTTTTGTGTATGGTGTAAGAGAAGGGCCTATTTTAATTTTTTTGCAGGTGGCTGTCAGTTTTCCCAACATCATTTATTGAAAATACTATTGCCTCCCCATTTTATATTCTTGGCTCTTTTTTTGTAAATTAATTGACCATATATGTGTGGACTTTTTTCTGGGCTCTCTATTCTGTTTCATTGATCTATTTGTGCGTGTGTGTTTTTTTTATGTAAATATCATACTCTTTTAATTACCATAGCTTTCTAATAGAGTTTGGAATCAGGGAGCATTTTTTTTTTTTTTTTGGATTGCTTTGGCTATTCAGGGTCTTTGTGGTTCCATACAGATTTTATAGAATTCTTTGTTTTAGTTCTGTGAAAAATGTCATTGGAATTTTGATAAACATTGCACCGAATCCTCTAACGCCTGGGGTAATATGGATATGAACATGAAATATCTTCCCATTAATTTGTGTCTTCAATTTATTTCCTTAATGTCTTAAAGTTTTTAGTATATAGGTCTTTTACTTCCTTGGGTAAATTTATTCCTAGATATTTTATTCTTTTTAAAACAATTGTAAGTGGGATTGTTTTCTTAATTTCTTTTTCTAGTAGTTCATTATTAATATGTAGAAATTCAATAGATTTTTATGTATTGATTTTGTATCTTGCAGCATTACTGAATTCATTTATTAGTTTGAACAGTTTTTTGATGGAGTCTGTAGGGTTTTCTGCATATATATTGTGTCATCTGCAAATAGTGAGTTTTATTTCTTCCTTCCTGATTTAATTTTTTTTATTCCTTTTTCTTTTTCAATTGCTCTGGCTAGGACTTCTAATACCATGTTGAATAAAAATGGTGAGAGAGAGCATCATTGTCTTGTTCCTGATCTTAGAGAAAAAGCTTTTAGCTTTTCAATGTTGAGTATGATGTTAGCTTTTGGCTTGTCATGTATGGCCTTTATTATGTTGAAGTATGTTCCCTTTATAGCTGTTTTGTTGAGAGTTTTTATCACAAATACATGTTTCATTCTCATATACATTTTCTGCATCTATTGAGATGATCATATGATTTTTATTTTTTATTTTGTTAATTTGGTTTATCACATTGACTGATTTGAAGATGTTGAACCAACATTGCATCCCTGGGATAAATCTCACTTGATCATGGCATATGATCCTTGTAATGTATTGGTGAATTCAGTTTGCTAATACTTTGAGGGTTTTTGCATCTATGTTCACCAGGATATAGGCCTACAATTTTCTGTTCTTGTGGCATCCTTGTGTGGTTTTGGTATTAGGATAATCCTAGCATCATAAAATGAGTTTGGAAGAGTTCCCTTCTATTTCATATGTTGGAAGAGTTTGAGAAGGAGTGGTATTACTTCTTTGAATGTTTGGTAGAATTCACTAATCAAGCTATCTGGTCCCGGACTTTTGTTTCTTGAGAGGTTTTTAATTACTGATTCAGTCTCCTGACTAGTAATTGGATTGTTCACACTATCTTCATGATTTAGTCATCATAGGTTGTACGTTTCTAGGAATTTATCTTTTTCTTTATGTTGTCCAATTTGTTAGTGAGTACTTGTTTATAGTAGTCTCCTATGATACCTTGCATTTCAGTGGTATCAATTGTAATATCTCCTTTTCTATTTCTGATTTTATTTGAGTCCTCTTTATTTCTCAGTGAGTCTAGCTAGAGTTTTGTCAATTTTGTTTATCTTTTCGAAGAACTTGCTCTTAATTTCATTAATCTTTAAATTGTCTTTTTAGTCTCTATTTTATTTATTTCAGCTCTAATCTGTGTAATTTTCTTCCATTAACCTTGTGCTTTCTTCTTTTTTGTTTAGTTCCTTGAAGTATAAAGCTAGGTTGTTTATTTGAGACTTTTCTTGTTTCTTGAGGTAGGCATTTATCGCTATGAACTTCCTTCTGAAAACTGCTTTTGCCGCATCCCACAAATTTTGTTATATTATATTTCCATTTTTACTTGTCTCAAAGTTTTTTTTTGATATCTCTTTTTATTTCTTCTTTGACTCATTGGTCATTCAGTAGCATGTTGCTTAATTTCCACATATTTGTGAATTTTCCAGTTTTCTTCTTGTAATTGATTTCTAATTTCATAGCATTGTGGTAAGAAAAAATGCATGATATCATTTCAATCCTCTTAAATTTATTAAAAACTTTGTTTTGTGGCCTAATATATGATATATCCTAGAGAGTGTTCCATGTGCACTTAAGAAGAATGTGTATTCTTTTACCTTTGGATACGTGTTTTGTCTGTTAAGTTTGTCAGGTCTAATCTGGTGTTTAAGGCCAATGATTCCTTATTGATTTTCTGTCCAGATGGTCTATCCACTGATGTAAGTATGTTATTAAAGTTTCCTATTATTGTGTCATCAATTTTTTGCTTTCTGTCTGTTAATATTTGCTTTATATATTTAGGTGCTCCAATTTTGGGTGCATAAATATTTAGAATGTCATATTCTCTTGTTGGATTGAACCTTTTATTATTACATAATGCCCATATTTGTCTTTTATTGCAGTTTTTGTTTTAAAGCCAATTTTTTGATATAAATATAGCTACCCCAGCTTTCCATTTTGGTTTCCATTTTTATGGGATATCATTTTCTATTTATTCACTTTTAGTCTGTGTGTGTCCTTACATCTAATGTGAGTCTCCTCTGGGCAGCATATAGATAAGTCTTGTTTTTTTTATCCATTCAGCCACTCTAAGTTTTTTGACTACAGAATTTAGTCCATTTACATTTAAAGCAATTATTGATAGTTATGTACTTATTGCTATTTTGTTAATTGTTTTCTGGGTATTTTTGTAGTTCCTTTGTTTCTTTCTACTTCCTTTGCTCTCTTCCTTTGTGGTTTGATGAGTTTCTTTAATAAAATGCTTATATTCCTCTATGTTTTGTGTATTTACTACAGATTTTTGCTTTTTTGATCACCATGAGGCTTACATATAACAACTTACATTTATAAAAGTCTATTTTAAGTTGATAACAGCTTAAGTTTGATCTCATTCTAAAGCTCAACACTTTTACTCTCCCCCTCAGATTTTGTTTTTTGATGTCACATTTTAAATCTTCTTATCTTGTGTGTCCCTTAACTAATTATTGTAACTGTAATACTAGCTTTATAAGTGATTAATCCACTACCTTTGCTATATATTTACCTTTCCAGTGAAGATTTATTCTTTCATATGTTTTCCTATTACTAATTAGTACCTGTTCTTTTCTGCTTAAAGAAGTGTAAGTTTCCTTAGGCTCATCTTATTTAGAACTCTGGGATTCTTGGATCTGGATTTCTGTTTATCCTTTCTCGGATTAGGAAGGTTTTTAATCATTATTTTAAAAAATTTCTTCCCTTTTCCCTTTGTCTTTTCCTTCTGGGAGCCCTAGAATGCAAGGATCAGTTTGTTTAATGTTGTTCTATAAGTTCTTTAAGCCATCTTTATTTTTTTCACTCTTTGTTTATTTACTGCTTTGATTGGGTGAGTCTCACTGCCTTGTTTGAGTTTATTGACCCTTTCTTCTGCTTCATTTAGCCTGCTGTCAAACCTCTCTATTGTATTTTCCAGTTCAGTTATTGTATTCTTCATTTTTGTGACATTTATGTGGAACTTTCTCATATTTTCTATCTCTTTGTTGATGTTCTCACTGTGTTCATTCATTCTTCTCCCCAATTTGATAAGCCTCTGTACAACCATTACTTTGAACTCTTTACCAGGTAAATTATTTGTCTCCAATTTATTAAGGTTTTTTTCCCCTAAGGTTTTATCTACTCTTTCATTTGGAAGATATTTCTCTACTTCTTCATTTTGCTTGACTCTTTGTGTTAGTTTCTATGCTGTAGATGAAACACCCCCTTCTCCTAGCTCTTGGTTGTCTCTCAAACCTTTGTGTTTGTGAAGCAACTAATTATATAACTCCCAGCAGTTATTTATGTGCCAAGAAGTCCTTAATTTTAATGTATTACAGTTAATTTATATTTTCTTTTATTGTTCTTTCTTTCTGTATCCTGTTTAAGAAATTGATTTATTTTTTTAAAGATGTATGTTTTTGCATTTTTATTTTTACTTTTATACTTTTAATATTATCTTATTAAAATCAGTTAGAATAATTATAATGTATATACATATATATATTATCTTATTAAAATCAGTTAGAATAATTATA
>NW_006442484.1:28781755-28783644 GCF_000325575.1 Pteropus alecto
CTCATATCCTCACAGCTGAGCGATTGCGGTGGAAAGAATTTCCTCTTCCACAAGGCTCTGATTGGTGTGAGTCATGTGCCCACCCCTGGAGCCTGCCAAAATCCAGGAACCAAGAGGGAAGAACCGATTAAAAATTTTTAATTACAATTGGTATACAAGATTATATTAGTTTTAGGTGTACAGTGGGATTAATGGGTCCTTCTTTGTCTTTTGTTATAGCTATTTTTTTAAAAAAGTCTGTTTTGTGTGGTATAAGTATTGCTGCCACAGCTTTTTTCTTCCCATTTTTATTTTCATGAAATATCTTTATCTATCCCTTTGCTTTCAGTCCGTGGGTATCTTTTGATCTGAAGTAGGTCTCTTGCAGGCAGAATATGTAAGGGTATTGTTTTCTTATCCATTCGGCCACCCTATCTTTTGATTGGAGCACCTAATTTATTTACACTCAAAGTAATTGTTGATAGTTATGTAGTTTTTTCCATTTTTTATTCATTTTTTTTTTAAATCTTTTTTCTCCTCCCCTTCCCCTCCCTCCTCCCCCACTTCCTCCGCCTCCTCTGCCACTGCTGCTGCCAGGTTAGGATAGTTTTCTGTCATTATTTCTTCTAATAGGTTTTCAATTCCTTGCTCTCTCTCTTCTCCTTCCGGTGTGAATGTTGGTATGCTTGATGTTGTCCCAGAGACTTCTTAAATTATCCTCATTTTGTTGGATTCTGTTTTCTTGTTGCCATTCTAATTAGGTGTTTTCTGCTACCTTATCTTCTTAATGGCTGCCTCCCTGTGTCTGTTTCTATGTATTAGGTAGGGCTGCTTTGTCTCCTGGTCTTGGTAGAGTGGTCTTATGTAGTAGGTGTCTCATGGTGCCCAGTGGTGCAGTCTCCCTTGTCATCTGAGCCAGGTGTTCCAGGTGCGTCCCTTGTATGTGTTGTGTATGCCCTCCTGTTGTAGTTGTGCCTTGGCTGCTATTTTCATATTAGTAGGAGGTACTGAGTCAAGGGCTGATTTGTTGTGAGGATGGGCTGTGACTATAGTGGAAAAGCTGTTGTGCAGAGACTGACCCTATGGAGCAGGATTCACTTTAGCAGGACTCTGGTGCCTGCCAAGTCTGTGCTTTGGGTGTGTTGCCCTTGGATATGGTCCTGGGTATCAGGTGTGTCGGCCCTGGGGCCTCCTGGGAGGCACTCTGCCACAGGCCAAGTTCAGCTACAGCCTGTGCCCTGCCTTGGGCCACCTGGCATGAGCCACTAAGCAATCCACAGATGGCTGCAACTTTCACTGGGTTTGGAGAACCCAGAGGCAAGGCCATGAATGAAGGTTGGCTGCCACTAGTACCGAGCTTGGGGTGGCTCAGCAAAATATATGGGGCATACCAAGGCCAGATGATGCTTGCTTGGATTTTGTAAACCTTTGAGAGATTTTAGGTAAGTCTGTAGCATGAGGCAAGACAGGCCTTTGGACGGAAAAGCCACTGGAATTGGCATGGGTGAGACTGCAAGTTGGGTGGGGTGGTGTCTCAGGAAATCACCAAGATGGGATGACCAATGTTAGCTAGGTTGATGAAGAATCAGATTTGGCAGCTACACTGAGTCTACACACTGGGAGGTGGGAAGGCTCAAGAAAGGAACAATAGATTCTGCTGGCACTTCAGTCTAGGAGAAAGCTGCCCCTCCAGCCCTCACCCTGATGCTAGACAATTCAGTTTCTCCCCATATATTTCTGGTGCTGTTTGAGCAGTTGCCCCAGGGCTAGATCTCAGAGTAAGTGAGTCCCTCAGTAAGTAATCCCATGTGTGGACTCTTTAAGAGGAATTTCTGGGACCTCAGCTGCCATATGTCTCACACAGCCACAATCTTCACTGGTTTTCACAGCAGAAGTTATAGGGAATTCTC
>NW_006442484.1:28783656-28838792 GCF_000325575.1 Pteropus alecto
TTCCCTACCCGGTCTTTGAGCTGGGGAGCCAGGTATGGGGCTGAGACCCCTTGCTTCTCTGGTAGGGGCCTCCACAGCTGAGATATCCCTCCAGATTTTCAACTGCCATACGCGGGTATGAGACCAGCCTGTTCTGTGTCTCTGCCTTTCTATTAGTCTCAAAGTGGCTTTTTCTGTATGTCTGTAGTTGTAGGACTTTTTTTCAGGTAGACTTCAGGTGATTCTTGATGATTGTTCTGTAGTTTAGTTGTAATTTTGATGTGATCAGGAGAAGAGGCAAGTACAGTGTTTACCTACTCTGCTACATTGACTGGAAATCCTCAGTATAATATATTTTTGAATCATGAGAAAAAAGAACATCTTTTAAAAATGCAATTTAATTGTGTTATCATGCTGTTCAGATTAGTGTCTAGATATACTTAACACAGGGAGACTCGCACATATACAATATATATATCCTCCTCATTATTATTTCTCTCTCCCTCTCACTTTCATTTTAATTTTTATTTTCTCTCACTAAAGATAATACAATTATGTATAATGGAATTATTAATGCTCAATATTATAAAAGCTGTCATGTAGATTTTAACAGAGAAGAAAATATTAATATTTACACAAAGATAATATGATATTTGATAAATTTTTCCATTTATTTATAAGAAAAACTTATTAAATTAGTATGTGATAGATATGCTCTTAATATTATAAAATACATACTGTAAATTAAAATTTCCTATTAGGCTAAATAGTGAAACAGTAGAAGCAATACCATTAAAGATAGGAGCTATAAAAGGATGTTGAACATTTAACTTGCAATAAATTATGAAAGTATAGAGTTTATGAAGGCATGAAAGTTATTTATACTATTCTAAAAATACTAGCCAATGTAATTACACAAGAAGAAAAATAAGTATAAATACTAGAAAAGAGAAGGTAAATTTACCTGTAGTCTTAAATGCCATGTTTAATTTTCAGCAATATAATTAGAAGAAATAAGTATAAAAACTAAAAAAAATGAACTAATTATTTTCTTATTAATAGCTTATATTATTATTACATGACATGATTTACCTACAAAAACACAAAGAATAAACCCAGGAATTATTGTAAACAATAGGATAATTTAAGTGGCAATTAATAAAATTAATGTGAGAAAATATAATTACTGGTAGAGAGAGTTTCATTTAAAATGAGCTTAATAAAGCCATTCAGTATCTATATAAATGGAAATTTAAAGCCCTAGAAAATGATATAAAGGAAGTCTATCTTGAATTAATGATAGTATATAACCCATTCAATTATAAAAGTCATGATACTGTAGATGTGCCAATTTTCCAGAAATCATTTTATATATTATAAATAATGATAGAATCACTAATGTATTTAATGTTGATCATATGCCAGGCATACATGTTTTCATTGCTTTTTCTCCATTATAATCCTTATAATGTTATGAAAAAATACAGTTAATAGGCATTTTATATGGGGAAACAGAGGCACAGGGCATTTCGATAATGTTCTCATGTTCACACAACTAATAATAACCCATGGAATCTAAATATGTCATATTGTCTCTCAAAACTATTGATCAGATTTTATTTATAGTCAACAAAATTTCATTTAGAATGTGAGATTAACTAAGAAAATTTCATGAAAGAGGAGTAATGTAAACAATTAAATTTAGTCAATATATTTAAAAGTTAACATATTTTACATAGGTCTGGAAATACAGAGGCTAATTAATGAAACAAAATAGAGAGTTAAAAACTATACACCAATGCATATGAGATTTTTAGAATATGAACAATTTAAAATCCATGGGAAAAATCTCCAATAATTTGTGCTATGGTGACTGTATATCATGTGGAAAAAATTAAACTACATTTCTGTGTCATTAGATATACCAAAATGGAATCACAGGTGGAGGTAATGTGTATATGTAAACAGTGAAACAAATGCATGAAAATAATTTTTATGTGAATTTATAAATAATCTTGAGTGGGGAAAGCCATTCTATAAATGAGCCAGTATTCAAAATTCATACATGAAATGACCAATTAAATTTTTTAAAAAATGTTTTTAAATTGTTTAGGGAAAAATAACTCATAAACACAATAAAAAGACAGGACAATATAAGAAACTATTTACAATGCTTTTAATGGTTAATTTTAATTTATTAGCTATGCTTTCAAAGGCAATTTCTTTATATTCAAAAATTTCTCATAAATTAAAGAAATATATGAAAGTGAGCTAATGGTAGTTCACAGCAGATTTACAAAGGCCAAAAAGATTTTTTCAACTCCAGAAATGATTAAAGTAATGCAGTGAGATTGTATTTTTCTCTTTTCCAAATTTCTAAATTGTCAAATAGTAAATGGTATTGGAGAGGTAGTGAGTAAATAGGCACTCATGAGGGATGAGCTACTCTTTGGAGTATAGTTCGTAAAAACTGTCACAATTGAGAATGACATGTCTGAGACCTACTTTTAGAATGTGTTCTAGAGATAGAATTTTTGATATGTGAAAAGATTTATTTGTTTCAGTATTGTTTATAATAGCTCAAAATAGTTTAAAATTGACAGAAAAATTCTGAATTATAGAGTAGTACACAGATGTTATAAAGAATGTGTTATATTTATTACAAATATATGCATATAAATGTATATCTACATACATCAACATTGTGTGTAGTATCCCTTTTATGTATGTCTATATTTATATATATAGTCTGTTTTAATGAAATAGCTACATATCATTACTACTGTTGGTTGTAAAAATTCTTAAAAAGAACATGAAAAGTATAAGAGTGTAGATCTAACCAGCAGTAATTATTTGTAGAGTGTTGTTGGAGATTTGAGTCAGATGACTTACAGTTTTACTCCTATAACTCTTTGGATTTCTTTTTTACCATAAGCGTATATTCATTTTTATAATTAAAAATCTAGTTAAACATTAATTCCCTTTTCATTTAGCTCAAGAATATATTGATCTTACTCTTCAACTTTAATTAAGCTTCCAATCTACATTCACAGTGGGTAGAATCATATCCAGGAGTGAGAACAGAGGGATCTTTATTATCTTATGCACTGACCTCATTTCTTCATACATTGTTAATTTAGTCCTCAATCATTAACGACAGAATTTTTTTTTTTTTTTTTTTTTACTGAGAATCTGTTAAGATGGTAGGCATTGTGTTGGAGGGTTTATCTGTATAATCTAATTTAAGCCTTGCCACCCCCAGTGGGAATGTTTAATATAAACTCCATTTTATAGATGATAAAAATAGGGCTCAGATAGTTTTAAAACCTTGCTCCAAAGTAGTCAGATGAAAATTTCTATCAGAGCGGGCACTTTTTCCACCACTTTACAGTGTGTTCCTTGACGAGTTATTTAAGTTTCTGTGCTCAGTCCACTCTCACCATATAGGAATAACACTGAATCTCTTGTTAACCTTTTGGTTTATTTTGAGTAGCAAATACAATATGAGAAAGTACTTTGAAAATAATTTGAAATACAGAGTACATTGTCTCAGGGGTTGCAACTCAAATATCTTCACGCCCAGGCAGATGAATCAAATGGGAAGGAAGTAATCTTCCTGTCAAATAGAGCATATCTAGGACCCAGCTTGGCACCATGTGGGACCTCTCCACTAAATAAATATAATGAAATATTACAAAAAATATTAATTTAACATGTTTCCTTATATTTGGAGGCCATATAGCAAGATGGTTAGGAGCATGGAAATGCAGTCATACAGACAGAGATAGAAATCCTGGCTGCATTGTTTCCTGTGATTAAAGGCAGGTTGTTAACGTCTGTGAAGCTCAATTTTCATCTGAACAGCTTTAAGAAATTGATTTAAAAAAATGCCTGTTCTTATATTTTTATTATTTCCTTATTAACTTTAAAATCATCTTATTATTTATGAAAACTCCAGTCATGATAATTATTAAATAAATAAATATAATGAGACATAAAGAGACCTGGTCTTTCAATTTTTCAATTGATTGTTTTGCCCCCAAATTGTTAGTAATATTTTTAAATATTGTGATTACTGTTATTTTTAGCTAAGAATTTTAGTATGAGTTAGCCTAGTCTTGATCTTCATCTAAGCAGGGATGTTTCAAGTGCCAAAGGGACCTTATAGTATTACTATTTCACAGAGAAAGGGTTATTTAAAGTTTGAGAATCATTTCCTGTATGCTTCTTCATTGCTATAACATTATTTAAAAAGTGATTTATTCTTTAAAAAGTTATTGAAAAATTTTGTTGGCACTGGTTACCAAAATGCTGTCACTATTAAAACAGTTGCCTTTGACTAAGATTTACTTTATTACACATCATCACCAAACAGTTATTACTAAGTACCTGCTGTGTTAGTAGGGCCCAATGCACCATATCAATCTCCCCATTTTGTTTCTATTGCACTTCTGTGACTTTAGTTGGCAGAATGTTTTTCTGTGTCCAGTACTCTCTGTAGAATATCTGAGGGCAAGACCAAGGCATGATTTAAAAAATTCCTACATATTATACCCCTCTGTCTCTTAGAAGCCTTATCTTGTACCTTGCATGGAGAAGTTTGATAATTTCTTTAGTAAAACTGATGATATACTTCAGTGCTATAACTTTATAGGTAAGAAAAATGCAGTAGTAAGTCCATTTGTAAAAATATAACCTGATATTGCAATCAATTGTTATATAGCTATATCAACATGACAGAATAAATATTGTTTTCTAAATTGTTGGCTATGAAATTTAGAAAATCTAAATCTAGACATTGTTTCACATTTTCCTTGCCTTTTACTTGTTTAGTAGAGATTCTTTAAATGTTAACCAAAAACCTTTCTGTTTTCTTAAAAATTAATCAGAATTGATTCATGCAGATTTATTCGATAGAGGTTCAAGCATCCATTCATGCTGACTGTGTCCATCCTTCCCAGTCATGACTGTTAACTGGGCAGTATCGATAGAAATACCAAGATAAAGATAAAAGATACACCAGTTGGGTTATAATTACAGAATGATACAGTGTCTGCCTCATTTCAAAAAACAGCCCTAATGCTATGTTTTAATCAGTACAATATTTATATAATATGCTGCACTTTAAGTTTTAGATTAAAAAAGGAAAGATATCAATATCTGTCTTGTAAAGAGAGATAGTGCTCAAAATATCATATCTTCCTCACTAACTCCCTGGAATTGGGGGCTGTGATTTAGCCATTGTTTTACTTATAACCTAGGGTTACATAGTGACATGTGAAACAAGAGAAAATTTTCAAAAAATTTGTATGTGAACATTTCCCTTTTTTTACTCTGTTGAGTGCCTGAGCTCTGCCTCCCTAAACCACCATCCCTGATGGCATTACCTCTCCTCCTGCTTTGGAGTTTCTGGCACGGAATAAAAACCATGTCTGTGGCATAGCTTTTGAATATTTGCTGCTAGGCTGCTTATCCTTAAAAAGAAAAAAATCTTTTTTGTGGACTAGTAAGTAAATTATCAAATCTGTCCAATTTGTATTTAATAAACGAATCATCTGGAGACACGTAGAAAAAACACCTACCATTTGAATTGACCATGTGTGGATATGTCTTGGTGCATGTGTAATGATCTGTCTAGCTAGTTCACTGTAAATAATAGCAAGCACTTTCCCTGAAAGGACATGTATGAACTAAATTAAAAAATATTTTGAAAATATAAAGCACGTTACCCCAATGCTACCATAGTAACAAAGTTATCTTAGATTTTTTATAGATGTTTATGGTGCTTGCTTATACTGGTATCCATGTTTAGCATCACTGTGATCATAGTTCATATGTAACTAATCATTTCTATGCTGTCTGAATGATTAAGTTTCTGAAGCATATCACCGTGGGCCAAAGAATGTGGACCAATGACTATTGGGCTCTCACTGCTAAGAGAGTAATTGGCAAGAGAGTGTTGGTGAAGGCAGAAGCACCCTCTATATTCTTGTCTGAGAATAGAGAAAACAGCACCTTATCTGTATTGTTATTTTAAAAGTGGTACATTTACATATTAACCACATTTGCTAGGAATTATTATATGCTGGGTGTCATGTCAAATGCTTGGTATAGCAATCCCTGCCCTTATGGAGATACGGTCTAGTGTGCAATCGAAACAGCATGAAATAGCAAAGGAGGTATTTAGGGGACCGTGGGGAAATATGGCAGATGGTCTGGCTGCAAGATCATTGTGAAGCCCAGTGCAGCTGAATCAGAGAGTATGAGAAAAACCGGTTAAAAACTGAGGCTAGAGAAATAGTGGAGGCTAAGGTGGCAGATATGCAGTTGAAAACAGTATTTTTGGATGATACTTGAGAATAAATGAAAGGAGCAAATGTGAAAACAAGAGAAATTTTAGAGGCTACTGTAATAATTCCAGAGAGAAGAGATATAACCTGGACTAGGGAAGTTCATAGCAGGAGGGGACAATATTTAGAAGGTAGAATCCAGGGCAATTATGGAAAACAGAAAGAAGAAAAAATTATTCATTTAATATCGCCAAAAACAGCCCATTAAATTCCTATCAGACATATGTATATGCATATATACTTATGTATGCACATATATTTATATATAGTGATAAGCATATTTGTGCTTATTGCCTACATATTTTTTTATTTTGTAGCTGAGCCTAATTAAAACTATGAAGTAGATGAAGTTTGACTTCATCACTGTTTACCTTTTTGTTGAGGTTTTCTCCCTAATTTGGGAATACTTTTTCTTTCCCAGGTGCTCAATATCATTATTTTGGTGTCCTAGGCATTCCTATCCAGGTCCTGCCTCCTAACCCCTTACTTCCTGTGCCCTGTTATCAAAACCAACCTCTTTATAGGGTATGATGGTAGGCAGAATCATGGATCCCCAAAGATGTTTATATCCTAATTCCTGAAACTTGTGAATATGTTACCTTATATGGCAAAATGGATTTTGCAGATGTGATTAAAGACCTTGAGATGAGATTATCCTGGATTATCTAGATTGGCTCAGTGTAATTACAAGGGTTTTTAAAAGGTGGAAGCAGAAGAATCAGAAAAGGAGATATAAAGATGAAAACGGAGCTCAGAGAAATAGATACTATGCTGTTGGCTAGGAAGATTTAGGAAGGGACCATGAGCAGAGGGATGTGGGTGACCTCTACAAGCTAGACAGGCAAGGGAATGAATTTTCCCCTGGAGCTTCCAGAAGAAATGCAGCCCTGCATACATCTTGATTTTAGTTCAGTGGAACCCAGTTTGTACTTCTGACTTCCAGAACTGTAAAATAAGTAATCTCTGTTGTGTTAAACTACTAAATTTGTGATAATTTGTTACAATAGTAATTGGAAACAAATACAGAAATCTACCTAAAAGAAGCAGATAGATTTACTCACATGAAGGTGTAGACAACTGACAAATGTGTAGTCTTTTTTTTTTTTTAACTCTGAAGAATGACTTTCTAATATTACAATTTCAGAAATCAGTCCGCTGGGGAAGATATTTTGGGTTTGGGTGCAGGCAGATGAGTGGTGAGCGTATGTGACTGGAAGAACTTTCCTGGAGACCTTTACAATACTCAGGCTTCCAGGAGCCATCTTTCCTCTTGCTTGTCCCACAGAGACTTACCAACTCAACTGAGCTCAGTGCAAGCATTGCATGTGAAGTGCCTTTGAGTTATAAAGGATTTATACATACACTTATGTATGTATATATCCATATTTTGGCATGAATGTGGATTTAGAGACTGTGTAGTGCATTTTTACACATTCAATTTCAATTATTTCTATTTTTAAAATTAATATTTTGGATTTTGTATTGGCTCAGATAATTATTTCCAAGAGATTGTGTATTCACATGTCTTTGAATTATGATCTCTCCCAAAAGGGAATTTCCTGCTTCTCAAATAAACGACAGATGTCGAATGCGAGGGAACAGGGAGTAGAACGGGATGCACTCAGAAAGATGAGAGGATATTTTCTGTTGGGTGACAGAACTACAAGATTAAATAGGTGTTCAATGAATTGGAATAAATTGAAGAAGTAGAGTGTCACTTGACACTTGCATTGCTTCTAATTTATCAAAAACACTGCAGCCTAAGAAACATGTCACTGATCCTCTTTATTTACTAGTTGGAGAGAGAAAAGAATATTTTTGTCAATATATTATACATGTCTCTAAACCAAAGCTTTAGGCTCCAAGAACAAAAGAATATCAAAGATATTATTAGAGCAGGAAGAGAAAAGTGAACTCTTAGGAAACTGGGGCTTAATAGATTTAAATTCGCATCTGCAATTATTCCTGACCTGAATGATAGCCAACTCTGACACGGGTGAAGCCTATTTCTGACTGACTCACCTAAGTAGATGCTCTGCTGCTTTTCTCAGCACTTGAGGCTTCCTGGAGAGGTTCCAGGACTCCCTCAGAACATATTACTGTGATCCTCTCTCAATATTTCAAAATATTCAAAGGCAGGGCTGGCACTATATCAGGAAGAAAGTAGTGACATCTCAGTATCAAATGACTAAAAATTATTACAGAGGGTTGTCAGACAATTTATATTTGTATAGCTTGTGAAAACACATGATCTCATTGGAACTTCATAGCAATATGAGGACAACAACAGAGCAGATAATATAAAAATCCACTTTATAATCTTTAGGAACTATGCCTAAAAGATGTTGAAATACTTATTTCAGATTATAGATTTAGTAAGTTATAAAGCCAAGAGTGTTCCCTTGGTCTGATGCCTTGTCTGGAGTGGAATCCAGCACACCCCGAACTTTCTTAAAAAGTGATCTGCTGATGCCCTGAAGCCTAAGTATCAGGAGCACTTTTTAAAAAATTGATGCCTGGGCTTCACCTGTGATCTTCTGGGCATGGAGTTTGGGACCCTGCCTTTTAAGGAAGTTTACCAGGGAATTCTTTTGGACACCAAAAGTCCAAGAACTTCAGAGCTTCTGGAGTTTCTTGTTTCTCAAAGTGCAATCTGTGGGTCAGCATCAGACCAGCATCACCTGATCTGTTAGGAATGCAGGATCTCATTCCAAATTTCAGACTTATGGGATCAGAATCTGCATCATAAGAAAATTCTCAGAAAGTCACTGACATTAAAGTTTGAGAAGTACTGGTATAAATCTCCACATTAAAAGCTAATGACTGTCTTATCAAATTGAGAATGATACAGTTGGGATTCAATACATTAATGTGACTTTGGGTTTTTCCTGAATGAAGCCCGAGTCAGTTTTTCCCATTTCCGTGTCTGACATAGGATGATGCAAGGCCTGCATTAGAGGACCTACTTGGGCTGACTCTACACATCAGACAAGCTTATGGAAAACGCTGCTCCGCTGTCCAGACTGCTGAAGCAGTGAGGCGCATCAGATAGGAAAACCCTAGCTATCTTGTTATCTCTGCATGCTGTCTGCTACACAAAACTGAACCCTGAGATAATCCTGATCAGCATTAAGCACTGAAACTTGAGGAAGGAGAATTCGAGCAAGTGGAAAATTCTGGAAAGGAGACCCCAGGTAGGAAACGAAATTACCATCAGTGGGAGGTAATACCTGTACCTCCTATTCCTGGAGAACTTCTGTTTTTCAAAACTGTCATAGTGGATAGAAGGCTATCCACTGAGGTTAAGATCTCCAAGGAAAGATTTGTGATAACTGACACCCACTTTGCAAAATGAACAACTTCTTATCCCTCTGGAAGATTTAATATTTGTTCCAAGAAATCCAAGTGCTTTCCATTTCAGAAAAAAACAAAACAAAACAAAACAAAACAGGATTTAATGTTGTTTTAGCAATGAGAAGCTCATGATGGAGAGAGAAAACACAGCAGCTTCCTGAACTATTTCCAATATGTGATTCATATATGATAGGTCATCTGTGAAAAAGTTATATCAAATCACCATTAGACTCATTTGGCAGGATGTATTCTTGACTGATGCAGAGTGAAAGGGGATGATTTAAAGGGCCAGAAAACAAATCATGTTCCTAGTAGTTTCTAGCAGAGACCAGGTAATTTTGACTTTACCTAAAATATTTTGTTAGAGGAGAAATAAATATACACAGAAATAAACAGATAAAAACACAGAGCAGAAAAAGATTCTGAAAAAAAAAATTACGTGGAAAATCATTGATTTAAATATCTATGTTAAGTTTTTAACTAAAAAAAATTTACCTCAACTATTGGAGCTCCTGACATCCCAAGAGGACCAGGAGATCATGTTTCCGAAAGGATTACATGCTTTCTATTTAATTTCCAATAACTTGGTGTTTAGAGGTTGCTTTAAATTTAACCTTAAGAGCCAGTCTAGAAAGTGGGATGGAAGAGGATTTTTTAAATTCATTTTGAGGAAAAAGAATTCTTAATAAAGCAACCAGACTCCAGGACAGCATTAGCTCACCCCTGAAAAGTGAAAGCAGACAGTATTAAACTTTTAAAAGCTTACTTTAAAGGAATGTGGAATTGGGTAATATCATTTTAGTGCAAAGGTAAGGAAGAGACTGCGTTATATTATTTATCCCAGGATCTTTGAAGGTAACTGGCTCCCCCACTTTTCCACGCTCCCCTCCCCCACTGGTCCATTTTGGTGTTAATGAGTATTAAGCTCATATATCAAAGGAAGAATAATAAACCTTTCACTGTCAACCCAAAGGATGTCTTTACTTTTCTCCTTGCAGCTGTGAGGCAGGGAAGGTAATTTAAGATATGAAAACCAGAAAAATTACATAAAAATTTATAAAGGGGATACTGTAAGAGGTATGAAATTGCAGAGTATTTTAAAAAAGAATTTTACCTGTGTATTAAGCACACAGTAGTGAAGGAAAGAGTACTTCTTTAAGGAATTGACAACGCGGAATTAGAAACTTGGAGTAAAAATTTAGAAACAAAGCCCCTTGTATTTGCCTTTGAAATGACAAATGTGAACATTTAAGCACTAATTGTATCATGATTTCTAAAGATGAACTGATTGATGGTTTGGAAAGCCAGTTTTACATCTTGTACATGATACTAAATTAGAAAAGAAGGTAAATAATGAAGGGCCATTCAGGGTGCTACTAACTAAAGTATTTAAATCATTGTAGTGCTATCGCCAAAGCTTACTATAGTAAATGAACTTAGAGTTTAGGGCAGAGTAAAATATTCCTCTTGAAGACAGCAAGAGCAAGTCTCTGTGAATGAAAATGTCACAATGTGCCAATCGAAAAGAAATTTCAGTTATAAAAAAATCTTCAAACTGAGTGATTCAATAAATTCGACACAGAGAGAAAAAGTTATGATTCAAGAATAGAATAAACACATGGGCATAAAGGAGTTCTCAGGCCTGCATACAGCTGCTCCAGGCTGGTTTTGAGCATGCAGTTTAGGAGAAAGTTGGAACATATTCAAACAAATGAGCAAGTGATTTGAGAATGAAAGGATGTGCTTTCTTTCTTCCTGATACCAAGGTTTTGTTACAGCTGCCTCTGTTATTGTGGTTATACTACTATGCTTCTTAAATCAAATTACTTTTTTACTGTCTTGAAGCTTAGGTGGTCTATGACTTTAAATCACAGGATATAGAAGAATTGAAAGTGTACAACTGGGGCAGAACTTTGCAGAGGAGCCATGCAGCTAATCACCAATACGCTGGTTAAGGCAGACATACATATCTGCAGTCCTTCTGGTCACCTCTGTGATGAGACTGAGGCTTCTTGAAGCTCAAACCATCTCTCACTGGAATTGATATTTCATCATTAAAGATTCAGTCGTTAAAGACTTTTTTATGTCTTGCAGTTACCCATTTGCAGGTAAAAGCTTATGAGAATAGTGATCTCCTATGTCATTGTGAGTTCAATCTTTAGCAAGAGGTTAATGAACAATTTGTTATATTGCTGGTAGGAAATAAGAGAGCCAGAAATTATTTCATAATTTAGGGCAACTGACTCATGGATTACAACATAGATTTAATGGAAGGCTTCAAAAGAGCTACCTCTGTTTCTTTTTTTTTTTTTTTTTCTTCCCTCTACTCCCTTTATTCTTTTCTTCTTCATCTGTATTTTTTTAAAGGGCTTTACTGAGAAACTTGTGCCGCTCACCTACAGAAATGTGAAGTATATCAGTTATGAAGCACATAAAGCATCTCTACGTTGCTCTTTCCTTTTCTGTTTGCTAGTCCAGGCTCTCACATTTACAATGCCCCTGTTCTCTTTGGGAGCTCAAGTGCCTTATTCTTGCTAACAAGAGAAGATCTGATAGAAAATTCACTCTAAACTGTTAATGATTTATTGTATGACTCCTGCTATAGATAAATGTACCTGCAAAGAAGAAGAGAGAGCAGATAGGAAGAAGAGGGCAATGCTTAACCAAACAATAACTAAAGGAAACTCTTCAAACATTTTACTACTTGCAAGAGAGAGACAATTTGGGATTAGGAGAGGTTCTTCTAATATTCTTTAAATCATTCTGTTTCTGCATGAAGATAAGACAACTTGTATTTATGAGGAAGGTCAAGTTATGTTACGGGGAGTAAGGTCAATGCTTTATAAAAATTATGGTCATATTTTCATCTTATGACAGATATTTTTATAATCCAGCAGTCTTTTAAGGGGCCAATTTTATTCTCAATCCTCAAAAACAAATTGATTTGGGGGCACAAACACAAGACATCTTTGAAAATAAATGTACTCCCTAGCTCATATTTTAAAAAAGTGAAATATAAAATCAAATAATATAAATTTCAATAAAATTTTAAATTTTATGTGATAGAATTTATTTCTTTAACTTAAATACATAAGGGTATAGCATTCTATACAGAATATTGATGGGAAAAATTATAGGAAGTTGATGTATGCTAAGGACAAGGAAAAACTTATTGGTAAATGATTTTCAATGTTGTTTCAGAGAATGATGAACTTTGAGAAATCTCAATCAGCGTGCTTTCAGGAAACAGCAAACTTGAACTCAGTCATTGAAGAGAATTTGATAAATGAACCTTTTATAAAAGAGTGGGTGGGGTAAATAGAGAAATCAATAAGGGATATATAGTACCAAAGGGCTAGCAAAAACAGGCAAGGAAGCAACCAAAAAGAGTAACTACATGGGCAGGGCTATCTGGTAGGCCTATGGCCTTCTATAGTGGAATAAGCTCGATCATGGTGACCTGGTAGAAGAGAGCTGGAAAAATAAAACCTTAGCCAGCCTTACTCTCTTCCCATCCAACTATTTTCTGTCCCTTCTTTTTGGCAAAAACCAAAGGGAAACCAAAATGCAAGAGAGCTTGTAGACAGAATCAATACAGATCAGCCCTGTGGAGAACAGGGCATAGTGGAAAGGGGAAGGGAGAAGATCTGGAGGGCTGGATGGAAAATAGTCAACACAATTGCCCATCGTCAACTCCTTTCAATTTTTATACCTGAATTTTTCATTTTCCCATCTTCAAGACCAGTCTCATTGTAGAATTTCAGTCATCAGCATGTTGGTGTTCTTGTAAGTTTTCAGACTATTTCTTTTGTTCTCATTTTGTCATTAACAATTTCACAAAAATGCAATACAAAAATTTTAGTGTCTTCTCTCTGACTTTCATCATCTCGAGGTGCTAAGTACAGTCATGATTGCTACTGGTAGGTCTTAAATTGGGGCAATATTCTTGGATTCCACAGCTATTCTAGAAAACTGGAGGGCTATATCCCATGAAACATGTAACGCTTTCTCAAATTTTTGAGACATTACAACAAGAAGATAAAGTTGGTTGGTTACTGAAGAATAGATAAGTAGAAGAAACATTACTCTAAATTGTACTTTGGAGTCCTGTAGTGATACAAGAATTAACATTGGTAGGTTCACAGCTTTCTCCTCTCCAGAATCATGTAATAGTGAGCCAAATATTGCTCCCTTTCTCTTTAATAGTGTATTTAACAGCAATGGAATTGCAGGAGGGTAGAAAGAGGAAAATACTTGCATGGGAGGTGGATATGGAGGGAAAGCTGGGATAATTATGATGAGATTATCTGAAATTATCTGTAATAAAGAAGCAAGTAGAAGAGCAAAAGAGATTTCTGAGGACTATATATTTAGAGCCTCATCATTATTTTTCATGCAAGCATATATTTTGAGTTTTTGTTAAAATTACTTCTGGTTGCTAACTGTATTTTCTTAAACCATGCCACTACTTTGAATCAGGACTATGTAGAGACCAAATTTATAAAAATTAGTCTTTTAGAGATTGTCATTCAAGATTCTAGATCTCATGTAGGCACATGACTGTACTTCAAGTCATCTTTCTAAATGGGAGTTTGGAGAGATCATTTACCATAACTGCTGACTTATTGGAACAATTATGAAAGGAAGATGTTGTTAGGAAGGGATATCATGCCTGAATTGACAGTTATTGGAATAATTAAATTATAAAGACCACATTAATATTAATTACAAAATTTTGAAACAAACCAATGGAAATATAATACAGTAAAAAATATATGGTTTAGGAATTAGCCATTTTGGAGTCAGAGAATAGCTACTCTTCTTTGAAGAGCATGCCAGGTCTAGCACTAAAATATTGTGTGGAATCAAAGTTACAAAGATTGAGGTCTATGGGTGACTGACTTGTTGCCCAGAATGAATGTGTGGTAGGCTGGACCATTACTTATAATCAGATGCCACAACTATTAGCAAATATTTGTTAACAAGAGAATATTGTTCCGTCTTTGTATCCAGACTAGAAGAATTACTGTGGAATGCAATCTGCCAACAGACAATGTGAGAAGTAGATACTCAAAAGCACCTAAGTCAATTTCATAGGGGGGCAATTTGCAGAAATTAGTAAGAATTGGATTATTTCTCTATTGAGCCTGTAAAGTCCAACTATAGGTGAACTCAACTGAGCTAAGGCATTCAAAGCTGAAGTGCTAGGGCAAATGTGAGAAGCCAAAAGTCACTCAAGTATTACTCTGTTCCTTGAAAATTGACACTTGAACTGAAATCTCGTTGAGTGGGTGTAAGGGGATCCATTAGTCTTAACTGTAGAATGTCCCTCAGCCAGGTTTATGGGAATTAGACCACTAATGTGCTGCCACTGAGGCATAAGCAGCATTACTTTGACCAGTGACACAGTGGGATATCCACTGGCTAAATACCCCCATGCAATCTTCCCTCTCCATAATGAATGCAAAGCCTTGTAGAGGGAAGTATTAAATGCTAGAGCCTCATGTTTGTTTCCTGGGGAGTCACCCATTTCCCAGATAGGAAAAAATGTGGCTGAACATAAATAATTCACATGGACATCGTCACAGATTTTACCTCTCCTCCATGCCACCAATAGTAATCCTATTATTTTCCAATCAGTTTTCCTCCTTGCTTTCTTCTCCTAAAGAGGAAGGATTTTTTCTTAGTACAATTGATGATGAAAGGATTTGCAGGGAGAGAGCTGGAAGTAGAAGGAACATTGAGAGAATTGTGGAGAAAGTTGTAATGGAGTAGCTGAGCATAGAGAGACTTTGTTAGAACGTAAATGGATTTCAGTGTTTCTGAGGATTACATTATCTTGGTTTGGAAAAATTTACACAACTTACAATTTTGGGAATATGTAATTTCTTATTTTTAGGTAATTTAACATTTTATTTTGATTCAGTCATTCAAAAATATGTTGCTGGAAGTAGCTGGGGATAGTAGGAGAACAAAAGGCTAACCAAGTACTGGCTCTCAAGGACTTCAATTTGCAGGTGCTTTGTATAGTGTGGTCTCTTGTGGTTTACAGATTGTCTACCCTCATTAGTATTCTGTAATAGAACATATAGGTTCTAGACTTATTCAAAATAGGAACAGCAACAACAAAAAAACACAGGCAAAATTTGCCTTTGGTGGCCATGGTCTCATTTTTCTGCATGTTTCTCTTAGGTTCTGGGGTCTCTCTTATCAAACTCTTTTAATTTCTGTACCTCATATTCTGCTCCCTCTTTCTGATCTTAAAATCTGCACACTGTGCTATTTGGAGAAAGTTTTTTAATTTCTTAGAATTTTAAAGTTTTTGATTTACAAAATAAGGATTCTAATCTCTGAACTTTAACTCATTGTGTTGCTAATGAAAATCGAATGAGGTAATGAATGAGAAAGTGCTTTGGAAATTATAAAGTGCAGTAAAAATGTAATTATTTAGGAGAATTGTTTACAGATTGGCTATAACCTTGGCTAAACTAAGGTATAGGGAATTTTCAAAAGTACCATTCTCTGGGCCCCTCCTCCTAGAGATGCTTATCTAGTTGATCTGGGGTCTTGGTGTAAGAATAATTTAGGAGCTCCCCAGTGTTTCTACTGAGTAGCCAATGTTTACCACCGGTTTATTTCTGAGAGAGTTTATGACTTCCCCATGATAGGTTTTCTTTTTCTCTTTACATTTTAGTTCTCATCATGAATTGTGAAATTAGGGACTTTGTCTTCTTTTAAAGGAATTTCAACTTTTGGGAAGATATTTGCTAGAGTGTCTTCATAGAAGTTTTGATGCCTCCCATAGGATTTGCTTTTATCTCCCACTAATAGGACCAACCTTGGAATAGTCATAGAAGTCATAACTGGAAAATGAAAAGAGCAGATTACCAAGTTGGGCTCATACTAGTAAGGACTAATGTGGGGTGTTTTAAGCCTCAGAACCATAAAAAGCAGTAGAATCTATAATGAGAGCAGTCTTTATGACCATAGCTATTAGAATATTCTGGTGATGCATTTTCCCCTTTCCTGTCTTGCCCACTCTCCCCAGGAAACACAGATTGTTCCCTGACTCCTTTGGTGTGTGAAGATAAAATAATCCAGCCATAGAAACAACTTGGTTAGGATTTTATCATTGCAATCATGAGCAGCTATGTATTGAAAAGAGGTTAATTAACTTTAGCTTATTTTCCTATTGCCAGGATGTATTTAGTGTAAACTACTCATGTGTAATACAGTATTTCATAAGTTTATAGATATCCATCTATGTGTATAAATGTATATGTATATTTTAGAATTTGATGCTTAATTTTAATCTTGACAACTGACATCAAATTTCCACTAACTTTGCTAAACATCTGTATACTTTATTATTTAGCACATTTATATTTATATTTTCCTTTGATAAAAACATATTTCCATCTTTTAAACTGAATTTTAAAATGATTGGTCATTTGTCCACCTGATGCTGAAAACGAGTCTGAAAATTTCCAATGGAATTCTAAGCAGTCATTCCAATCATTGCCACTCATCACTATACCTGCAATTGTGCTGCTATTATTTAAAAATAATATCATAATAATTCTTTTGAAAAATAAAAATGGAACCATTAAGCATTGCAGATCTATTTTATTATCATAGGAAGTAGTTGAGAAGTAATTTATTCTATATGTCTATATGTCAATGGCATTGATTATACACTGGAGAACTTCAGTTTTTAAGCGTTCATGTATGCCTTGACTTAAGATTATCTGAAATATAAAATATGAACTAATACATCTGATAAACTTGAAACAAATATTTGCATTATAAAATAATTTGCCTTAAGAGTCTTCGAAAGCTAGCTCTGAAACTGTTAAGCTCATACATTTCTGCTGATATGGTAAATTGAAACTGGTGATTCGTTTGTGGGAAATTATCTTAAGAAAAAAAAATTAAAAACCTTACAATTAGGTCTACAAATTTGTTCGTCATCATATTATGTAGACTGAAAAAAAGGAAATAGACTAAATATCTAACAATTGGACAGTAATAAGGTAAATTACATTATATTTACTGGATGAACAATAACAAAGTTTTAAAAATGAATATTTAAAAATTATGATAAATTGTATGCTTAAAAATGGTTAAGATAGTAAATTTTGTTATGTGTATTTTAAAACAAGAAACAAATCTTATAAAATATGGAAGCAATGTTTATTAGCACATAATATTAGATAAAAACAGAATAAATTATGAATCATGGCAAGTATGTGCAGATGGAAAAAGACAAAAAGGATATATTCAAAAATCAAAATTGTATTATTTAAAGTGGTAAGATCATAGAGAATTTTTCTTCCATTTAATATTCAATATTTTAAAACATTATTTTATAAGAAAACTAGCTTTACATGGAAAATCTAACAAAATAGATTGAATTTATGTGCAGAGATCAGGGACCCATTTCAAATTCTTATTGTCATTAGTCCTATCATCTAATTAGATGTGTAAGAGAACTCAATAATTTACTTTTATTCTTGTACTGAATGTTTCATACAAGATGTTATTGCAAATAAATATTTTCAGATGCAAACAAGGAAAAAAACTAGATATATTAAAATTTGTGTGGGTTAGAGATGAGATAGTTATTCAGTATCTCATTTGAAAAACAAGACAGAAATAAACAGAAAAAGATGCTGCTGAAAAAAATGATGAAAACATAGGGGCTATTTTTATTTTCTATGGTACAGGAGTGCTTCACCATTCTAACAGTGTTGAGTACTGAGGAGTCTTAATAAAACTTAAACTTATCTTTTAAGCTCTAAAACTAAATAAATACTAACAAGTATTTTGATGGGAAGCTTTCTAAAATGTATTACACACTTCCCTGCCTTCCTAAGTGGTTTCCACTGAATTTAATCTGACGTTTTTAGTTTGACTTACATTAGTGGCTTTACACTGCCAAGCGTGAATAATTCTTTTGTTTTTAAAGTTGCTCTGTCTTCTCCTTGCTATCAAATGTCACTTCTTTAACAAATGACATGAGTCTGCCTCAGTGGAACATCTTCTTATTTACATGTGAATTTCCTGTGTCCAATTCTCTCTGATCAGGTAACCTCTATAAGATTTTTTGAACTTTGCATATTATGTGGTTAATAATGTAAATCATTTGGCATCTTGAAGAGTAACAGGTTTGATTTTTTGGAAAGTTCTCTGGATAGCCCAGTGGCTGTGTTCTTCATCTAGAATGTACAAGTATATTCTGGAATGGTGAGGCTTTCAGAAGTCTGGCTTCCAAATAAATGTAGAATTACAGAACTATTGTAATATAGTAACTCTAGAAAAAGAGGAAAAAAAGGTTATAAGCAAATTATGTTTTGTCAGTGCTGTGATTATAGGTAGAATGTAATAAATAATCCAAAAAGGAAGCCAGAAATTGGAAGATTTCCAAATGGGCAAAAGTTGGCATATGGAGTAATGAAATATAAAAGAGAAAGGAAAGAAGAGTTCTTTTTGTTATTAGAACTTTCAATATTCAATATATATAAGGCTTTGCTCATAGCAGCTAAATGCGGGTTTTTCTGAATGTCTAGCAATTCATACTGAAGAAAAGAGGAGACTACAAAGGTTCTCAAAAAATAGGAGGAAGAGACTATAAAATTATAGTCTTTAAATAAAACTTACATCTCTAATTGTTATATTCTAAAGCCAGTATCAAAGATGCGACTGAAGACCTGTCCAAACTCATAAAATGTAACAATTCCATCCACTTTGGCCAGAACAAAACTCTTATGATTCTAATACTGTGAACATTTTTTTATTCATGGACTCCAAGTCTTTTCTTTGTATTTGAAGTTCCAGAAGAAGAGGAGGAAGAGACAGGTGTAAGAAACATTTAAAGAAATAATGTCTGAATAGCTTGCAAATTTAGTGAAAAATGTAGGTCTACATCTCCTCCAAACTCAAAGAATCTTAAGCAGAATAAACACAATCACATCTAAGCATTATCAGTATATTGCTGAAAACTGAAGGTTAAAATATTTCTTAAAAGTAACCAGGATAATGTTAAAAATATTCCTTTCTTATTAGAAACTATAAGCCATAACACAATGGAATGGCATCTTTGAAAAAAAAAATACCATCAGTCTAGAAGTTTAGCTTCAGTGAAAATACCCTTTAAAAATGTTGGCAAATTTTCAGATTAACAAAGTTGAGAGAATTTGTTTTTAGCAGATCTGCACTAAAAGATATATTAAAGGGAGTTCTTTAGGCTGAAGGGAAATGATATTAGGTAGAAACTCAGGTCTGCATGAAGAAATAAAGAACCAGCAATGGTAAATATGTGAGCCAAAATAAAATATTTGTTCTTATTTTTAAATATGTTTAAAAGACAATAGACTGTTCAAAGCAAAAAAAAGAAATGACAAAATGTCATTTCTGTGCATTTATAAAGTATGTAGAAGTAAAATTCATAATAATAGTACAAAAGAAGGAAATAGCATAAATACAGGTATGTTATTCAGAGGTTCTTATATCAGATGGAAATTGGCATGATATTAATTCAAATTAAGTTAGGGATGCATATTTAAACTCCAGTAAAATTACTATGAGATAAAAGTAAAATACAATAGAAGATATATAATGTAATAATTAGAAACATGCAATCCATAAGAAGGCAGTAATGATACAAAAAAAAGATGAGACACAAAGAAAACAAGTAGTAAGACAGTATACATAAACATTAATATATAAATAACTATATTAAAATGAACTAAATACTTAAAAGGAAAAGATCAGATGAGAAATAAAAAAAGCACAGCTACTAGATGGTCTTTAGAAGATTAATGTACTTTAAATATAAATATTCAGATTAGTTATAAATAAAATGATATGCTGTGGGAATGCTAATTATAAGCACGCTGAGCAAATATATTATAAGCACGCTGAACAAATATATTAATTTCAGGCAAAGAAATTTCAAGAAAAGAATTATTATGAGAGAAAAGAGACATTTTATAATGATAGATGGTCAATTTATTAAGAAGACATACCCTAAATGAGTATGAACCTAATAAGAGTTGTTCAAAATAAATTAATCAACAATTTTCAGAACTGGAGAGAGAAACAGACAAATCTATATAGATTTTAACAGCACTGTTTTAGTTATTGATAGACTAAGTAAACAAAGAAAAGGAAAAAGTAACTAGAGAAGACATGAACATCTTTATCAATCAGCTTGGATTAATTGACATTCATAGTACACTAAACCCAAACACAGTAGAATTCATATTCTTTGTAAGTGCACATTAAACACTCACTAAGATTAGTCTAAATAAATTCAAAGGATTAAAAGTTGGACTTTATAAAAATTTAAATGTTATCAGAGAATAAATAAGCAAGCTATATACTGGGAGACAATATTTACATTATATCTGCCTAAGAACTGGTATCTAAACTATATAAAATACTACTAGAATTTAGTAATAAGAATCAAAGCAACCCCCAAATAGGTAAAAATGAGAACAGACACTTCATAAAAGATGATATACATATGGCCAATAAGCACTTGAAAAATGTTCACCATCACTAATCATAAGGGATATGCAAGATGAGATACCATATAGAGTGGTATAAAATTAAAAAGACTGACAATACCAAGTATTTTTGAGGTTTTGGAACAATTGTAACTCATGCATTGCTAGTGGAAACGTAAAATAGTAGAACTTGTTTCGAAATTTCTTATAAATTTAAACTACCCCAATTCTAACCCAGCATTCCCACTCCTATTTATCCAACAGAAATAAAAATATATATCCACAAAAATGGTCACAGCAGTTTTATTCATAAAATACCCAAACTGGAAACAATTCAAATATGCCAGCAGGAGAATGAAGAAACATGAGATACTACTCAGCAATAAAAATGAACAAACTAATTATATCAATGTGGCTGCAGAGGCAGGGATCAGGGGTGGCATGGTGGGGACTGACTTAGTAGTCTTGCAGAATAGAAATTCTGGCATGACATAAATATTCTATATAGGTAGGTGGGTTACATGGGTGTTTGCATTTGTCAAAATTAAAGTGCACTCTGGAAATAGGTTCATATCTTCATAAATAATAAAAAGAGAAATCCTGCTTGGGACAGGATAGACTATAAATAAATGTAAACTTCTATTTTTCTTCTCCCTAAATATAGTTTTTTTTTCCCTCTCACTTTTAAGATTACACCAGAGACAGAATGAAAAATTCAAAACTCTTGGTTAAGGAAAACAGTTATATTTAGCAAGTCAGAGAACACCCTAGAAAGTCAGCATTAGTGTTGTGCTCCTTTTGAGAACCTATAGTTTTATGCTGCAGAGATGGAAGTTAAGGTTTATTCAATTTACTTATGCTCCCAAAATACCTGGTCGGTGAAGAGATGCTTATCTTTATTCCCCAACACCCGCAGAGGTTTCGAAATGTGTTCCATTTGTATTTTCAAAATTCTTGGTGGATGAGCAGAAATGAGAAATATTTAAAAGCTCTGTGACTTCCCACCTGCTGATTTTAAGTGTGAGGAGATCTTTAATCGAACAAACTAATTCTTTGGGGAGAACGTTTTATATATATTTTGCTTCATGTTAAAGCTGTTTCCATGGAATTATCCTATTTTTAAAATAAATGTTGACATTTTGAACTAATCTTTAATATTCTATGAGAAATTAATTATTGATTAAACATCCCTTGTTAAAACCAAGCCTAGAATCCCTGAGGTTTTTCTGGCAAGGGAATCTCTTGGTAGGGACTGCCCACTGCCATTTCTATTGACCCCAGAGATCCATTTCTCCCCCTTTTAAAGCTTTTAGTTAAATGTAAATTAAACCACCTCCTCTTGATATTTTCTGTACAACTGAGATAACCTATAATTTTCAGAAAGATTTCAGTTAATCTAATAATGAACAAAAGAGAAAAAAGATCAGAGAATACAAGAAGTAAAAATAGGCGATAAAATGCAAGTTTTGGAATCTTATTCTTGCTAATTTGCTCCCATGTCTTACCTTATGAGAAAGAAATTAATTTTCCCGAAATGCCTCACAATTTCTTTCTAGCTTCTTCCCTGGGTTACCTGCTTCTCATTCTTTCATTAGCAAATTCGTGGTGATCAGTCACACAGTGAAAGCAGAATAAGCTGCTGTAAAATAATGGCCCAACCATTTTTTTAAACATATTTGAGATGTAACTGTCACATAACAGTGTGTAAGTTTAAGGTGTAAAACATATTGATTTGATACACTAATATATTACTATGATTCTCACTGTAGCATTAACTGATACCTCTATTCCATCATATAGTTATCATTTCTTTTTTATAGTGAGAACATTTAAGATCTAGTCTCCTAGCAACTTTGAAGTATATAATATAGTAATGGGCTGCTGTATTATCTAAACCTAAAAAGAAAAGCAAAAATTATAAGCGTTCAAAAGAAAACATGTGATAATATCTTTGCAAACTAGGGTAGGCAAAGATTTATTAGACAGGATAGTTTCTTCTTTTGTAAAATATAGACATAGAAGATATTTGCATCTATCTCTCATTCTGTATAAAAAGATGCATTCTGCTAATAACCACTATTTTTATTTGGAATTTTAGATCCTTTCCACTCTTCACTCATATCATCTGGGTGGAGCCCTGCTCACAAAGACTAAGGATAAACATGCAAAACAGATCTAATCCAATCAGGGTGCCCCATTACTCTGTTTACATTGATTTGTTCGGGAATGGGCAAGTGGCCAAATTAGGCCCACCAGAGGAAATCTTTATACAGAATTCCCAGAACAAGAGGTCCTGTATAAAGACTCTAACCTTTTAGTTGGATTTGACTGGGTTTGCCAGTCCCATAAACTCTGGCAGCCGTTTTGCAGCCATGAAGATAGAGCCCTTTGGAATTAATAACATTAAATATGGGTAATGTTATTTTATCCTTCATTTTCAGCAGGGCCTAGTGTCAGACATTCCCTTTGACTACTCAGTTACTGGAACCAATGTATTCCATTTTTTTGCTTGAGGCTAGTTCAAATAGGGTTTTCTGTGCAGCTAAAAGAATTAGCACTGAGACAGGGAATATTATCTATGACACAAAGTCAGATGTACTGCTGAAGGAATATCTAGAAAAGATTTTGTGATAAGGCTATGTAGTGAAATGGAAGAAATGTTGGGTTTAAATTCTCCATCATATATTATCTGTGTTATCTTTTATTTTAAATATTATTTATCAAGCATTTATTCTGTCAGGTAATTTGAAGGTAATTTTAGACATTCCATCAAATTTATTACTTCAACTATCCAATTAAATAGTTATTATTAACCTATTTCACAAATAAGGACCTAGGATTCATTTCCCAGGTAACATAACTGGTAAATAGAGGCAGGATTTGAACCCATGTACATGTAGCTCCAAATATGTGCTATTTATTATTATTGGACTTCTTTGTGTAGTTTTCTGTAAATTGTGAACAATAATATTATTTCCCAGTGTTAATATACTATAGCCATATTGTAGGCCCAAGTCATATGACTACCCTATAAAAGTGTAAACCACTATGTCATGTTTACATTTATTATAGCAGATTCAAATGCAGTGATAAGCAAGATTTTTCCACCCTATACATATAGTTTGTTCATAACTGAGCCTCAGGAAGATGTCTATAAAAGTCATTGTTAATATGTCTATAATATGTCTTTGACATCTGTTACACTCACCTTTTATTTTTGACCCTCTGACCTGCAGATCCCCACCCTATTCACCTGAAATAAAGAGTACAAAAGCTTAACTAGATTTAGAAAATACATTAACTTTCACGACCCCGTTTTCTCAACTAAGGCCTCAGGAATGAGGCAAAGTGGGAAGAGAATAGAAATTAACACTGAGAGATGAAAATAGAGAAAGAGATAAAGTATAAAAGATGGAGAGCTGAAAAAGAGTTCTATGATCGAGAGAGGGGGCCAGCTGTTATTTTCAACTCTGGTTACACAATATAATTCCCTATGGATTTTAGAAAAAATACCCATACCTGAGTCTCATTCTGAATCAAGAAAATCAGATTTCAGAGCTGGGGCAACTGGTATTTTTTCTTTAAAGCTCCACAGGTGATTCCAATGTGTAGGTAGGATTGAAGGTCATTGGAATAAAGGAGGAAAGTGGCACTTCTCTTTCAGTTTATGTAATTGTAGTCATTTTTATGTTTCAAATATTAATCCATCTATCAATTCATTAACTCACACTTCCTGCATTTATTTATTCATCCTTTCATTTATTCAGTTAGTCAATTACTTATCTAGCACTAATTCGCTCAGCCACCATTTTTTTTTTTTTTAAATTTATTCACTGATTTAGTCACAGTCATGTAGTCAATACACAAATACTTGCCAAGTGCCTCAGTTATGTGCTGGAGACAGAGAAGTGAACATGACAGGGTAGGTCATGGCCTTCCAAAGCATCAGCTGGTTTTGGCAGCGTTTCTTACTGTGTGTGCTGAGAAATATTACTTCTTTGGCTTCTTAAAAGGGATTATAGGAAACACTGGCTTATAGGTTAATTTTGAAGTTATGAAAACTTTCCTTTTAATGTCATTTGCATGGAATGCTAATAACTCTGCATCTCTGACACATTTAATGATACTGGAAATTTTAATTTTAAATTTGCTGAAGTGAGAGGCTGACTGAAGAAAATAAATAAATAATGTGTAATTACCACTTCCCTCCCACCTTCTACCAAATAAAGTTTAGTTTAATATCTACAGCTGAAAGATGCAGAAAATGACTATAATTAACTTTGGTTCAGTTCTTAGTCCTTTTTCTATTTCTAGATATTTCTGATTCCCGTAAAATGCTCAGTTATATATCTTTTAATCCGTTCAACTAAAAATTCTTCAACCACTTTATCAAATTGAGTCAAATTTGGGGTTGATAATAGTTGCTGCTTATTTATTTGTACTGATGTACTCAGCCTTAATATAGTTCATATTACAGAGTCTGTAGATGCAGTTTATTTCTGAGTGAGAACAGGATGTAAGGACTACATATTCTTGGACATAAATACCAATTTCATCTTTCTCACTTGTTGAATCCCAGGATTTTTAAAGAAGTTTTACTCCTAGGGTATAGTATACATTTTAAAGTGATACATGGGTTTAATGTAAAAGAAGGATTTGTCAGACTTCATCACAAAGCAACAATGTCCAAACTGTACCAATTTCACACATTCCTAATTTTTTTCATGTCTGAGATTTCACATCCAATTTCTTTGAACAGGGCTTCCCAAATGAGTTGCTAGAAATGTCCATCAGAATTGTTACGGTCTTGATACCCTAACCTGTTTAGAATCCTTTTAGTTTACTCACCTTCTTAAAATTATTAATCTTTTTAATGTATTTGGTAAATTATATTATTGTATGTTATAAACACATTTTTTTTTCAAATGACACAAAATGGCATGGAAAATGTGAAAATATATCACCTTTACTTTTTCAGAATTAACCAGTGTTAATTGTTTCTTAAGTACCACTTTCAGAAATTTCGTATGCGGATAATATTATAGCTTGTCCCCAAAAAGAGAGAAAGGAAAAAAAGAGAGAACTTATCTACTGGCCTCTATCTTCAACTGATGAAAATATTACACAAGAAAGTGTAACTCCCCTAAATTTTCAGGTTGAACATGTTGGGTGTTGGGTAGTATTTCTTGGTGAAGCCCCGCGGCAGGATGTGAGAGATGCTTGGTGTGGAGATGAGGTAGAATACTGTCAAATTAAGCCTCTGCCTCCTTCATGAAAACTTTGCTTTCTCTCTGACCAACCATCACTGGAAAAAGAGACATTTGAGGCTGAGAGTCTCTATGTACTTCAAATGTATCAGTGTGTGTTCATAGGCATGTGAGTGTGGTCTTAATTTTATGTACTGAAAAATGATCAATTTTTAAATTCACAGCTGATGACATTATATTTTACAATTGCTGGCAAATTAGATATTTTTCACTTTACAGAAATTTCCAACTATCATCCACATTGACTGCCATAAAAAATTATAGCTAAGCTTAAGAAAGTTACTTATGGCCAAATAATTTCAAAAGCAAAATTATAAAAATTTTTCAAACACTTTTTACAGTAAAAATAATATTTATCGTGGCATGTGGATGCATTTTAATGAATTTTTTCTACTTCAAGAGGTGCCTCTGGATTTAAGAACCTTAAGTTTAGTGAGGATCTTAAAATGGCCTTGTGCTTACAGGGCCATTTTGAAACCTAGACTTGATATACATTTTCTCTAGGTCTTATCTTTGAAAATTCTTATTTTAGAGGACTGTTATAATCTCAGAAGAAGAAAGCTTTTGACTAGAAGTTACAGGTATAGCTAACATGCATGCATGCACACATACATACGTGAAATAAAACATATCTTAGGAAAAATGGCAGAAAGATCTATTACACTCAGAACATTAATGAGTGAAGAATTGAGAAAAATAGACCTTGATGATCCCAATTAAATCTATATGACTTGTGGAGATAATAATTTTTGTTGTATTGAACTGAAATGTGCAATGGGAAACATGTGGATGGCAGTGGTCTCAATTTAGAAAACCTATAATATTGGTTTGTGTAGGTCATTGTGTCAAAAATACAGAGAACATTGTTCATCTAAAGAGAATTTCTTTATTGGACTGGGAATAGAAGATATGCTCCCAATAAAGTACATCAGGATTCCCTCTTCTTGAATAATGTTCAACAGGAGCTTTCATGAACCGCCTCTGAAATTGATGAAAGCTAATTAAAGTTAAGGACTTTTACTTATTGATTTTACTCCAGCATTCCCCCTTAACAGACTAAATTATAGATAATTTTTTGTAAACCAATGGAATCTGAACTAAAATGGAAATCTTATAAATAAGTCAGAACTTTAGGCAGTTTTTGAGTTTATTTGCCTTTAAAATGTGAATCCTTTCTTTATGTTCTAGCACTTTGAATTACAGATGAGATAACTTGTCATGTTATAAAAATGCAGTAGTCTATCTGAAATATTTTGTTTACATATTTTTCTAAAGTCTTTTTTTTTTTTTAAATACGGTATCCATTTCTCTTGCCTCTTATACTTGAGGACTATTTTCTGAGTGATTAAGCTTACTCTGTGCATGGCAAGTGTATAAAATATGTGGATAGAAATAAGAATTTGTCATTAACATAAGGTGGTTTGTGTGAGAAATCATAATTTGCAAACAGCCTGAGAAATAGAATTTTTCTAGATTTACAGTTTAATTACAATCAGTGGGAATGTAGCAACCTCATCACCTCCACCAACGCTCACTACAGTCACTCTCTCCAAGCTGCCTCCTTCACTAAACTTTTTAAAAATTGCTTTGAGAAAAGTAGGCCCTTTATATTTTACTAATGACTGTAATAAATAATATTTGTTCCAAATTAGAATAATTGGAGACAGAGGAAAAGCAAGGAAAAAAATATATACAACCCACAGCACAAAGAATCTGTTATATTCAGGTTAAGAACTGAAACAATTCTCATCCTACTGTCTGATTTTTTAGCAATTTTAGTGAATGCCAGCATTGTTTTTCACATTTAGGGAAGCCAGTAAGATTTAAAAATATTGATTTGACACTGATCATAATTAAGGCATATTGAAGTAGCAATTGATTAATGCAATCTAATTATTTACTATCCTTAACTTAAAAAAAATAAAAATTCCCAGTACTAGAAAGAATGCTGCTGAAATGTAAACAGATCGAACCTATTTGGAAGGCACTTTATTAGTATCAGTCAGAAGCTCCCAGATCTCTATGCTCTTTGACTCAGTAATTGCACTTTTAGGATCCTAACCTAAGGAAAAAATTATAATAGTCTAAATAATGCAAAATGTAGGCAAATATTTATGTATAATGATATTCATAATAGTTGACTATTTTAAAGCACTTATATAATAGGAATTGTGATAAATGTTTTAAATGTATTAACCCATATAATCATTCAATCATTGTCAATACAATTCTATAAGATATTTACTGTGATTGTCTCTATAGTATTAGTACAAAAACAGGCTTGGAGAAGTTAGTTAACATAATCACACAACTAGTAAGTAGTGAAATTGAGATTAAAACCTAGGTGTGTGGAATTTAAGGTCCATAGTTTTCTTTCCGCTTTGAAAATTTTAAGTCTATAGAAAAATTGAGAGCTGAGTACAATGAACCATTCACCTATTCAACTGATTGTTAAATTTTTTCACATTTGTTCTCTCTCGATATATGTGTGTGTATATGTGTATATATATCCCAAAATATTTCAGCATGTATCACAAAGAATAAGAACATTCTTTTGCTTAAGCACATGTCATTATTGCAGTGAGGACATTTAACATTAATTCAAAAAATATATAACATACCCTCTATTTTTTTTATAAGATTCATACTTTCAATTTCTCTGCTTTACTGACTTTTTTTTCAGCAACATTGTACTTTTTACAATAGCAAAAAAGGGAGAATGATTATCTAATAATAAAAAAGTTTAAATAAATTATAGCCATACAACAAATTATTATACCTCAAAAAAAAAAGGGGGGAGGTTGGATTTCTGAAGGAATTTAATGACATGGAACAAATCTTATGATATAATGTTAAGTGAAAAACGTAGGATATAGGATTAGAGTTGAACTCATCTACACGTTTGTTACTTTCATAATCCTGGGTTTAATGTTTTTAGATGTTGTGTACTTGGTGCTGTCTGCAAAGAGGAATTAGATAGGTTCTCTCTCATTTAAAATTCTTAGTGGAGAGGGGTGAGCAAACTTTTAAATAGATGCTTAAAGTAAGATGGAGTTAGTAGGTGAGGGGATCTGGACATCCTGGGAGAGGAAACCGGACTAGTCAGGGTGAAAGGGACGGAGAAGGCTCCCCAGAGGAAGTATGATGTTCATTATTTAAAAGGTATGGAAATGATATGCAAGAATGAGCTAAACTTCCAACATGTTAGAGGCTATTTTTAGGTGATGGAATCATGGGTTCCTCTTATTGTCTGTGTTTTATTTTCAAATTTTAATTATATATACATATATATTTATAAACAAAAAATAATTTGTTAAAGATTTATTAAAAATTAATTATTAGTTAGGATTTACCCAATGCCCATGGTAAGTTGGTTAGTTGCAGAGCACTGAGATAACACTCTCCATGATCTTAAAAAAAGAATAGATATTTTTAATAATAAAAATAATAGCTACTAAATTTCAACACCAGTGTTCAACAATATTTTAGTATTGAAAGCATCTCTCTGATTATTTGTCCATTTTTGTACAACTTGCTATATAGATGATAATATGTAAATATATTAGCCGATAAAATAATGAGGCTTAATTTAGATGCTTTGTAATCATGTATGGCCACTCTTCCTATAAGACTTAGTCATTTATCACATATTTAACAGATGTTGTGATGGCAAATGCTCTGCATTTTTTAAGGAGACTTTCATGGAGTTATGAAATAGGTTATATAGTATGTCAATTTTTTACTTTCCTTCAATATATTGGTTCCTTTTTTATTCAGGCTTTTTCTCTTTGTTCTTTCCCTTGACATATGTGTATAATATTGTTTTGCATAGACATTAAAATACATAATGCAAATACTTAATGTTTAAAATATTTATAGCCTTTCCTATGAATGTTGATGTGCAAGAGATGAAGTAACCTGAGATGTTTGTGAAGTCAAAAATGCCAAAGGCAAATTAGGACCTTGAGCAAAAGCCAGGGTCAACATGAAGATGAGACATCTGTATTGTTGTCAATTTAGAAGCAAATAAATCAGCCGATGGAGGGAAGAGGAGGAAGAAAATTGGATACTTTAACTGATCTCTCCAGTCACTTTACCACCTGCAATAGGCCTGACTCCTCCCCATATTATTGTAATGTATTTGTTCAATAAAATCAAATGGCTCTTTTAGAGATAACTTAAACAACCTAAAATATTAAGTTTAAGTATAAGATCACTCAACACTTAGACTGGAATACATCTTTTAAATGGACAATAGACAACACTCACCATTTTAATTAAAAAAAAATTTTTTTTTTATTGCTTTTACTAGGAATGTGTGCACTGGAAAGAACCTAGCATTATCTAGAAGTTAAGGAGTCAGTGTTTCATTGCTTCTGCCCCTGCAAATGGCTTTAGATTTAAACATTTATTTTTTTGATGAAAACAAATGTCTAAACTCCAGAAGTCTAAATTAAATTCAATGATATATTCTTTTTTCTGAGCCTTTGTCTCGCCCAGTCGGGTTAAAGTGCAAGGGGAACGATTTGATCTCATTACTTTGCTGCTGCTTGAGGCTGGTGGTTATCACAGATGGTGAGGGTTTTCATCACAGACCTGTGCAGCCAGAGACCCAGAACAAAGGGGGGCCTGCCCAACCTCCAGGTGGTCATTTCTAGTAATTAATGCCTTGGGGAAAGTTCAGGTAAGTAGCACTATAATAGTCTGGTAAGCGTGCCAAGGAAGCAGCCCTTTCCAAAACAATTATTTTTTTTACCTTGTTCCTGTCAGTCGTATAGCACAGTAAACAAGAGATTTGTTTTCTAACAGAGGAGCCAATTAGAAGGCGTGCATTCAGTATGGTTTTTCCTACTGGTCTTGCTGACAAAACCCAGGTATTCTTTATCTAGAGTGTTTGATTTTATTAATCACTTACCACTGTCTGGATTTTCCTGGGAATGGATTATCCCCTTTAAGTGCCTAATTTGTGCCTAGATACGATCTAGCAGGGCTAATCACTGATATGCTGCAAACAGGAGTATTTGCTTAGTATGTAACAGACTGTAACAGCTTCTTCAATAGCCAGGAGTTAATTGTATCAGAAACACTTTCCGAAAAGAAAATTGTAATAACTGTTATTTATGAATCTCAATTTGGAATTATATATTAGCTGCTGAAAGTCTTATGAGATATGAATAAGGAGGATTGGGCATTTGTGAAGGGCTGTAAGCTAGACCTTTCAGAATGAACCATTTTATGGCAATGACTACCATTTATTGAGAGCTTATTGTGTGTCAGACTCCTAGGAAATATTATCTTACAAAATCTTTATGGCAAACCAATGACATAGGTATTATTATCCTTAATTCTTCAGGGAAGAAAATGAATCCTTAAAGAGGTTAAATAATTTGCACAAATTCACAAAACAAGATATGGGCTGGGATTAGAACTCAGTTCTTTTCACCATAATTTATTTCTTTGTCTACACTAGTTATCCTCATACTTTAATGTACATGAGGATCACACAGAGGGCTTCTTAAGACACAGGTTTCTGAACCTCGCTCCAGAGCTCGTGATTTAGTAAGTCTGGGCTGGGACATAAAAATTTGCACTTCTAACTTGTCATACCTGGGTGACGCTGATGTTGCTCATCTGGGGGCCACGCTTTAGATCCAGTGTTCTATACCACGCTGCCTCTCCTAAGGAGCAAACTGAATTCAGGGAAATGGGCTAAGGTTTAGATAACATTAAGCTGTAAAAAGCTTTAGTTATAATTTATAATAATCAATAACTTAAATTTGGGGCCATTTTATTTTAACATTGTTAACAATAAAAAGTTTTTGCTTAGAGAATAACAGTCCAAGTATATAAACATTAATAACTATAGCTATGTCAAGTATCAAAGTAGAGGCTGATTTTGGATGTACAATGCTCAATTAGAAATGGTACTTATATTTCAAGAGCTTAAAAGTCTCAAGGACAGATATGTTACTGTTGGGGCCAATGGAGTTCAGTGTCTCCCCAACGTCAGAGAAGAGGAAGAGAGATAACAGTGAATAGGTGTAGTTAGCAGTTTTTCCTTGGTTCTTCCTCGTTGATGCAGTGAAGGATCACAGGTCAGTGAGATTTAGAAAAGATTTATTAAAAGTATGTTTTAGAAAGACAAAGCGTGCCCCAAGGAGGCACATGGTTTCAGTGAAAAGCCGTAACAACAGCCACAATAACCAATACAAAGGGGCCACAAAAGGACCCAGAAATGGAAATGTCTGCATTATATTTGGGCCGTGATGGGTGAGTTCAAAGGCATTACTAGATGATTGGCAAGTGAGTTCATTTTGATTGACACTTGGTTGCTGTATAACTCTGCCTAGTCTGCATATGCGTACTGAGAATTCTACTACCATAGAATTCCGTCAGTCTCTAGGCTGGGCCCCTATTCCTTTGTTCCCCTGTCACTCATGTCTGATTAGCTACCTAATAGATATATGTTCATAAATTAGTAGGCAGAACACAGAGATATAGCAGAGATAAAAATAATATGTCTGAAAACACCTAGCTGGGAAATATTGATTTTAACAGGATATTAATTTTACTTTGGGGAAAGTAATTTCTGAATATTAGGTTTATTCTTCTGAATTTCAGGTGTGTTTTATGGCATACTCCTGTTATATTTTTCTGGCTTTCATTACACTGTAGGTAAATAAAAATCTTGTTTCTGGGTTTCATGTGGAAAGTGGGCATTATTCAACAGGTGATTTAATCTTCTGACTATTGTAGTCTAGCAATAGTGACAATAAGTCTAAAAAGAAGTCATGTGGGTTTGGCCATTGAGTTTGGCCTATAAGTGTCTTTCAAGCACTGCTGGCCAAGAGGCAGGGAGGGCCCAGAGCTCTATGAGCCAAAAAGTTGTATGACTCTGCTGCTCAACAAAACCATGCCTGAGGGTCTGGTCCATTCTGAATGCCTTTGAGGAGTTTAATGCATTCTCTGCAGGAGGAAAGGTGTTTTATTCTAAATGAGAAATGACTCCCAGGTTGGGCCAGAAGATGAAATGACTTTGGGGATGTAGTAGGGAGTATATTGAGACATATCACATTTAAATTCCCCCTGCCCAATTAGAGAAAGTAGACATTTTGCTTTCCTAGACAAGAAATTAGCAATTTTTTAATTCTTTTTTTTTAACCCTCTCCTTCACCATCCATTTCTTCCATTCAAATTGTTTTTAGAGATTAGTTATAGCTCAGGATGGAACATTTCCCTTGAGAGACCTGTGAGAGTGGATAATGGAGCACTCACTGTCACCCAGGGCTGTATGGGCAGTCTTTTGAGGCCAGACTCCTAAATCCATGGCCTTCACATAAAATATTTTCTCCTTGTAGTCCCGTCACTGTACATTCTAGCAATTGTTCCTTAATAGGTCCTTTTCCCTAATATTTCTAAATTTTATAAATTATTCTTTTTTAAAGGAAAGACAGTTTTACTTTGAATTCTAAGGTCTTCAGGAACTGAAAACATGCATTTTAATTTGGTATGTTTGAACTTTAAGAAAGTATGGGCCAAAATATTCTTGAATTATGTTTCTTATGTACTAACTGTTGTCCACATCAGTATGTAAAATCAAAGCATGATTTCGTTTGTTTTTTTATAACCTTTGAAACTAATAACTAATATTATTAGTCCCCTTATAATGCACCAGGTTCTATGTTCAGCTCTTTACGTGAAGTTTTAAAATTTTCACCCTCGCTACAACTCTATGTTACGTGTTATTATTATTCTTAGTTTCTAGGTAGGGAAACTGAAGCTTATAAAGATTACATAATTTTCACAAGATCATACTGACAGTCAGGGCTGGCTATATAATTTGTGAGGCCAAGTACATGATGAAAATATGGCACCTTGGTCAATAAGTAGAAAAACGATTTTCTTTTCTTGTGCAGTCTATTTCAGCTGTCATAGTATTTTTTTTTTTTTTTATGGCTGTTGAATGTTTCACTCATTTGGATATGAGGAAACTCACATGATACATGCGGACTCTAACAGGTGCCCAGAGCCTCATTCTGCAACTTGTTGCACTGTGCATGTAAGCCTAACCCTGACCCTCCCCTGCCCAGGTCCCACCAGGGGCAGAAGATAACAAGCAGCTGTCACTGGGCAGGGCTTGGAGGAGAGCCTGGGTGGGGCTTGGGGTACTAGAGGAAGAGGAAGCGGGTAGCTGAGAACTAATCCCAGGGAAGTGGGACATTGTTGGAGGTAGGTCCACACTTGAACCCGGGCTCTAAGCCTTTGGCACACGTGTTGGTTTCCCATCAGACTTTGCTTAACAAATCGCAAATTCAGATGTACATTTATGAAGCATTTCAAGACAGCTATGGCAAAGCATTAAAATCCAAATTTGGGTCCCTCTTATGAGCCTTGTCTTCAGATGTGAGAGTTCATTAAAAAAAAGACTAAAGTTCATGAAACTCTATAAAGTCACACACCCACAAAGCTGGTATTACTAGTACGAAGTATGAGAAGTACAAAGTTTGGAATCCAACACAGTTATTTAGGATTACAAAACCAAATTCTTTCCCATCTTAGAAATTACCTTATTCAGTAGAGGAAATAAGAGTAACACAAGTTCATTATGGATCAAAAACCACCTACAGAGGGCTTTTACTAAGATAAAAGAAATCCTCAAATAGGTCTGAGATTGGGGAATAGACTAATCTCCATCTTTTAGGCAATCATGCCATTGCAGGCTTTGACTCTTGACTATCATTGTGCTTTGGATCGAATGATTTGACCTGTATATTATTATCTGTATGAAAGCATGCAATGTGAGTCATGTTGATGCATCATCATTATTGCTTGAAAAAAACTTTTCCTATTATGGTGACCTGAAAAATTTCCTCCATAGCCTTTTAATTAGTTTTTTTCTGAAGCAAAGCTTAATCTTGATCATGTGATTCTTGGCCTCAGACAGTGGCTATCCTAGGAGGTGAGGGTCAACCTCCCTGAGAAGGTAGGCTGGAATCTTCTGTTTGGCGTGGAGGCTGACATCCAGCTCAGTTCACTCTCCTCTTACAATTTAATGACAAATTTTCTATTAAGTCTGTGTTCAAATTTCATCTGAGGAAAGAAAAGCAAATTTACCAGCGGACCTGCACGTTTCCCATTACCCTTAATAAAACATATTCCACAGTGCAGAGTGACATTTTAAAAGAACAGACCTTTCAGCAGACTGCCTCTATGCCATTGTGTATAGCTGAAGGCTGCCAGGTCACAAAGGGAGATGCTGGGGAAGTGGATTAATATGTAAACCAACCTAGGTGACTTAAATTGATGAATTTTAAGACCTACTTTGTAAAATTCATTTCATTTTGAGAGCAATTGTGTCTGGCAATGAATTTATATTCATAAGGCTTCTTCCCCCTTTTACTCTTTAAAAAATGACAGGCTTTGTTCTTGAAAAGTTTGTTCTGTGGAATAAATTTTGTGACTAAAGTATGATATAGAAAATTATGGATAGCAAATAAAATATATTTTCCAAAAACATAGTGTTCCAGTTCTCCTGTGGTGCCTGACTTTGAAATGCAATGCATATAGTCTATTGTGTGTTTTTGGATTTTTAAAGAACATATTAAAGTTCATATATGTAAGCTTTGTTTATTTTAACATGATAGACATCAAAGCAGTCTTAATTTGTAAACAAATCACTGGAGCTAAAAGCATTGGGATTTAATTATTGCCCTGTTCTGAGCACAGGCAGTCTTCCAATCAGATGGGAGTGAGTGGAGCAGTGCTTAGGGGATCTGAGCTGGCCTCCTGAGGGCAGGAATCTGCGACAGCCTGCCTTCCTTCTGGAAGCTTCTATTGAGTATCACTCTAATTGATGTAATTTCTTTCTAGAGGATGACAAAACATTATCTTAAAACTACAAATATTTAGGCCACCATTATAGACAGTTGAATAACTATGGTAAGTACATTGCAAACTTCTAGATCCCACCTGATGGACTGTCAGGAAGAAATATGGAGCTTCATGAGTCATGCATTTATCAGCTGGCAACTTCCTAACATCTTCAGAGTATTGTCTTTGGAGGGAGGAAGTTCATAAAAAGACTAAGCTCCATATTTAAAAAAATATATGAATAAAGAGGCCTCTGATTAGTCGGGAAGTATAAATGATGCATTTGATTAGGTGATGGGCATGCAAGCTTTGTTGGTACAATGATTCAGCTTTATCATTTTTCCAGCCTATAGTGTCTGGTGTTATTAAGACAATAAATATTTCTACAGATTTCAAAATAATCCATTGACTAGAAAAATTTGCTTAATTATGGCTTCAATAAAGAAAATATTCAAGACAGAGCTTGGAATTGGTGTCTGTCATTTATTCTGACTACATAAAAGAGAAAGAATAGTCAGAAGAAAATAAGTCCTAAATTACAGCTCTTAAAGATGGTGGCAGAGTCCCAGAAACGATGTTAAGTGTCAAGCTGTATTTCTGAAAAAGCACTCAGAGCTCTTTGCTCTTGTATACTGCCAAGGTGTAATCACTTCTAAATTTGCCTTTACCCATCTACTACCTAAATGAGGTTTACCTGCTCCAGGGCTCCACACAAAGAAAACACTATAAGTCATGGTAAAGAAATATGCCGTGGGTACAGAATATTCTACTCTTTGCCAACTTCTCTGGCTTGAATCCCACACAAGTCATCTCCTTTCAGTTCTAGAGTTAGGACATGGGGGTGGTGATTAACCATAGAGTCCAATTAAGCATAAAAAAACCCTGAAAAACCCATAAGTAGTTTTTCAATCGATAGGGAATTTGGATACAAATTTTAACCAAAACATGGTGGTCTTCTCAAACATTTTAAAGCACCAGTTTCTTAATGGAGAACCTCACTTCACATACCTATACCCTCCTTTGCACACTACTTATACCGCCTTTCTCTTATGTGTCCTAGCTGGTGTACAGATACTTCTCTAAGCATTGCCCTTTCTCTCTTTTCTCTGGCTTTTAGCACAGGCAATCTGGGAGTGGTTGAATTACATGTAATTGTAATCTCAGCCCTCTTTTTTTGTAGTCTTACTTTTATAAATGTGTATTTCTTTCATAATCAGAAAAGTTTATTTTTAAAATTAATAAGAAAAATTAAGAGATACATAAAAAATATTTAAAATAGTTTCCTTTGGTAGCTTTCTTGCTTAAACTAAAACTGCCTTCCTCACAATGTATCTCTTCAGGAACATGTTACTAAATATTCTTTAAAGGTACGTGTATCACAGGATAATCATTCATTTATTTTAGCATCACCAGTTTTTAATCCGTTTACTTCAACCATCATGGACCTAGTTGGCAGTAGGAAGCATGCCATACCTAGAGGGTGCAAGCCTTCATGTGGATATGTCAATGGTAGTGACGATGATGTCACCCAAAAAGAAATAGCCTAGTCACATAGCTCACTTTCTATGTCTCAATTTACATTCTGAAGCAGAAAGAAATTCTCTGCCTTAGATTTTGTAATATAAAGAAAATAATAATAATACTATGTCTCAGGGTAAAAAGTCTTGCTCCAATTTTGCAATCTTCTAGTAAAAATAACAGAAAAATAAATTTTATAATGATTTGTGGATTTTGAGGCATGATAGACTTCACCCTTTTAAGGAAAATTCTCCAAAAAAATTAGGTAAGCACCAGCTAGAGTTAATGTGTCTATAATTTAGAGTGAGGGAAATGAAAAAGTAGTAAACATATTTAAAATTATTAGCTGGCTGAACACGCCCGATCTCGTCTGATCTCAGAAGCTAAGCAGGATCAGGCCTGGTTAGTACCTGGATGGGACCACCTAGAAATACCAGGTGCTGTAGGTGTTGTTAATAATAATAATAATTAATAATAATAATAATAAAATTATTAGCTGGTGTGTGCGACCATACTTACTAGAGTTACTTGAACTCGGTGTCATGTGTGTTTTTTTCTCTCATTTTTAGCAAATTTGTTTAGAAAACAAGTGGTTATAAACTAAATAATAAGAAAAATACTAACATTGCATGTAATTAACTTTTAAGGGGAACAAACATAAGAAATAAATTTCTAGACTTTTTTATTTTTGTCTTATGGTTTAAAGGAGAGTTTGACTGTTTCTTCTGAAGTGCCATAGTTTGAACAAACATCACCCAAGTGGTAAGTTATGGAAGGAGTGGGAACCATTCTTATTCCCATTAATCATGAGCAATCTTGACAGAGTGAGAGAATGTTAAATTGATTTATTGGTATGCTGGCAGCAAGTTGACCTTTAACTCATGGCGAAAGATTATTCCAAATCCAATAACTAATTAGCTGAAGGGTTGAATTTAATTTTGGAAGGAGGGAGATATGTATGCCTTAAGATAACAATGAGATGTAAAAAGGTAGTATGGAACTATGGCAAATGTGCGAGAAACCTTATAAAGACTGCTACATGACCATAGAAGATTCGGGAGCAGCTAGAATAGCCAGTAGTTATGGTTCATTCGGGTCGGATTGGGAAGAATTGGGCTTGTTCACACTTTTCCTGCCTTGGGTACATTGGACCAACCTCCTGTGTTTTTGTCCAGTCTCGTTTATTGCCTTGCGTAAAACTAGTTAATCAATAAAAGGTTCACTCAAGATTTTAACCAGTTCAATTTGTATTCTATAACAAAAGATCTAGTTTTCTAACCTATACCATTCTTTTTGAGGATGAAACTTGACATTTCAAGATACCTAAGATCATTATGTCCTAAAGTACATTGATAGGAATAGCTTTTTAGTCTGACCCATCCATAGGCCAAGATGCCTGGGTTAGCACTCATAATAAGGGCTACTTTTCCATTGTTGCAGTGGAAACACACACACAATAAAACAGTTTATCCAGGTATTTTCCAAACTAAAATGTCTAAATATATTGGATTTCTCAATTCTCAATCCATAAATCAAGAGAAACATCTAGAGAAGAATGAACTGACACTTTCCTTTCACTCAACACAATCCACACCAAATATCACATCATTCGGTAGAGTAAAAAGAAACGTTATTGATTTTTTTTTCATGGGGAGTATGAATACAGGCTAATAATTTAGCTAGACTTGTCAGTTCATCTGGACAAAGGTAATATTGCAGAAGAACTTTTCCTCTTAAAATACTATTTTAAATAATATTTAAAATTTTAAGCAAAGATAATATTTAAAATATTTAAGCAAAGATAATACAAATATAAGTATAAAAATGTATTATATTTTTATGAAGAGAAGATGCTATGAATAAATATATGCAATTTTATATGAGACTCAGCTCAATATTTCTCTTTTCCTTCATTATGAATTAGGTGCCCACTCTTTATATGTCTATTATGGAACATTGTAATCATCATTTTCTATTTTCCCTTCAATAGAACACAAACTCTTTGAACATAGAGATTTTGGCTTTTTCTCTTTGTGAACCCAGCACATGGCATAGTTTCTTGTATAAAGTAATAATTAGAGAATAGATAAATATATTAACATGAAAAAAGTGTATCAAAAATAGGATGAGTTTGTAATGTCATGCCTGATCTCAGTTTCACCTAGTTTCTAAGAGTTTGGATTCCTTAATCAAAGAGCATGTAAACCTGGAGCATTCCTTACTAACTCTGACCAATTTACTGGGCCTCTTTAAGAGTTAGTTTCTTGATATGTGATATGAAGGCAATTATAGTGCCTACAAGGTCATCATGAGGACAAATGAGTCCAAAAGTTTTCTTGTAAAGTTTTCAGAAGACTGCCTGACTGAAATAGCAAGTGCTCAGTGAATGTTAGTTATTAATATGTATCTTTTTAAAACTAAAAATCACATTATTACTCTTCTTACAACTTATAGCTTAGCACCCAGAAAAGAACATAAAAGAATATGAGAATGAATTTTGGCTTTTAATTCTAGCTCTGCTAATTCTTAGCAGCCAAAAAGGTCCTTCGGCCTGCTTCCCTTAAGTATTTCATGGAATAAGGATATTAACATTTAATTCATGTATTTGTTGTGAGAACTGAATGGAACATTTGCAAAGTACCTAAAGCAGTGTAGTAGCACAACATATAAGTCATTTTCCATTTAGCTAACTCAATGATTGCATTAGTTAGCTTTGCAGTACAAAAATTATATATTAGTCCCCCAAATAGATTTGAGGACAATGGATAATAATAAATAGATGAGAGCAATTGGATTAAAATGACTAAAACTTGACATTACAGGTCAAAGATATTTTCCCCAGTTGTTCAAGTGATTTTGTCTGTCTGGAAAAGTCTCTGAGTGGCATAGAAAGTTCACTTTTGTGTCAATGTAGTGTTTTGGGGCAGACAGGCTATATCTGATAACTTTTCTTTACCGTCTTAAGTGTCCCCCTCAGTGAGGGACACATAACAAGAAATGAATAAAAATTGTTCATCAATAACTGATTGATTTGTGTTTTATTACCCAGAGCTACTGAAATAAGAGACTGCCCAATATACTCAATATATTAATTGGATAAAAGCAAGTAAAACCTTATAATGCTTAAAGCATATTCTAGTTTTCTTGTTATAAAATACTTTTAAATTAATATATAAATCAATTTCCTAGATATAAATAGACCGTTGTATGTTTATGAGATCTTCTCTTACCTCTCAAATTAGATAGACGGAGGACAGAGAAACTGAGTATAGAGAATACAGGGAGAAATAGAGATCTGGAAATTTTCCAATTAATTTGATTACTTTAGATAATGGATATTTAATCTTCCTTGTCTGTGTAGGTATATCCTTGCTGTGTTGGAATTTGATGCATGCAACAATAGGCAATAGTTTAATTGAATACTTTCCATTTCATAAATATGTCATCTTGATTCAGAATTGGGAATCCATTTAATGGGGAAAATTATTCAGATTTAAGTATTGTACCTCAGCAAGTAATTTGGGTTAAACTTGATTACTGAGGGTGTTTATTTCAACTTGATTATTCTTTATTACATTGCATTACCAATTTGTACTTATTAAAATGCTAATGTTCTATGCTAATAGAGAATTATAATTAAAATTTTTTCTCAAATTAGTAAGACTGAAATATTTACAAGAAATTCTACTTGCTTGTGTGCTAAATAATGGAATATGAGATTTCAGTATAAGATGACCGGAAGCAATTTGGGGCCATAAGCTGTTCTGGAAGTATTTTGTTTTTCTTGAGACATTTGTGAAGCTTCTTTGCCTAGAAAATTTTATGATACTGCTTCTGTAAATATTGAAAGAGGGTGAAGGAAGAAGAATCTTGAACTATTTGCAGTCACTCCAAGCCTAATTCTCCATCCTCACTCTGTTTAGGGTCTAATACATTGGCCCTTATTTGTGCTAATATTATCAAAATGACATTGTATATTTGTAAACATATTTGTCAAATCGATGCGTTTGAAAGTAGCAGATATTGGTTCTAATTCTATTATTATTGTTTGCAGTGATTTTAATGGGAATTAATTCTTAGCCACAGCATTAAATTTATATCATTTTTATACTGTATTGATAAATCCTCATAGTGCGATATCACTGTGTGTCCTACCAAGGGACGTTTAGGGGCATATAGCTTGTTTATGACTGAATTGGTTATTCATGTAGGCATATACAGTCAGAGATTGAGAATTTACATGAACTGAGAAACGAGATTTTCAAGTGTAAAGGGGAATGTACGCAGTTGCTTGAAGTCTGCAGGCTACTTAGAAGTCCTCTGCAAGAGGCCTTTAAAAGTAGCTCTTGACCATGTTGCATTTTTTCACTTTTGTCTTACCCTGAAATGTACTTGCTACCTAAGTCTAGTGTTAGGAACATGCACCATGATGAGATGCTTGAAAATAAAATAATTTAAATAGAAATCTGGTAGAGATGTCTTTATAGTGTTCTTCAGATATTGAACAAGATGATTCTAAAATTTATCCTTTCTCAAGCATCTGGTGATCTCTACCTTTTAAAATCTAAGAGTTGGGCTCTAAAAATCTCACCAAAACCTCTGTGTGTTTTGGAGAGGCTTGTTCATTCATGGGCTTCACATCGGGATGACAGGGCAGTGCCTCTGCACTTTTTTTGGAGGACATAAATGACAGTATTTGTTGAGCTTATCTCTGGGCTTCTCAATTTCTCTTGTGAAGAACCATTCAGTTTATGACTAAGTATGTGCTCATAAATGCCTCATTGTCAAGATTCTAATCAAATGAGCTGGAAAATGACATAGAGGTGGAGAGGTAGCAAGAGGGGTGTTTCACTATTTAACATGTAAAATTTTGCTTAACCTCTTATTTTTATGTCAATGCCTCACCCGCCCCACCCCGCCCCCCAACCCCCATTTCAACAAACTAGTTTCTGTGAGTCTGGAGCTTCCATAGTTCAATATTTCCAGGAAAAAAAACTTTTGATTTCCCTATAGGGAAGAATAAACATTTGGTTGGCAGAGAAGCAGAAGAGACCTTATTTTTATTTCCATGTTTACTTTAAATTGACCTCCATGCTTTCCCTTTATCTCTTTTAGAAATAAATGGTGCTTCTATCATGAGCCTTGTAAAGGTTTTACTTGATGAATTAGTATGCTTTGTTGTAGGTATTCTCTGTGCTAGTGTTGAAGCTAAGACTCTCTTTTACCCTTTTATATCAATTACCATGCCTTTGTCCACTTTCTGTCTTGCAAACATTTATGAACATTATTCACTGACTTATTTTCTTTTCTATTGATATGCATTTATTGTTATTTTAGTGGAGTTGTGTAAGGCACTAGAAGTAAATGAACATTTTAATTCAAGCTGTTTAATTTTGTGTCTGAGGTTGATATGATTTTCATATGATTATCAGTCATTTATTTTTTTCCTGTGAATTGTCAATTCATCGCCTTTGTCCATTTTCCTATGGTGTATGTTTGTGTGTTATTGTTTGTAGGAAATCTTGACTTCTTTGGAGATAAAAATAATTGGAACAAGAAAGAAAGTTGGGTCAATAAGACATACAAACATAACATCCTTTTTAACTAAGAAAGGCAAAATGTACTTACCACAAATCTTTTTAATTATTAAAAAAGTTATAATGCTTCTATTACATATTACACGCTATGATAAAACTGAGTTTTTATTTTTCTTTAAGTACAAGATTCAATTTCTATGTCTGCTCAGATGCCTGAAGTCTCATCTGCCCAGCTACCCTCAGTTATTTGTCTTGTTTCTGACCTAAGCATCCCTATATACAATTTTAATTGAGATTACATCAAATCTAGAGGCCAATTTGTAGAGAATTTACCCTTTTATGAAACTGTGTTTTACAAAAAATAAACATTTGCCATTTTAACCACTTTTAAGTGTACAATTCAGTGGCATTAAGTACAATCATATCACTACCATCTTTCTCCAGAACTTTTTTCATCTTCCCAACCTGAAAATCCATATCCATTAAACAATAATACCTCATAGTTCCATCCTTCAGCCTCTGGCAACCACAATGTGACTTTCTGTCTCTATAAATATGACCACTCTAGGTATCACTCATAAGTGGGATCATACAGTATTTGTCCTTTTGTGACTCAATTATTTCACTTAGGAAATGTTTTCGAGGTTCATCCGTGATGTAGCATGTGTCTGAATTTCTTTCCTTTTTAAGGCTGAATAATATTCCAAATATGACCACTCTAGGTATCACTCATAAGTGGGATCATACAGTATTTGTCCTTTTGTGACTCACTTATTTCACTTAGGAAATGTTTTCGAGGTTCATCCATGATGTAGCATGTGTCTGAATTTCTTTCATTTTTAAGGGTGAATAATATTCCATCACATGTATATACCATAGTTATATAGCTATAAATGTTGGTGTACACGTATCTGTCAGAGACCACATGTATATACCATAGTTTGTTTCTCCATTTAACTGTTGATGGACACTTGAGTTACTTCCTCCTTTTGGTTATTGTGAATAATGCTGCTATAAATGTTGGTGTACACGTATCTGTCAGAGACTTTGCTTTTAATTATTTTTGAAGTAGAATTGCTGGATCATATGGTAGTTCTATTTTTAATTTTTTGAGGAACTACCATACGATTTTCATAGCAGCTGTATCATTTTACATTCTCACTAATAATATGCAGGGTTTTGAATTAATCTATGTATTTACTAATACTTGTTATTTTGTGTGCTTTTGATGATAATAGCCATCCTAACAGATGTGAAGTGAAGATATCTCATTGTGGTGTTAATTTGCCTTCCCCTAATGATTAGTGATGTTGAGCATTTTTTTCATGTGCTTATTATCTATTTGTATATTTTCTTTGCCTAATTTACTTTGGAGAAATGACTAGTAAAGTCTTTTGCTAGTTTTAAATTGAGTTATTTGTTTTGTTTTTGTTGAGTTGTGAGAGTTCTTTATTCTGGATATTAACCTCTTTTCAAATATGTAATTTGCAGATATGTTCTCCCATTTTGTGGGTTGCCTTTTCATTCTGTTAATAGTCTTTTTATGTACAAAATTTTAAATTTTGATGTAGCCTAATTTAACTGTTTTTCTTTTGTTGCTTGTACTTTTTGTGTCATATCCAGGAAATAACTGCCAAATGTAATATCATAAAACTTTTCCCTATGTTTACTTCTAAGAGTTTTGTAGTTTTATGTCTCACACTTAGGTCTTTGATCCCTTTTGGGTTAATTTTTGTGTGTGGTGTAAGGTAAGATGCAACTTCATTCTTTTGCATGAAGATATTGTTTTCTCAATACCGTTTGTTGAAACATTCATTAATTTTTGAAAATTCTTGGGCAGGATATCCTCAAGTATTGCTTCTGTTTCATACTCTTTTACCTATTTTTATTTTAGAACTTTTAACAATATACAATATGCCTCTTACTCTTTTCTGATTTTTCATCCCTTTTCTCTCTGTGCTTCAAGCTGGTATTTTACACTGATTTATATTCTAGTTCATAATGATCTTTGCTTCATTTATTGAACTCTTAATTTTTCTTGCTATATTTTTTAGCTTTTTTTTGAATGAACACTATGGACTGACTGATGGATGCTGGTTAGGTTTCACCAATTGGGAGTACTAGCAGGAGATTAAAGTAAGGGAGGAGAGTGAGGCAGTATATTTATAACCCTGATTTCCTCTCTCTATCTCTGGAGAGTGTCTGAATCTCTGCAGGATCAGGTTCTACCTCAATGAATATTTCTCTCTCGGAGTCCAGTATCTGCTCTTCTCTTACCTCCTCAGGCTTACAGGAGATAATGTGCCCTGCTAGTACCAGTTCTCAGACAGTGCACTAACTGCAGTGTTTACCTTATATCCTATACATAGCTTTGTTAACAGTCCTTTTATTCAACATTCTTCAAAGTACTCAATTTGAATGCACCATCTTTTTCTATCTGGGATATTGACTATAGTGAATTTGATATATAGAAAATCTTGGTTTATCCATATTTTCTTTACTGGTTTCTGACATTTACTTTAAAAGGCAATTTTCCTACATATATTGTATAAATAAAGTATCCCATGTTTCCTTTTATTACTTTTATGGCTTCAGGTTTCACATTCAAATCTATAATCCATCTGGTGTTTCTTGTGATTGTAGAAATGAGGTATTACTCATTTTTCCTACAGTTTTTTGTGGCTATCCCTCTGATTATTTTCTGTTTGACTTTAGAATCTGTTTATCAAATTAAAAATATGTTACTGGTATTTTTATTGAGCAAATATAAAAATTATGGATTAATTTTGGGATAAGTGACATCTTTATGAGTCCATTTAGTCACACAGTCTTTATTTCATATTCGATGCAGTATTCTCTCAGTTTCTTCAAGTCTTCATTTGTACTTCTCACTAGCTCTTCAGAGTTTATTTGCAGAGATCTTTTACAATGCCTGTTAACTTAGATATTTTATCAAATTTGTTATTGTCAGTATTGTCTTCTTACATTATAGCTTATAGCAGGTTTTTGTTTGCCCCTATGAAAACTAGTGATTCTTGATATGACTATTTTACTAAATTATGTTTGTAGTATTTCTAAATTTTCCAAATTTTCCTTGAACCAGCTTCTGATGAGAGAAACATAGAAATATTCAGACTGTGTGTTTGACAAATCTTCAAGCAATTGATGACCCCTTAGCTGAGTTGCCAAGTTCAAGTGAGATTGTGATAGTTGTAAGTATCACAATCAGGCAAAGAAGATGCATAAGGTGAGAGGAATATGAGAAGAATGTTCTAGATTAAGAAATGTATGATAATGGTTAGAAGAGACAAAGCATATGGTCGACTTCAGGACTTGTGATAATAAAGTGATAATAAAGAGGAATGTATAGGTCAACGACATATTAATAAGGTAGAGTCTGCACGAGTTGATGACTAACTGGCTGGCAGGGAAAGGAAAAGAAAAGGAGAGGTTAAGGATTCTGGTTAGGGCAGTGTGTGGAGAAAGAAAGGATTTGTGAGAGGAAGGGATGAGTTTAGTTTTGGTGAGATTGCATTTGAGAAGTATGTGGAACATACACATATAAACTTACTAAATAAATCTATGTATTAGACCCACTCGTTCTTTCATTTATTCAACAAATATTTATTAAGTGCCCTCTCTATATCAGACACTTTCTTCCTGGCAGGAACAAACATTAGGATATGCCCCCTGCTCTGTTGTAACAGTCAAGATAGGATGGTGAGTGTGAACATATTTGTAACTTATACATTTTATATTAAAAAAGAAAGCAAAGTGACAGTTATGGGCTGAAATATGTCTCCCCCAAATTCACATATTGAAGTCTTAACCCCCAGCACTTCAGAATGTAAGTGTACTTGGAGATAAGATTTTTAAAGAGATGATTAAGTTAAAATGAGGCCTTTAGGGTAGGGCTCTAATCCAAAATGACTGGTGTCATGATAAGAAGAGAAAGACACTAGAGGGATGACCGTGTGAAGAGGTAGCAAGAGGGTGGCCATCTGGAAACCAAAGAGAGAGGACTCGGAGGAAGCTACCTCTGCTGGCATCTTGATCTTTGACTTCCAGCCTCCAGAACTGGGGAAAAATAAACTTTCGTTGTTTGTGCCAGCCAGTATGTGGTATTTTGTTATGAAAGCTCCAGCAAATGAATACAGGTGGCTAAAAATTAAAATGTGCATTTACAAGCACATGGGACAAATAAATTAATAATAAAGAGAGATCAAGAACCAGGCAAAGAAGATGCATAAGACTTCTTTTTTCCTCCAAATTTATTAAGGAATCATTGACTAATATAATTGTGTATGTTTAAAGTGTACATATACATTGTGGAATGCTTACAAAGATCAAGAAAGTTAACAAATGCATCACCTCGTATAATTAGATTTTCACTTGTGTGTGTGTGTGTGTGTGTGTGTGTGTGTGTGTCGGTGGTGAGGACATTTAAGATCTAATCTCAGCAACTCTCAAGGATGCAATACCATATTATTAACCATAACTATTTATATTTTTAAACATTTTTCAGCAAGTAACTAAATATTTAAATTCAGTATTAAATTGGAATATTTTTTCAGCAAGAGATATAATTTATTAATAGAACTTTTCGGTGTTTGAATCACTTCTTTATTATCATTGCCATTTTCTTTGGTGCCAAATTAATTTTGGATTATTCTTTAGAGTCTCAGAATGATTCAAAACCAAGGGTAAAGTATGGAAATTAAAATGCTTCTTATTCTGTGACATGGAGTAAGTAGATGACATGCTTCAATATGATGACCTTTCATTCATAAGCTATTTTTTGAAACATTATTTTTAATATATTATAAAGAGGCAATGTTCTCAAAAGGGTAAATAATATTTAATAGCATATTTGAGTAAATGCCAGTTCTTCAGCCTTTAAAAACTTATTGCTAAGAAATAAACTCATACTTCAGTGTTTCTGAAATATACACTTATAAGATCAATATGAAAACAATAGCTGTGAAGAGAAAATAAATCTTTTGCAGGCATAATTAGCTCAGATTCTTTGAACTGAGGAAGCTGAATTTTTTGAGCTGAGGAACCAAGTAGTCAGAGAGGGTAGCATCTGTAAGCTACTGAAATTCAAAGTACTTTATTTCCTATTATTGCCTCTCTTCTAGATTGTATACGAGTTGTTCGACAGAGTTCACCATTACGTGTTTCCAGAGTTCAAGATTTAAGCAACAGTTTTTCCTATTAGTGAGTTTACTTCTTAAGAAGGATTGTGTGGATTATGTTTTACAAGCATGTGATTTCCCTGTTAAGTGCTTGAAAAATATGATGATGACTCAGTTGCAGAGCTGACACAGGCTTCTGTGACTCTGGGCCTCTGTTTGGGTAATTCATTAATTTGGAAGCTTACACTGGCTTCAACAATTGAAAGAATTTATTTGTGCACTTGTTGAAATGTCCAGAGCGTCGGCAGATGACAGGCACAGGTTAATCACACTTCTAGTCCCTCTTTCAAGGATTCTTTTGTCAGTTCTTCCTTAGTGTGTTGGCTATGTTCCTGGAGGACTCAAAAGTGTTACCCGCAGGTCCCAACCTCAAAGAGTAAATTGGAGCAAAAGGGGACCCACCCCTAAAGCTTGGAGTGGGGATAATTCCTAGAAGTAGCCCATGGAAAGAAGATACTCATAAAGGCCCCTCTATTTTTAATGTGATTGTGCACCAAATTTTTTTAAATTAAAAATAAGCAAAATTCATTTAGAAAGATTCACTAGTCCATGAATTTGATTCTAACAATGGCCAAATAATTTTTTTTAGAATAATGCATACTTAGGCACATATAGTACATCTTGCTCATAATAACCAAGCAAGATTATGACATAGATACTATTTTTGTTTTTTGGCATCAATACTACTGTGCTTATTTTGAAAAGGGTAGGAGACCAACTAAGTGAGCCTAGGTTTTCTAAGAACCTACTCGTCGTTTTAATGTAGAAATCGGGCAATTAAAAATCAATACTTACAAAGCTCCTTTAGGGAAATACATTTTATTAAGTGCTAACCTAGTCGATTAGGCAGCAATCAGGCTTCTTTGTATTCTATATGAAGAGGTTAATATGACAACATTTTTTTATTTACTCTGATTAAGACTCTCAATTAGGTCATGAAGACTATTTAAGATGAATGATGACAGGTCTAGAAAGAAGTTGGAAATCTGATTTAGAGCCAATGTTGTCTTACTTAATATAGTTAATGCCTCAAAAGAACAAAATAAGACATCTTTTATATTCATGTCTTAATATTTATTGCATGAATACACTATTTCTGTGGCACAGAATCTCATATATATGCTCAGAATCTCATATATATGCTCATTCAACAATCATTTTCTGAATTTCCATTATGTGTGTGAAACTTTTAAAGGTACAAAATTAAGAAAGACATAATCCTTACTTTTAAAGATCTTACGATTCAGTGGGGGAAGATAAATACATGTATAAATATAAGTCTAAGTACTAAATATACATATGCACACACACATATATATATACACATACTATGTATATATACACAGACACTATGTATGTATGTATGTATGTATGTATGTATGTATGTATGTATACACACACAATTCTGATAGAGAAGGAAGAAAGAGCATGCAAATGTCCTGAGAAATGTAGAAAGTCTTTCTAAAGGAAGTGATATTTCAAATAATGCTTGAAAGATTAAAACAACAGTTATTAGTGGAGGTGAGGCAGGCTCTGCCTACCCCTACAAGGAGGAAAGGGTGATGCTATTAAGAGGAATATATCTGAGTGTGTGTCACATAGAGGAGAATGGTGGTGTAAAGGTATATTCTGACCAAATCGAATCTCACACTAAGGAATTTGAACTCCATTTTACAAGTAATGAGAAATTGCTAAAGAATATATGATGAGGGAGTAAAAAATTATATAGGATAGTGATCATACAAACTAATAACATAGCTGCATGAAGGACTGAACATCGAGAAGTTCCATTTCTCAAAGGAAAGGAGGAAAATGATGGAGGAAAGGTAGTTATCAAGTGATTGCAATAGTCCTAGTAAAAACTATTTCTATAGTATCATTGGAGCCAAAGGAAGAGTCAGAATTGAGAGACATTTAGAAAGTGAGATTAATAAATTGTGATGATGTGAAGGTTGAGGTAAATGTTAAAATCAAACATAGTCATGGCTGACATTGCTAGTTACCTTTCAATATTTCTTCTTTTTTTTTTATTTAACAGCATTGCACAGAATTTTAGCTGAGCATGTCATTCAGCTAAAAGATAATATTTTAGAGCTTCCATAGCTGGTTATGGCCAGAGGATTACATTTGAGCCCGTAAGACATAAGTACAAGTTCTAGAAATTCTCATTGAAAGAGAATTTTGTCCTTCCAGGTACTGAGATGTGGATGGGACATGTGACAGTACCACTGACCATCCTGCATGTGAAGGGGAAACCAAGTGCTGCAGCCAATGCTGCTGCTCATGAGGAGCCAGAGTCACTACAGGGTAGCCTGGGGATGTTTGCCCCTAGACACCTTACACTTGACGAAGAAATAAAGATAAAAATATGTTTTTTTTCCCCTTTACATTTAAATTATTATGCACCTACGCTAATTCTGACTAATTTGGTGACATCAGATTTCACATCTGATGAAGAAATAAAGATAAAAATATGTTTTTTTTTTTCCATTTACATTTAAATTATTATGTACCTACGCTTAATTCTGACTAATTTGGTGACATCAGATTTCACATCTGAGAAATTACATGGCAGGCAGAGTAAACTCAGTTACATTTGAATAACAAACAGTCCTCAACTTTCAATAATGTAAAGCAAGAAAGCATTTTTTTTCTCACTATATCACATGGCCATGCCTAACTTTAAGGAAATATAAAAGTGGCATCCTCTTTTGCCCAGAAGGAGAAGAGAACCGGAAATATTGAATATCATTAATATTTACCACAGATTTTTTTTAAAAAAATGATTCTATCATTAACCAGAAAGAGGAAGCAAGAAAGAAGAAAGGAAGGAGGTAGAGACAATGAATTTAATTATGAATATCTTGCCTGTGGAATTCAGGTTTCTTTATAGTCAATATAACACCGAAAATATGGATTTGGAATCTGAGCGATGCTAGATATAAGGCTGAGATTCATCTTTGTCCATGTAGAATTTAAATCAGTGAGTGACAATGATACTACCTGGGGCTGGATTGCAGAGAAAAGAGTTATGATACAATCTTGGAGAATTACTAAATTTAAAATTGAAAGAGAGGAAAGGGATCTTGTGAGAGAGTGTGAAGACTGGTTAGAGAACTAGCAAGAACCCAGGATGGAGTAGGGTCCCAGAACCCAAAGGAGAGTGTTGCAGAGAAGTCATGTCAAATCATAAGAAAATTATTTAAAATATTTGAGAAAGCAAATTTCAGAGCAGTGGTAGGAACCAGACTGCAGTGAGTTATGAAGCAAATGGGGTGAGATGGAATATACAATCTGAAAGTAACAGTGAGATGTTTAGAGAATGACAGCAAAAAATAGATTACCTAGGACACACAGGAGCCCAGTCAACCATAAAAATGTCTCGGAAGATGTGATTTTTCAGAATTAACATTCTTTTGAACACTCATATAAATTTAATAAGCTCCCAATTAAAACCAATATTAAATGTTGAACGAGCCAATCACCCTGCATTTACACTGTTATCTGTGAGACTTTTTCTTTGGTAGAGACAAAACAGTTACACAAAGCCCTTTCTAATCATTTTACCCTGGTGGGATTGTAATGTGCAGGAAAATAATGCCATAAACCTAATGACAAAAAACTAAAATTCAGTGTAACCCAGCAAGTGTCCAGAAACAAGCAATGCCAATTACCGAGATTGAACTTCTAAACAAACTGAAGTGATTCTCAGCATGGGTAATGGACTTGGTCAGTTAAGGGATGGTTTCTTGACAGAATCAATTTCCTCCATGGTCCTGCCTGCCCTATATATTATCCACCTCCTTCAGGACCAAATCATTCCTACTTAGCAACAGACTGAACTTTCTTCCTTCAGTTATTTGCTTCGACTTTCTTATTTTTTACTGAGTATATAAAGTATAACATTGAAGTCTGAATAATAAATGTATAAATTAGAGACAAATCTGAAATGGTAGACAATAAACAGACTTAAACTTTTATGTAAGTCCAAATGAAACTTTAATTTTATTTACTATATGACAAAATTGTGCATAACACAAGTGTGTGGCAGACTGAAAAATTGATCAATAGTCAGTTAAAAATGGAAGTATAATAGATTATTAATGAAAAACAATGGTTACAAAGTCTAAGTGAATCAAATTGAATTTTCTCCTTAATCTTATGAAAAATATTTTCCTGTTGAAAGCACTAAATAATGTCATTATATACATATTGGAATTATAGAAACCTTTAAGGAACTAATTTTGAAATTAGTTTCTGTAGCTATCCAGATTTTAATATATTTAAGATACTGGTTCTAATGCTCAGGTTCTTTCAGTAGCATATTTATAAGCTAGACACTCTGCCTTACTTTGAAGCAAATCTGAATTAAATAATTTTACCTTGTAAAAATAATGAGGTCTCTGCAAGAAAAAAGTACAGTACACATAACAATAAGATAGAAGGAAATTCCAATATCTTCCAAGTGCTTAGTAACTATCACTAAGGAAACCAGTTTCTTAGCATCCACATAGCATGAAGTTCACAATTCAGAGACCCTATCTATTGAGTTTACAAATATATATAATGATCACACACACACAATAATCAGAGGGTTATATGCAGTCATACCAAATGTTTCTATTTTGAAATATCCATAGTTAGTGCAGTAACTGTTTAGTTGAATTCATTTTCTAAGCGAAAAATTCTATTTTATGCATCTTCAGAATGTTTCAAAAATTAACCAAAGTTAATTATATGAAAGCATAAACTTTAATTAGATTGGGAAATGTTTTATCCCACGAGCTAAAGTGCTACCTGAAAACAACGCAAACAGGATATTGGTAGGAAAACATTTCATATTGGAATTGAAGGAGAAAAGTATGGTATTTGTCCAGGTTTATCATTAGCTTTCTGCATAGCCTCCTTCAAGTTACTTAAATGGTCTGTTTCTAATTAATTTATATAAATCGTCATGTTAGCATATATATTGTAAGAATAAATTTGTTCTCTAATCAATTGTTCAGTAAAGCCTCCAATTTTCAATTGAGTACAACACTATCAATGAGAAAAGGGCATTACCAAAACACTGAGTCCAGAGCTAATATGAGCCTCTGATGAGTGACAGAAAAATCGAATGGACTGCAATTCTTTGTATAACAGCAAGATATTAAGACTCATTGAGAAAGAGATACTAAATATATTTTGATGGGCTATGATATTTGAAGTAATATGATAGATTAAAAGAGTGGAAGTAGGTGAATTAAAAAAATAATAAAATATAGACATGGGGGCAGAAGTTTTGAATTTTCACCAGGAGCACTTTGAAAAGAAGATAATAATGAGGGAATTTTGATAGCAAACACCCTTTTTCTGTTTCTTCGCTTGTATATTACTGGGCACATTTTTTGTGGAAAATAATATTTCAAATTTGATGAGTTCTTTTTTTCCTTCTTCTTTCCACCTCCCACCCCCGGAAATAGTGTTGATTGTGATAATTCTCTGTTTACAAGATCTTTGTTACTGTGGAACTGATTGTGTCCATGTAACTGGTAGGTGAGTAATTACTGTTACCAAATTAAATCTGAAGACATTCTGTTTCTCTGCAAACTTCATCCTTAAAGGCTCTTTTGGGGACATATTGAAAGCAGACAGTATTTTAAAAACTACATGTTATTCAAGTGATGAAGAAATGGGCTGTTCTTTACAGAAGGAATTCTTAATCAGGCAAGTAATATGGAGTGAAACAAGCTGGGTGCAGCACAACAGAGGGCTATGGACACCAGTAAATTAGAGAGGGTGTCATGTTTAAAGGAGACATCACTCCAACTGATTGTTGCCATAATGAAATTAAGGTCTGGTCTTGCCAGATCTTCCATTTTTAAAAGGCAAGACAAAAATCTGGACCTTTATGTAAATATCTCTTGATTCTTAACAGAAAATCTTCCAAAAAAGTGAAAAAAAAAATAGTATTCCATCCAAACAAAACACATCTGTGCACACAGTCTAGCAGCTGATAGGCTGCTAGCTTGCAACCTCTGCTTTGAAGATATTTTTGTTTCAGATTTTAAAATATATTGGAGAGAAATAAAAATCTCTTTATTTTCAAATTAATTCAGAAACTAGTTATTAAATATACAATTTCAGCATGGCAATGACCCATGAGGTACACTAAAAATGAGCAAAGTGTGACCACAGGCTTTGAAGAACTTGAGAGGATGAGGTAACCCATAGATGACAAATTAAAAATATAAGTGGAACACCAGTGTTCATGTTTCTGAATTCATTACATATATATGTGTGTATAAATACATGTATATTTAATTTTAATGGAAAATTTAAAATCTCCATATGGAAAAATAAAAATAGAGTAGTATGTTGTATTCAGTTGTATGGAAGCAAATAGCTATTTGTACAGCATGATGGAGTTTCTTGATTCTGGGAATTTATACTTTTAAAGAACCAATATCAAAATGCCATCCTATTTCTTAAAGAAGGATTTTGATTTTTTTTTTTTTTTGCATGAAGTTCTAAATTCAGTATTCACTGTTCCACATATGCTAGATTTTTAGGA
>NW_006442484.1:28838845-28844487 GCF_000325575.1 Pteropus alecto
TTCTGCTGAATTGATGTGACAACACAACAGTCAACTCGTAAGTGAGCAGAAGAAAATTAGTCTTAAACTAGTTGCCTTGAAGTAAGGCAATTTTAATTGGGTAATTCATTTGTAAATCTTTCTCTTTGAAGTTAAGTGGGGGAACTGTATTAAAGGGAATGAGCAATTTTCAGGGAACTGAAATGCATTGGCAGAGTTTTAAATGGACATTTTCCCAGTCTACTGAGAGGCAGTATTTCTCCCCTATAAAATTCTCTAGTAGATTTTTTTCAACCAACATTCCAATTCTTCCATTTTCTGTACCAAGAATGGACAAGGCACATTGGAGCTCCATGTGCCCCATAAACTGGTCTTATAATACCTTCCCTCCTAGTACAGCTAACTCTTTTGTTCACTCTTGTTCTCTCTTCCTTTTTGTTCCTGCACTCAGTGAGATTTAACTCCGTGGAGCTCCGAATTAAGGAGCCAGTCAGCTCTGTGTGTGCTTCCCTGGTCTGCTTTACTTTCATTCAGAGACTTCACCTGCGAAGTGGGGATAAGAAATATATACCCTGCGGGGGATCTTTTGTTACAATGAAATTAAATAATAATGCCTAGTATTTTCTAGTATTCTACTCTGTTTCCTTCCTTTTCTCTTACAACCATACTGCTCACTTTATTTTTACTTTCCTGTTTTGCTAATTTGGGCGGGGGTGGGGGGGGTGGGGGGTGCACACTCAGAGGTATCAAAAAGAAATGCTTTGCTTCAGTAGTGGCACAAAATGTTGAAAGAATTTTATGGACTGTGAAGGCCCTCTGTAATTATCTAGATGTTACTTCATTATTATAGTCTTTCTTTAAAACTTAATAGATAGCCACTTAATTAATTATTAAATATCTAGCATGTGCTAAGTGTTATATGGGGTCTAGTAAAAGTATAATCTCAAGAGAGAGGATTACCACATACCCAGACAGGCAAAACGAACTTAAAAAAAAGAAAAAACAAAGCAACAGAGAAAAATAAAAGATAAAAAAAATATATAAAAACAAGCTGGTAAAGTGCTAATGTACTTCTCTAGACTTTGTGAGCTTTAGAAAGGAAATGTGAGTGCAAGCCAGAATAGGCAAAGGTGGCTTTGTGGTGAACGTGGAATCTGATGGGCTTGGAGGAATAGAAAGGGGAGCAGATTCCAAGTGGCAAAAGGGAAAGCAGAAAGGTCGACGCCTTCTCCCATTTGGTTCCACTCTCTGCTGGGAAACTGTTACATTAATCAGTGCTAACGAGGCTGAGGGAACAGGTCAATATGCTCTATCCACATGTATTTAATGTAATTGCATTTCTACTTGGACATAGTACTTTATCTCCACAAGTATCAGTGGTGGGTTTCTGGGGATATATGTCTAGATTCGGGCCTCCTAATAACTGCTTACTTTGCTTATCCCCTGAATATTCGAAGCTATAGCCCTCATTCACACACAAGCCTGAATGCTTTAGATAAAATTAATAATAATAATAACAATAATGCCAAGTAACTAGATCAGTTTTATAGTGCTGAGCAAACTTTAAAAAATGAACTCCTGTCCTTCTCTCCACAAAATATTTCATTGTTGACAATCTAGTCTCAGAAATTCTGATTTGGAGGAGGATAAAGAAAAATAATTATTTTAATCATTACCTCATACCAATAGGCTCTGGCACTTTATTCTAGAGAATAAAAAGTAAAGACACATATTTGAAAGAAGAGAGATTGAAAATAATCTTTAAAAGGGTGTCATTTTTTTCTAAGACAATGAGAAGACAGAATGATGTACAAGTCTATAAAGATCCCCTTCTAGTTATTTTAGTTTCTAAACCAATTTAAACAATATACAATGGTATGTTTATCCCATGATTATCAAACAGTAAGAATAGGAGTTTGCAACAAATATAATACACAAACGCACACACATATAAACACATACACACATGCACACACATAATTATGTTATATATGTGTGCTTTTTAAGTTTGCTACTAATAGGTACTTTCATTTAAAATATGCCCTCAGGCCCCACTCAGTGTCCTGGCAGCTGGGCTTCTAATTATTGCATTTGTGTCAGCTGCTTTGGTTTGATTTTATTTGATGAACTTTATTGTAAAGGAGTTTCATTTTCACCATTTAAAGTATCAGTGTATTTTCTTTCTCTTTAGAAGAATAGACGTCAAATATTATTGGTAAATTTATGTATTCTTAGCAACTCACTGAATTTATTTGTTGCCTCTGAGATGTTCAGAGCTGTTTAAGATGCAGAAAGAAGTGTTTATGTTTATGACATGAAGAAAAAGTCAGTCAACACAACTTTTAAATAGGAGCCAAATCTTTAATTTTTATCAAGGCTATAGACTTCAGTTATTCCCTTTATCCATGTATACAAAGAGATGAGTTTTTGGAAGTGAAGTGATGTAATTAAAAAATACCTGTCATAAAAATGCTCCATATTTTTCTGGTTCAAATATTGAGTATAGATAGTAATGTCTAAATCAGGAAGTAATAGCAGGCCTGCTATAGTAGTATTTAAAAAAAAGGTCATCAGGTAGCCCATGGGAGGGAATGAATATTTTTAGCACATAAAAATTCTTTCTAATATATATGTCATATCATATAGTTACTTTGAGAATTGTGAAATGAATGGAAAGAAGGAAAGAGAGAGAAGAGGAAGGAGGGAGGGAGGGAGGGAGGGAAGGAAAGAAGGAAAGAAGGAAGAAAAAAAAAAGAAAAACCCAAACCAAGTTATGCATGGATGATTCCTTTGTGGACTTTTTGAAGGAAGGAAGGAAGGAAGGAAGGAAGGAAGGAAGGAAGGGAGGGAGGGAGGGAGGAAAGAAGGGAGGAAAGAAGGAAGAAAGGAAAGAAGGAAGGAAAAAAGAAAGGGAAATACAGTCCCTAGTCCTTGCTTTGTTACTTCTTAGTTAGTTAAACTTCCTTGGGTGTCATTTTCCACATCTGTAAAATTAAGGCCTGAAATGTGATCTCTGAGTTTGCCTCAGCTCTGTGTTCTCTGACTTATTCATTAATCTAGATAAATTTAGGTAGCACTATTTTCACACTTGGCTCTTCAAAGCTCTAGTGGTCATAAAAGCTGGCTAGTTATGAGAGGCTATGTGGAGTAGTGAGAATAAAGAAAGAGAACCTGCTTCAGAGTCAGATATCCCTTAGGCCAAGTTTCTCCTGAGTCTTAGTTTCCTCAGCTGTACGGCAGAGGTGTACCGACCTCATAGAGTCGCTGTGAGCACTGGTTGGAAAGCATTTCGTTTGCCGTCAGGCATTTATTTGGCTTATTATCAGGATTTTAGGTATATGGTACATTTTTGATACATGGAAAATCTTTATTAGAACTTTCAGGAGCCTATCAATGGAGGGTTAACCATTAATTCATCAGCCAGAGCATTGGGATCAATTGGATTTTAGAGTTTGAAGCAACCTTTGCAATTTAGCCCAACCTCCTCATAAGAATCAAAGAGCAGGAACTCTAAGTTTGGGTCACTCGTTAAGGCCGATAGGTGGTTTAATTGCAAAGCCAGGAGTGGAATTCTGGTCTCATAACTCCCAGCCCATGGTATCTTTCTTGATACAACTCAAGCCCAGAAATTCAGGAGGAGGGACTGTGGCAATGTAGGTTTTCCGGCTTTGATATCCTGACACTTTTCTCCATCCCTGCTCTACGCTGGGGGGTTTGGCTTTCTAACAGCTGAGGTGGTGCCTGGAGTCTACTTGGAGAGAGTAGAAGTAGCCCCTCACATGATGCTACTGGGCAGACCACAGTGAACCTTGACTATAAGAAAGTATGTCAGGAATATATACATACCTCACTGTTAAAATGTACAGCTGAAACTTAACAGATTTTGTTAACCAATGTCACTATAAAAATTAATAAATAAATAAATTTAAAACAAAACAAAACCAAAAAAAAAATAAAAAAGAAAGAAAGAAAGTACATCAGGTCTGCAGCAGAATTAGATCCTTAGTATTATGGCTCATGTCAATAGATTCCAACCTGTGCTGTAAGGGATACTGGTTCTACTTGCTGCCTGCATGAATGGAGTTGTTAATACCTGCATAAGAATCTCTGTATAAAGCTGATTCAAACTGTATCTTTCTGTTACTAACTTGCACAATGTTTATTTGTAGCATAGCCGATTTGAGACCCACAGTCCTCTGCTGATATTTGAATTATAATAGTGATGTATAAGTTTTGAATCTAAATACTCCCATTAGTGATGGTTTATGCAAATTTGCCTTGTTGTGCCCAAGTGGAAATTTACATACAAGTAGCATAGGTAGTATCAGGGAGATGATGGTAAAGAATGGGAGGGCTGCCTGAGCCTGAAATTCCTGAGGGGAAGGTTCACATGGGCAGCCCTAAGCCTGCACTCACATCCAGTGACTCCATCTGGGGGGTTTAGCTCCAAAGAGGTGTAGGGTCTAGAGCCATTGTTCACCAATCATGTCAGAGCCCTATCATACATACTTTATACTGCGATGCCAACAGAATGAACCCAAAAATTAACATCTGGAAGTCTTAAAGGATGAAAGAAGGCCCCCAAGTTTCACTGGCAGTTTGTAAAATACAGATGTGAGAAAAAGTGTGCTACACAACTTGCATTGGTGATGGTGGAAGAATTCTAAACTGATACATATAAATAGGACTTTCCGTGACAGTACTTGGGAGAGGTATGTTGGAGAGGACTTGGGGCCAGGTATAAAATATATGATCTTGTTTAATCTTAGATAATCTTTCTTAAATTCAAATTCTGAGACTCAATTTCTGAGTCTATAAAATGGAATGATAGTTTTTACTTACTTCTCAAGTTTATTATACAAGTCAAGAATAACAGTGCTTACAAAAACACTTTGGAGATGATAAAGATCCACATTAATGTAATTTACCCTACATTATAACAAAATCAATCATAAAAGCCTTCTTACATTCTATAGATGCTAGTTAGACTAGAGTCCAGATCAGGATGTGGCAATTAATATTAATATTAGATTTTATTTGTTAATATTAATTATATTATTACATTATTATTAATATTTTTTCCTCCCCCTAACTCCCTGGATCTCTGTCCATTTATCAGTTACTGCAGTTATTTGTTCATCCAATACATATTTTTGAGTGCCTGCCGTATATCAGAGAGTATTGTAGGTGGCTGTAATAATTTAGAGGGCCAACTGCCCCCATTGGGCTTACATTTAAGCAGAGTTAAAGATGATAAACATAAACAATAAGAAAATTTATAACATATCAGATGATGATAAGTATTTCGAAAAAAGAAAAAGTAGAACAAAGTAAGGAAAGTTGGGAGAGTCAGGATTGGAAGCAATTTTAAATAAGGTGATCAGAATTGGCTTTATTGAGAAGGTGACATTTGAGCAAAGAACTCAAGTTGGTGAGAAAACTTGCCATTTCTAGATATGAGGAAGGGCATTCCAAGCGGAAGGACTAGAGAGGTTATAGAGGGTGGGATCATGTAAGGTCTTGTAGGAGGTTTTAAGGACATGGGCTTTTCTTCTGAGGGAAATGGGGAGTTTTTGGAAGTTTTGGACAGAGAAGTGACAGGATCTACCTTACATTTTAATTGTATCACTGACTATTCTCTTGTGAATTGACCTTAAAGAAAT
>NW_006442484.1:28844535-28864756 GCF_000325575.1 Pteropus alecto
ATGTGGGAGCAAATGATGGTAGCTCATTCTATGCTTTAGAGGTGGACACACTCAGAGTAGAGCTATGTGACTGCTCAGCTGACATGCTATCACTCTGGTAACAATTGCATCTTGTATTTAGGGTCCACTTATACCTATGAGTAGCAGCTGTGATAGACTTTTAAAGTATATCCTGAAATAAGAGATATTGTAAGACATTTCCACTGGCAATACTACAGGTTGATCTTTTTTTTAAGAACTGGTATAAGATATTTCTAATATATCATTTTAGATTTAAAACATGAAAAAAAAAAAGCTTTGTTAAAGGGTTTTGAAGTCAAGTCCTTTTTTTCAAACCCCATGATCTCCTCTAAGAAAAGAATGGATTTTTAAAATTTATGATAGAGTATGAACTCACTCAATGCAATATGAATCCCACTGGTAATAAATTTGATAATTTCTTCCTTTTTTTTTTTTAGTGCTAAGGCTTCCTTTTATGCCTTTTGCTTGCAGATTTTGTGGAGGAAAAGGATAGTTATGTTGCTTTCAGCACATTCATATTGGTACAAATATAGTTATTTATTTTAAAACATTTTTGTCAGGGAAAATCACAATTTCCAAGCCCTGTGACTTCCAACTAAATAAGAAACTATAATTCTGAACCTAACTTTACCCTTTGAAATATATATATTTTAATAATAATATTTAATAACATTAAATATTTAATATATTTTGTTTAGTTATAATATATAAATTATATTAAATGTATACTATATCTTAAACTTTACTATGAAATAACTTAAACATTATTATACTTTCATAAATTTCAAGAATAACCTAATTTAAGGCATTATATACATTTTTCTTAAATTAAAATTTTAAAAGCATTGAGATTTTTGAAGCGCTTAAATTTATTGTCTTCCAACTTGTCTCTAAAAAATAAATCAAACAATGCAACAACAACAAAAAATTTTTGACATTTTAAGACCTAGGACATTATTCTTCTCTGGTAAAGGAAAAGTACAAAAGGGCATTTGTTTTCATCTCAAAGTAGACTAACCTCCTCAGTTGAAGATCTTTACAATTTCTAAGAGAAAGATGTTGGCAGCCATTGAGTTGGTTGACAGTGCTTTTTATCAGTTAGGACAGAGCTATGAAGGTAGGCAGACCTTTTGAATCTCGGGTGTAGCTATTCTTCTATACTCCTCTGAATTCCAATTTGTTTGTCATCTCTCTCCCCAATTAAATTACCTTCTTGAGATCTTCAAACAAAACTTGTGCTGGGTAATCGAAGTTCAGAGCTGCATTTTATTATCCTGGTAGTTTGATGTGTAACAACAGTATGCCAAAAATCTCTCAATCTTAATTTATTTTGTCGTCCTAACTACTGATTCAGCAGTGTCTAATTTTTTGTCCTGTTCAAGGAAATGGAAATATGGCAAAACAGATCTCTAGTTTCTTTGGCTGTTTGCAATTTGGTTTAGTGATGTTCACCAGATGTTTCTAGCTCTCTGTATACCAAACCTATGGCAGCATTATACTTCTTACTTCCTTAGAAGTAAGGTAAGGCCACGTGATGGACATTTTTATGTGTCAACTTGGCTAGGCCAAAGTAGTCAGATATTTGGTCAAACACTTTTTTTTAGATGTTTCTGTGAAGATGTTTTTCAGATGAGATTAACATTTAAATCAGTAGACTTCTGGTAAGGTAAATTACCCTGTATAATGTAGCTGGCCCTCATCCAAACAATTGAAGAGCTTTAGAGAAAAAGGATGTAACTTCCCAGAGGAAGAGGGACTCCCGCCAGTAGTGAACTCAAGTTTAAACATTAGCTCTTCCCCGGTCTCTTGCCTGCCAGCCTACCTTGCAGATTTTGGACTTGCCTGCCTCCAAAATCCTGTGAGCCAATGCCATAAAATAAATACACACACGCACACACGCACACACGCACACACACACACACACCCCTTATTGATTCCGTTCTCTGGAGAACTCTAATACAGCCAATGAAATGTGAATAAAAATGATTTGTTTCAGTTCTAAGCATAAGCTTCAAGATCCAGTACATCATTTGCCATGTCCACTTTTTCTGGCCTCAGAAAATGAAAGCAGAGAAATAGAGTCTTTATAGCAAACCATGATAGACATTGGGTTTGAGCATGAATTAGACTTTCATTTTTGTAAGCCTATATGATTTGGAGATTTTTTATTACTACAATATAACCTAAATTTTCCTGACTGATACAACAATCTATATATGGGGAAGGGCATTCCAAGAGGAAGGACTAGAGAGGTTATAGAGAGTGGGATCATGTAAGGTCTTGTAGGAGGTTTTAAGGACATGGGCTTTTATTCTGAGGGTCAGACTTTTCTTCTCCTAGATTTTACAATTTCATTTAATAGTATTTTTAACCTTGGCATTACAAGAATTAAAATTGGGTTCATGTAAATGCCTGAACCACTTCCTTAATTGTCCAGTTGACTCCGAAGAAAACTGAACTCAAGAATGTAGAGCCAACTAATCTTGGCTACACAAATGCTAATTAAGCAATCATTTCCATGGCTCAGAAAATGAACATTTGCCCACTCTACACTTATAGAACCTTTTCTCATGGAATAGTCTCATCATAAAGATTCTAACATTTGATAACCCATGGACTATATAAAGGATGTTAGAATTGCAGTGATCAAAAGATAAGCACCATCATTCTAAATAAGTATGTCTTTCCAACCCTAAGGAGAAGTTTAAATAACCCTCTTTTCCCCCAGTAATAGGGTGTCTTAGCTTTCTATTGCTATATAACAATTTACCACAAACTTAGAGGCTTGGAACAACACAAATTTCTTATCTCACAGATTCTGTGGGTCAGGATTCTGGCATGTTTCAGCTGGGTCCTCTGCTCAGGATATCACCAGTCTGAAATGAGTGTGTTGGTCATCTGTATCCTTATCTGAAGGCTCAGCTAGGGAAAGGTAGACTTCCAAGTTCCCTTGGTTTGTTAACAGAGTTATGTCCTTATAGTTGTATGATCGAAGTCCTTTAGTCTTGTCAGCACCCAGAAGCCACTCCTATGTCCTTACCATGGGGTCCCCTTCTTAGGTGCTCTCCTATTTCCAATCTCCCTCCAGTCTGCTGTGAGGAGTTGTACATAATTGAAGGTAATCACAAAATGACTATCCAATTGTCATTTGTCACATAACATAATTTAGTCAAGAGACTGACTATCCCATCGTGTTCACAAGTCCTATCCTCATTCAAAGACAGAGTATTATATAAGGTATAGACACCAGGGAATGTATATTTTGGGTATTATCATAGAATTCTGTTTGCCACATGGGTCCAAAGTTATACAGAATAGTTAGGGGAAGATCAGGTAACAGGTCAGGTGACATTTCTAATTTAGCAATTATGATCCTTTTTACCACGTAAATATATAAGACCTAGATACATAGACCTCAGTGGATATCCTAGGATATTTCATTTGGATATGCTTCCTACTCTATTTCTTGCTTCTTATTTTCAGAAACTCTTTTGCAGTCCTTTCCTTTTTATTCTTTTAATCCTTTCCTTGTCCTATCAGTGCCAGCTCAAGAGTTACTATACAGAGAGAATGTACAGTTAGAATATGATTGGAGATGTGTTTATGAGTGTATAGGAGAATAGGCTTGAAGCTTCATTGTGAAAGGTTTTTTTTTTTTTTCCTGGAAGATTGAGCAAACATATATATCAAAATGGGGGTTAGCTGATGAATATTTCAGAGAAGTCAGGGAATTGACAAGATGATATTCGCATTTTAGAATGATTACTTTGGGGTCAGGGAAGAAGGAACTGGGGTGGGAATGTGTGTGTAGGAAGGAAGGTAGTATTATGGGTAAAGAAAGATTACTTATAAATTATTTCAATTGACCTGGGATTGGCAAACATTTTCTATAAAAAAACAGAAAGTCAATATTTTAGCTTTTGTGGTCCAGACAGTGTCTTTGTCACAATAATTCAACTCTATTACAGTGTGAAAGCGGCTATCAATTCATGTAAACAAATGGGTATGGTTCAGTTTCAATACAACTTTATTTACAAAATCAGATGGCGGGTCAGATTTGACCACTGGTTGTAGTTCTCTCACCCCTGTTATAGACCATTCCTACACTAAAACAATGACAGTGGAGTTTGACAGAAGATGGAATTGAGTGACTTAGTTCTATATGTTTTGAGTACCCATTTTGAGGTGGATGCTCTTCTAGACACAGGAGATATGCAGTGAACAAAACAGACAAAACTCCCTTCTCAATTAGAGTTTTCATTCTAGGAAAATTTAAAATACAAACATTCTACCAGGTAGTTCACCTATTAGTAAGTAAAGGTCAAGGAGTGAGAGGAGTAGAAAATACCTGCTTCAATTGACAAAAATCCATTGTGGCTGGTCAAGGATTGTGTGGAAAACATGGTATTAAGCAGAGAAAACTTCCTCAATTACACATTGTGACCCACTTTGTTTATCTATAAACATATGTTACAATGCGTTTTCTGCTCAATGCAATGTGTATAAAATAATCAGCAAACATAAGAAAATATTTCTATGTGAATGGAAACTTAGCCAGAGAATTAATTTTGCACGAGGATGAACAAGGTGACCACACAATGAATTGTTCAAGAGCCTCACAGCAAAGAATAATAAAGTCAATTCTCCTATCCACAGATATGAAACATGAAGCCATTCTTCAGTACGGTTGGCAATTTTCATAGAAAGGCTATATGATTCCTCATCCTTTTATGGAAAATGGGAAGAGCATTTTGGTTTATTAGGAACACTGGATTCCCTCTTTCTTTTTGACCTTGGCCAACCCTTTGTGTTGTTCATCTGCCCATTCAGGAGGTCCGTGAGAGGGCTCCTCACAGTGAATTAATGCAAGAAAAGTGTGTGTCCAGTGATGGCATATGTTGAGTGTGAGTATGATAAGAAAAATTATACAAAGTAATGAGATGCTATGACATGGATGACAGCAGTGGGAATTGGGGTTGGTTCTGCCACCTGCTTTCATCCTCTGAGCCATATTTAGAAAGTAACCACAGGCTTAATAATTGTTTCTTCTATAAGCTTACAGTTAGTCGTATATAAAACGTCCAACAAATGGCACTATAATGAGCATCTGCTCTAATGAAAAATGCTCTTAACATTGTTAGTGTCAGAGAGTAAAAAATGTTTCTCATTTCTGGTTGTGGGATCTTTATTTTTTCTTTGTCTCCTGGGTATATCTTCGAATCAATGCATTTAACATAAGATGTTTTCGACCTCAAGAGACATTACATATTTTGTCATTATTTTATTAATGACAAGGTTCAAGGCTCTATGACTTAATGCAGCATGTGAGAAAAACCAATACAAATCTGTAAGAGTTCTCTGTGGCAGCATTGTATGCCACTGGGAAAACTAGACTTCCATAAAAGCCAAATAGGCCACAACCTATGTGCTGATATTTTTAGACTGTAGAGTAATTCCAGAGAAAAATTTCTCTCACTCGATGATGATTCTTAGGCTCCAATATTTCAAATAGATGCTCCCAGCTTTGCACTCATAATTCGAATTAGATATAAGACTTCAATGCCTTGCGATGGGAAAGGAAGGAGCATTGTGGAGGCAGAATGGGAAAGTCATCACCAGGGGGAAATGTTAAGAGTAAAGAGCTAAGAAGATAAAACTTGCTTCTCTAGGTGTTACTATGGGTTGGTATTCAGCTTCTATTCTATCTCTTCCATCTTAACAGAACTCCAGTCACTTCCCTGTATGACTCAGAGAGCTGACCTCATCCCAACTCCACTTATGGATTCTGAACCATTTGCAGGTTTTCCAAATGGCACTGATTATAAGACCCACCTGAGAACCTTATAAAATATAAAAATTATCAGACTCTTCTACAGAAATCCTGATTCAGTAAGCTTGAGATATGGTCTCAGAAATCTTTGTTTTTACCAAACACTGCAAATCTTCCCTGTCATTAGAGAAGTTGTCATGAATACTGATTTAGGCTCATTGGTGCATGATAAAACAGTCCAGAGGTGGGCTGGCAACTTAAATTGGTCCAAGCTGACTAATGGGAAAGTCTTTAATTTCAAGCTATTTGGGAGAAGATTTTCTTTACATGTTTTTAATGAACAAAGAGACATGTAGCCTCAGTTGTTGATGGCAGACATCTCAATAAAGCAAAGAGTATTTAGCCTTAGGATGAAGCCAATGTGTCTTCATGAGAACAGAAAAAGAAAATAAGCCAGAAATTGTAATAACAAAATGAGCCATCAATCAACTAACCTTGCAGACTGGTTAGCTTCTGGATTTTTTGTTATATGACAATCAACATCCCTATTTGTTAATATCCCTATCTGTTCTTTATAGGTAAATGCTTTCTAATTGATGTACCTACTTGTGATTTTTTTTCCTCCAAGATGTATACTCTTGCCATTAGAAAAAGAAAAATCTAAGAGTCGTATTTCTCAATTTGCTGCTATTTTCAAGTAAAATTATAGTAAACTATTAGTCTACATACTTATATCATTTCTCTCTGAAAATAAATTCAGCACCTAGAGAAGAATGATCATTTTTTATAATTATGTGATGAACACTATTTTTGGATCGGTATCTACTACTTTTGTGTCTTCAGTGTTACTAACTATGAAAAAATAACTTACTGGTTAGTTATGGAAGTACGCACATTTGAAAATAAATTCAGGAAACAAAACTGATTAAATACCAAAATAATAAACATTTCTAGCCTATGGTTTTAAAGATGAGATTTAACCTTCCCATGAAAAAGTGAAACCAAATATTTTATAAAATATTCACATATATGTGAATTTTAGCTGTGAAACAGGCTCACAAGGCATACCCTCTGTTGGCATTGGATGAGGTCAGTGTCACATTTTCTTCAAGGTGTCCATCTGCATTTTGGTGCTTGCATACTGTTAGTAGGCAGAGTTTGTTGTGTCCTTCTCAAATACTGTTAAGTCTCTCTGGGGACAAAAAGGATTGGAAACCTGAAAACCTGACCTTAATGTGTGTGTACGTATGTGTGTGCGTGTGTGTGTGTGTGTGTGTGTGTGTGTGTGTGTGTGTGTGTATAAAAAATCTGTTGGGTGAAGGTGACTGCTGACTACATACAGATTGCAGAAGGACACTGGAATTTCTCCTTAGGAATAGAGTCTGTATCTGTGTGAAGACTGAAAGGCAAAGCTTAAGGATTAGAAAGGAATGGTGGTTCCCTAGTCCATGTAAAGTTGAGACCAGTATCCACCTTAGTCAACCTGACTGCACCAGTGCACTCTAGAAGAAATGGTGTGTGCATGCACATGTGTGTTCTCATCTTTTATTGATATAAGTGACATATCACTTTGGGGCCTGTGTAGCTCGGCTGAAGGCACTCCTTGTTTCAGTATAGCGTGGAAGAAGGGAGCATTATTTTCTTTTAAAGGGCCTGCAGGGCTGTCCTCAGCAGTGAACTGGTGCCGATCAATTTCCCATGCAATTATCTGTGAGTTTTGTTTTGGAGCCCAGACTCAAGAGAGATACCTAAATTCTTTCTCTTCCAGTGATCTCTGAATCTGAATGAGAATGATTTACTGGCATGGATTCTGAGAAATAGATGAAAGTGGAAACCTTTAGAGAATATTGGAATTTCTGCTAGTCAAGCAGAGGATGGGAGAAACACAAGATTTAGTAGGACTAATGTAAATATTATTGGTATTATAAGCTGATAAAACCCGGGACATACTAATATTGCTTACAAGACAGGGTAGTATGTAAGATTAACTATCCTACCTAGACTTTTGACACTTCACCTTTCCCCAAACTAAGATCTTAAAACCATGAGTTGCCCCTGAGGAGCTAACAGAGTGTTAGACACAGATCAGCAAACAAAGATCCAAATTCACCAACATTCCAAGCTCTTCCTAAGATTTCAAGTGTGGGGAAATACAATTGACAAGTGATGTAAACTAGCAGAACTAGTACTTCCCTCTCAGATCCCTGAACTGGGGAGGGTGGAAAGCTGCTGAAAGGAAAATATTAGAAGCAGCTTTGAGCAGCAGACAGGCATTCTAAGATACTTTTTTCTGCAACTCTGTAAATAGTACTGGAATTCGGGAGAACACAGAAGAATTTCTCATGTAATCTGGGGAGATTTCAGTGCAGATTTGACATTCTTAATGGTGGCTTTTGTGCACAGAAAAAAATTATCCAGAGGCTTCCTACTCTTCTTTTTTTAAAAAAATTATTAATTTTCTTATTGATATTTCAAATTAAATCTCGGCTCTTTCTTCTTAGTTCATGTACTAATATGGAAGGTGGGGATATTCCCAGGAGAAGAATAATTCTTCAAAAGAAGATATAACAGTTAGGACCTCAACAGAAATCATGCGACCCACACATGATTAATAATAATTCAAGAATGACTTCTATAAAAAGTGACTAATTATAAAAATGTGGGCAAGTTGTAGGAGAACTATAAGGGATCATGTACAAACCCGAACTAGTCACAGTTCTAGACTGAAAGATGAGAAGAAGGGAAGTTTACCAGAGCCCAGGAAAGAGTTGGATAGCTCAGGATGCAGTGACTTTTTGCTTGAGGACATAGCCAGCCCAACACAACCTCATGGGGAAGGAACAGGGAAATGTACCTTGAATCCCGTCCTTCCATTCCATATTCTATCTGAGCTCTCCTACTGACCAAAACCACACAGAGGTCCAAGGGCACAGGAATCTATGGATACTGTTCATACAGATCAGCCTCCTTGGGCTGACAGTAGGTGTCTAGTTTAGGGAGTTGTCATGCTATATAGAATATACTCAATTAAACTTTAATTGGCATCCTCCCTAGCAGAATCCATATTATATTCAGAATTTCAGAACACACACACACACACACACACATATCTATTTGGATGTTGACTAATTTCATCCATTGGCTGCTAGACAACAAACTGCATTTTTAGAGATGAGTAGTATAAGTTTCAGTTATTTAACTGTCATGGTTGACCTTTATTGAGTTCATTTGAAATAGAACTTCATTATTTTCAATCCCAAATACTCAAAATATCAATGGTTAGACTTTAGTTGAAAAATTTAGTCAGCATCATTAGTCTTTAAAGACAAGTGCATTAAGACAAATGTTTCTAGGAAAATGTTATTTTCTGAGCAATTTCATTGTCTCTTGGCTAACACAGTTTGCATGTGAGTGGATGCTGAGTGTTTTATTCAAAGTTTCAATATAGACATTTTCGAGAATTCTAATCTCACATAATTTAGCATCTAAAATTACTTTCAATTGATTTAGATTGCTTAAAAATATAAACTTTATTATAAATTTGGAACAAATTTATACTTTCTGTGACTATTCTAAAAATAATGAATTCACAAGGAGGAATGGAAGAAAAAGAAGACAAAAAGCTTTAAAGTTATTTCTCTTTTGGAGTAAGTTGTTTGAGAAAACCAAAACACTCCTTTACTTCTTTATTTGAAAAATGATAGAGTCCTTTTAAATTAGATTTGACAAAATGGTGGGTATATGAGTTAGGAATGCACACAGGATAAAAAGATTTTTTTATAATTGATCTCTGCAATTGTCACAAAAATGAAAGGAGAAGTCATGATGAGAACTACTAAATGAAACACATGCAAATAATTCAAAAAGAAAAATCCCATCATTCCAATTGGTCCTGGGTCTAGATTTGTATATAAACAAATGGTATTAGACAGGCAAAGATGTTGGGATGAGATTTTAAGATTAAGAGGCAAGAGATTCAGATTTAACAATCTATTTATTCATTAGTCTTTACAGCTTAAAGAATACCCTTTTTTTCCCCCACTCCACCCAGGGGGTCCTTCTTAACCCCTAAAATGCACTCTCACCTTCAAGCTTTGAATCAGCATTTGTGTACATTTGAAAGGTTATAATGTGGCATTTTCCTCTGACCAATTGTTGATGTTTACAAATGAAAGTATATTTTAAAAATGTTTCAGGTCAGTCAGGGAGCAGAACCCTAATGTTCCTCCTTGGGAACAAGGACAGAATTTTAAAGATAGTGTATTATAATTGCTTTGCTGTCCCTGGGAATAAAAATTGCAGACTTCCTTCGAAAGCATTGATATTGTATTATTTATGGCCTTGGTTTCTTAATAGGTCAATTTTCTATAAGACTAGCTACAGACTAAAAAAAATGTTTTTTAAGACTTGAAGATTCAGAAGACATTGGAAAGGATGTTGACTTTTTAATATGTTCCAGATGTTCGAAAAATCACAAATAGTCTTGCTCATTCAGGCAGGCCGTCCAAGGCCAGAGCCTGAAGTGTGTGATTCCATTATTAAAGGTATGCCAGTTGGCTGAGCCACAATATTTCACCGTTGTATCTGGGAGGCTGACTAGGTCACAACCTCTAATTAACAGTCATCCAAGTCTGAACCAGGATTACTAAGAAGAGCAATGGGCTGATGCATTTTATGCAGACTGGCTCCTTGTATTTCACACAAAGCAATTTAATTAAAATGGTCCTTAGCTCTGATTTCATTCAAATGAAACTTTTGATTTTTCATACTTACAAACTATTGTGTTAAACCATAATCAGGTCCATTTAGATCTATAAAACAGGCGTACATGATGATCAGTTTTATCATATAAACAAAATACGTACATTTATAAAATTTAAACTGAGTTTTTTATATTTTTGAACAACATATGGTATGAGAAAATGTTATGCTATGAAATTGAATTATAAAATCAAGAAGCAAAATAATATTTAATGTAAAAGCCTACCTTTGCTAAAATAGTTTAAATTTTACTATTAACTAAATATACAAAAATAGAAACAGTTTATGTAGTAAAAATAGGGAAAATTTCTTATTTATATTTCTGTATATTGTAATTTATTTTGCAATATATTAACAGAAATTATTTTTATAATTAGAAAAGAATTAATGTTGTTTAGAAAAAAAAGAAAAAAGTTCTGCAATAGCAATACATGCAACCTATTTAAGAAAGTTTAACCATTCTAGATAATTGCTTAAAGAACATTTGCTATAAATAAACAAGCCTACCAGCAATTCTACTGGAATTAGGGCCTATATTAGAAAAAGTATATGAATGTTGCTTATAATTAAAGACAGCAGTACAAAAACAGCCCCCTGGTTTTGTGGCTTATGATTCATAACCAATCATTTTCTTATTCAACATTAATAAATACTCCCCAAATTACTATTGTATTAAGAATAAGAAAATGTACTTGCATACTTCTTGAAAAATGTGAAGTTTAAAGCCATGTGACCACTTCTGTTTTATGAGAGCAGTCTATAGTGTCTCGTTGGTCTGCTCCAGACACCTTGGAATAGAGCCAGCATAAGAATAGTAATAAAGAAAAAGTACTGAACAAAATAACTTAATTATCACTTGTTGTCTTCTTCTATCAAAACTCCATGAGTCTTTATTTCATGAGCACAAAGGAATCATTTTATTATTGAAGCTCTTAAATAACTACATATTTTCCTATAGAATGCTGAGAATTTGCCTTGTCTATTTGTATGTAGTTTTATTTTGCTGTTGTTATTTTGGGCTTTTTTGTTATTGTGTTGGAGTTTTTGGGGGGGAATTTGGTTTTTGTTTTATTTTTGTTTTGATTTTGTATATTAAAGACATTAAACTGGTACAAGTAAAGGGTTTCTGAGTCTACTGCATTAAAATTAGTGCTATGGAGACAAACTGGGGAGAAAGCTGGGGAGTACTATGGCAGAGGTGGAGATCACAGCTTCCTATTGGGTAGTCAGAGAAGGCATCACTGAGAAGACTAAATTTAAACAAAGACCCAGAGGAAGGGAGGGAGCATGTCAAGGAGATATCTGGGAAGAGTACGCCAGGAAAAAAAGAGAAAGTACAAAATCGCTACAGGGAGAGCATACCTATGATGTTCAAGGAATGGAAAGGGAGTTGATAGGGCAGAAATAGATGGAGTTTAGGAGAAAGTACTAGAGGATGATTCACAGCAATAATAACAGAAAGCTTGTGGGAGAGGGCTAGCAGATGCTATAGGGCCTTGCAGGCCTCCAGAAGGCTTGGCTTGTTTTCTCTGAGAGTGAGGGGAAGTCACTAGAAGTGAAGTGATTTGATTTATGCTTTAATTCATGTTACTGTGTTAAGAATAAACCATAGGCAGAAAGAATGCAAACAGCGGGATGGATAAGAAGGCTATTAAAATAATCCAGGCAAGAGATCCAGGTGGCTTGGGCTAGACTGCTAGTAGGGTGAAGAAATGTCATTTGTTTCAGAATATGTTTTGAATACAGGACTAACAAAACTTTCCGGTATGTTGGATATAAGTGGTAGAAAAAGAAAGACATCAAAGACATTACTTACATTCTATATTGTAAGTAAATATAGAAATTTTAAGTTAATGAGATGAGAAACTCAGAGAATATGCTTTTAAGTGCAAAATAAATGAAAAATTCTGTTTGGGGTATATTGAATTTGAGATGTTCACTGGAAATACTACTGGAGATTGTCAAATATGCAATTAGAGTTTAGTAGAGAAGTCCAGACTGAATTTGAACATCACCAGCATATACTAGAATTTGTAAACCATGATAGATGAGCTATATGAACCACTGTATCAATTAACCTAGGGAATAAGTGTAAATATAGAAAAAAAAAGGTTTGAGGATTAAGCCCTTGGAGCATGCCAATGTTTTTGGTTAGAAAAATATGGACAAATCCTCAAGGGAGAATGTGATAGGTGAATAATGGCCTTCTACAGATGTCAACCTCCTAATCTCCCCAAACCTGTGAATATGGTACCTTACATGACAAAAGGGATTTTGCAGATATAAATTAAGAATCTTGAGGTGGGAGACTTTTTGTAGATTATTGGGAGGGTCCTAAATAATCACAAGAATCCTTTAAAAAGGGAAGCAGGAAGGTCAGAATCAGAGAAATGTGATGACAGAAGCAGAGGCCAGAGTGATGTGATTACTAAAAGGGGCCACAAGCCAAGGAAAACAGTTTCTAGAATCTGGAAAAGGCAAGGAAACCAATTCTCCCCTAGAGCCTCCAGAAGGCTTAACTGCTTGATATTAGCTAAATAAAACCAATTTTTACATGTGACCTCCAGAACTATAGGATAATAAGTTTGTAGTTATTTGTTACAGCAATAATTGGAAACAAACACAGAGACTGAAAAAAGCAGTTAGTGAAATAAGTAGGAAAATAGGAGAGTGTCTTGTCCTGAAAGCCTAATGTATTTCAAGAAAGTATTTCAAGAAGGAAGGAAGTTATCTAGTATGGTTAATGCTACTCATAGATTGGGTAAGGTAAAGCCTGAGAAATGACCAATGTATTTAGCAACATGAAAGTCACTGATGACCTTAACAGAAATAGGTTTTGTAGAGACACAATGGGAAAAGCCAAATTGGAATTGGCTTCAAGAGAGAATTGCTGTGGAGCAGTGGCCACTATGCACTTCCTCTCTTTGAATGAGAGGGTCTCTTGTCTCCATGGCATGGAATGAAAAGAAACAATTATTGATACATTTAACTGGTACGGTTCTTAAATATAAGAATTATGCTTAGTGAAAAAATGCCAATGTCAAAATCATATATACTCTATAATTACACTTATAAAATGTTCTTGAAATGACAACATGATAGAGATGGAGAACAGATGAGTGATTTTTAGAGAGGAAAATGGGGAGAGAAGGAGATAGGTGTGGGTAGCAAGAGGAATCCTTGTGATGGAATTGTTCTCTCTTTGACTATAGTTGTAGATATATACATGTTTTATCACGTATGAATTGTTATATTCATACGTGATAAAACATGTATGAATTGTTATATCTACTACTAGACTTACATAAAACACACACACTTAAACACTCACACACAAGTGCATGCAAAACTGGTGAAAACTGAAGAAGATCAATGGTTTGTATCACTGTCAATTTGCTGGTTATGACATTGTACTATGGTTGTGTTAGATATTATAGTTGAGAGAAACTGAGGGAAGGGTATATCATATAACTTTGCATCAATCTACAACGATCTCAAAGTAAAAGTTAAAAAAATAGAATGGCAGAAATAAATACAAAGTATATTAAATAAATTTGCAAGTTAAACGGCAAGAATTCTTAGAATGCATTAAGAAATAATTCATCTGCCTGTGTTTTATTTAAAAGAGATCTACTTAAAATGTAAAGACACAAAAATGTAAATGTAAAGACATGAAAAATTATTTTGAGATAAATATTAAACAAAGAGAGCTGATATCACTATAATAATAGCAAACAAAATAAACTTTAAAGCTAAAAGCATTCTTACCGGAAATTATAACAAAGGAGTAATTCGCCAGTATAGACTCAGTGATATTGACTCCAAATATATGAAGCAAAATGGACAAGTTTGCAAAAAAATAATAATCAAATCTACAATAACCATGGTATATTTCAACATATTTCTTTATGTAATGTTCATATCTATCATATAAAAATTATATGTATGTAAACATGTTATATATAATTAAGCATATATTCATTATCTATTTATACACACACTAAGTATATATAAGGTCTATAAAAAGTGGTTACGAAGCTGATATATACAGAAACCTGTGCCCAAGAATTAAGGTATATTTTTCAAATCTATATAAAACTATTAACAAATGACAACAAATGTAGGTATAAAATAAAGCGTGCAGCTCATACTTCTGCCTACAATTCAATGAAATTAAAAATGGGGAAAGCAGTAACATGTTTTAATATATTTGGGAGTAAAAATTATTTATAAATAACTCCTGTACTTAAATAACTCATGGAAATACTTCAAGAGATTATGGTGATAAAAATTAGTAAATATTTAGACTTAAATAATACTAACACTGTAACACAAAATTTGTGAGATTGAGCTAAAACCACAATTAGAAAGCAAACCCTTAAATGCATATATTAGAAATGAAGAAGGATGAAATCAATCAGCAAAGCTTCCAATTTACACAGATTAAAAAACAACAACAACAATAATAAAGTCATTCAAAGAAAGTACGGATAGGAACAGAAAATTTTAAAATAGAAAATAAAGAAGTAACGGATAGGGCAAACAATACCCAAAGTCAATTTTTTTAAAACTAATGTAATAAAGAAATCTGGCAGATTAAGCAAGAGAAGGAAATAAAGTTTAATAAAAATTAGACCACGATTACAAAATAACATTTTGCCAAGAATTTTTAAAAATATAAACTTAGAAAAATACAGCTCACAAGGTATAGTTAAGAAGAAATAGAAAGTCTGAGTAATTCTAGTAAAATGAATGAAATTTAATCAGCAGTCAGAGGTTTAACCATTGGAAGAATCAACAACAAAAACAATAATAAAATAAAAACAATAACAAAATAAAAACAAAAATCACCTAAACAAGTAAAAACAACATGAATCTTTAGTATATTTATGGGATAATTTCACCCATCAGGGGTTAGATAATCTCTATTTTACTTACACTATTCTAAAGAAGAGATAAAATAAGAAAGATCCTCAATGATTTTATATTTTGGTAAAGCAAATATAACATTTGCTATAACCATGATATGAAATTACATGGCTTGTCAATAAAAGAAAATTTTAGACAATTATCTTTTATAAATATAGATGCAAAAATTCTGATTAAAATATTACCAAATATAACAAAGAAAAGTATGTGCATATAAACTACCACAAAGGAAAATATTTTTCTTGAGAATGTAGGTATAACAATGTTAAAAATCTATTAGAGTAATTTATCACAACATATTAAAGATGTTTAAAACATATGATTATGCCAATACTTGCAGGAAAATTGTTCAGCAAACTCATGGTCCATTCATGACATAAACTGTTAGCAATTAGAAATAGAAAAGACAGACCCTATTTACAATGTTTAAACATTAGCCACCAAATTATCTACATGGAACAAGATACTTCATCATGAAATATTAAAACATTGTCTTTAAAGTCAGGAACAAGACTTCAAGCCATCTTCTATTCAGTGTTATACTGGAGTCTCTGCTATATCAATAAGGTATGCAAAATAAATAACATAAGGAAATAAAACTGTCATCATTTTTAGGTATTATGATTATGTATATTAAAGTTCAAGAGAAGCTACAGAGAGTGATTGATATTTTAAAAAATCAAAACATTTTTGTGTACAAATAACAATTTTAAAATATAATTTGAAAATATAGCAATTGCCACAATTTAAAACAAGAATACGTGAAAAACTGACTCAGACACTCAGGTTCCGTAGGACCACTGAGTACTACCCATGAAAACCAAACTATTGGGTTTCAGTGAGCGTGGAAAATGCGTTTGGATTTGGTGCCCATGGCTACATGTATTCAGGAAGAAATAAATGCAATGGGCAGGAAATTGGTAAAGAAATGGTTATCATAGAAATAAATGTTAAAATTCTGACTCATGAAATCTCCATTCATTTTCCTGCTACACCAAAGGAGAAACATATATCTGAGAGCACATATTAAGTCTCAGGAAAAATGATAGTGCACATGTTATTTACATGCAAGTTTTCAGTAAAGCTACACATATGAAAAGTGACATAGCTATACCTCACAATAAACAATTTAATAAGCCTAGCAAATAGTGCCATGGTCTAAAAATTTATATTATTTAAAATGTTACAAAGCATGGTGAGCAATTATAATCAGTACTCCTGTTACATTCTATTTGAGTTTAGTAATATGAGATCAGCTTTTTCTTCTGAGTCATTCTGCTTTACTATCTCATGTTCCTTCAGCAGTAATTATTCTAATTAGTCATGGTCTTACCAATAAAAAAAAAAACTTTTGGATCATCTTGATGTCCTAAATTACCTTAGATTTCACTAATTTGTTTATTGGGTCACATAAGATCTAATTGTAAATTAGTTGAGTTTATGATTTAATATTAATAATGAGAATGAAGATAAAATATGAATAATGACTTGATCATTACATTTTCCCATTAAAACAGAACGCTCTATAAGCACAGCCAGCTCTTATTAGCTCCATCTAGTCTATCTTGTCATAAATCAGCACTGGAAGTTTACAGTTTTTAGATTATTGTTTTCTAGATTGATACTTGCTCAGTTTCATAATCTGCATGTCTTGAAAACACATAAAGTGGAGATATCTAAAGTAAAACACAGGGTACAGAATTTTCATTTAGTAGAGCACAGATTTTTATATATTTTTCTTTTGCTAACAATGATTAGTATCAAATATAGATTTGTATTTGTGTTAACAATGTGGAATTCTTTACTAATGGCTCTCCCAAATCCTAGAGCTTTATGTGCAGAAAATACAGTGCTGCAAATTAAAACTAACATTTTAAGTCTCGGTTTGTTTTACAGGCCTAAGAAGAGAACTCTTAGTAAAGAAACTGAAGAAGGAATTATTTTATTTATAACATGTTCATGCAAGTTTAATCTGTACTATAATCTTCAAAGTTATGTTTGTTACTAGAAATCTTCCTGTAATATCTGGTGTCCAGTTTGATTTCATCTTGGGTGTTTTACCTGCTTCGTTGGCATGCTCATCTTGAGGCAAGCTTGTCTCATAAGATTGAAAACAAAGCTGTGTAGAATTGAACAATTCAGAGCAATTAGTCTTTCTTTGTCTGATGGAGCTAATTCAAAATGTTGAAATATATTATCCTTATTGTGAAGGTATTTTTCTGTTTTAAGATAGCAAATACTCTGAAGAAATGTCAAAATAAAATTTATTGGAAATTCATGTTTTCATCAACATTTTTGCCTTCCTTTTGATAAGCAGTCATAGTAATGATCACTTTGTAGAATTTTAAGGTGTCTCAAGCAATCTACCACAATTGATAAAGATTAAAATTCACACCCACCAAAAAGTAAAATTCTAATTCATCTGGAAACACATTTGTCTTTAAAATTTTTGAGTACCTGTTCCATGAATGGTTAATTTGTTCTAGAGATGGAATTAAACAGTAAATGACTCTTATACAGTTTCTATCATGGAATTTACAATGTAACTGAGATGACAATGAATATGCATATGAAAAATTAAAGAATAATAGGCCAGTGTAGACTAAATGACTCTGAGAGTAATAAGAATACCTCTATTAGGAATATTAAAAGCAGAAGATAAGAAGTCTCAGTGGGTTGAAGTAATGAACAAATCTATAGAATTTTGAGCTGCAGAAGTTTATTGTGAAAAAAGCTTTTAAGATGAAACTTCTGGAAAAATACATTGAATAGGTTAGGAGAAATGAGACTAGAACAATTAATGAGTTAGCTAAGAAAACACCGTCAAGGAAAGGTGACGGAGAAAGGAAATTAACAGGAAGAGTTAGAGGTAACCCTTGAATAAAAAGATGGGTATCTATTTATTGAGAAAGATGGGAAGGAGGAGAAGATGGGTAAAAGTTTGGAATATTTGAAACTTTAAAAAAATTGCATTCTATATATTGATTGAATCATACAAAATTACAGGTATTAGACTATTTTTTGACCTATAAAACAGCAAATTCATATGGTTCAATCTACCCCATCTCCCAATCTCCCTATCAGTCATACTGTTCTTCGTTTTTCTGTATAGTTTTTGTCCTTTTCTTGTGTATTACATACTTGTTTATTGCATCTCTCAGCTAGAAAATTATTTTAAGAAAATAGGAATTTTCTGATTTGTTATTGAAAAACTCGTACTTAGAACAATGACTGATGCTTAGAGAATGCAATAAATATTTGTTGAATAAATGAAGCAGTAAGTTTCTCTTCTCTCTCCTCTCTTCTCCCTCCCTCCCTCCCTCTCCCTGCCCCCCTGTTTTCCCCTTTATTTCTTTTTTCCTTGCTTACTGATTAAGGAGACATTTAGAATTATCAAAAAATAAGACGTGCTTTGATAGCAGAATCAAAGATGATAAAAGGATTATTTCTTCTAAAAAGCTTCAGATAAAAGCAGGTAGTATGAATGTGCAGTAAGCAAGATCTTTATATTTTTAAGATGATCTAAAGAAATACTGTATTATAAAATACTCTCATAAAATTTTAATGGTGGACAAAAATTGAATTGGGATAACCACCACTACCACCACTACTACCACCACCACCACCGCCGCCGCCACCATCATTATCATCATCATCATCATCATCATCATCATCATTATCATTATCATCAGTGTAAGAAACTGGCAGAGCCCAGGTGAGATTTTCTAGTATAGCCAGAAGGCTAATTAAGGTGGTAACCTGGAAATTAGTTGTCAATTGATCCTAGTAAGGAAAAGAAGCTTCAGTGGGTTTGGGGAACTGGAAAATTACAGTAAGAATAGGGAAGAACTAACTTTGATGAGGTGGGTGTAGGCAGTTAGGTAGATATGAGCGAAGGGGGAATGAAGGCCCAGAGACCTCCCTTAGGACATCCCTGAAATACTCATTATATGTTAAAGATTACCATTAAATCCTGAAATACCAGGAAGTAAAAACTACAGAAATAACTGCTGGTTTAGTCTGGTCATAAGTGCTTGCACAGCTAGTATGCACACTGTACTTCCTTGACCTTAGCCTCATTATGCCATCATTATAATATAATACATATGCCTGGAAGTTCATGAATCTAGTTAAAACAGACTGAATTCTGGGTAACCACATGCACAGTAGGCAAAGGTTATATAACAGCCAAATGTCAATCAAATGACTGCACTTGCCAAGCACCTAGCATTACCCTTGTAACCTCCCATCACAGCCCAAATATAATGTAGACCTCCCCACTTCTCTGGCACTACAGCCCTCTCTGGTGTAGCCCATTTCTCTCTTGAAACTTACTTCAATAAATGTCACTTTTCCCAAACTTCGCTGATCCATAATTCTTTACTGTGTTAGCAGAAAGAACCGAGGCCTCCTCAGTGCCACTGGGGCCACGACAGATTTAAATCACTACCAGTGGTAACATGGGGATGGTAATCAAATGGTAGTTTGTGAGTTGACTTCTTTCTAACAAGAAAAATACCATGCATCTCCTTTACTGTGAGGGAACGTTGCCTGCATTTTAATAAGTTCAGTTCTATGGAAATAGGAAATATCACTTACTAATCATTAAACATTTCCTTATCTCTAATAAGCAAGCTACTATAGCTTAAATACATTTCTTTTTGATTCTAGTAAATCCTCTCCTATACGGAGTACCCACATACATTATCTCATATGATCAATTGAATAATGATATATATA
>NW_006442484.1:28864812-28906583 GCF_000325575.1 Pteropus alecto
CTCCTAGAGTCCACACATCATCAATTAAGGAGTAAATAGAAAAGTTGTTTTTATATTGCAAGGATTTTAGTCTGACAAAGGGTTTAAATGATTACTACATATTTTCTTTGTGGAAACAAATAAAAAAATATGCAAGCAAAAGATTTGTTGGAATGAAGTTTATCTTAGGAAATCAGAGTGTATCTGTGTCTTTTGAATGTCCTGATTCTCCCATCTCATGTATAAACATAAAAACGTTAGTCCTGTGACTTACTGTAGACTCTTAGTGAATTGGAGAGCTTTTAATGTGATTTTTTTGGTTTATTAAAAAGACAAATATAATTAACTTTGTAGGGTTTTTATTTCTTATAGGTTTAAGTTAATTTAACAAAAAAATGATTGGCATGTGTAAAATATTATATTAAATAATCAGAAAAGTAATTTTAAAAGAGAGCATGGTGAATTTTATCTTAATTTTGGAGATGACAGATATTCATCTCAGCAATGCTACTCGACGGTATCAACTACCTTACAAAAAATAAGCAGCAGTATTAGTTAAAAATTTTAGAGCAAAATTAATGTGATTTCAAAAGTTAAAGAAATGATATCAGGTTTCTTTATTTACCTGCTGCTGGTACGTACCTAACAAAAACTAGAATTTTATTTCGTGCATTCTTTTTTTGTGGAATGACTTCCCTTTTTTATGTACTGCCTCTTTCTTTTTTGAAATTCAGTAATCTTTTAATATCATTACTTAGTAAACTTTTAAATAACTTTAAAGTTTAAAACTTCTTTATCCCATATTATTGCTAAAATAATCACATCTTGCATTTATAAAATACATTTGCCTTCTTCATTCAAATGCTTTGACGTATATTACCTCATTTTGCCCTCACAACTATTTTTGTCAAAATGTTTTACCAAGATTTTAAATATAAAAAAAGGTAGCAAGCACTTAGTATTACTTTTTAAGTCATCACAACAAATGTAAATTGTATTCTCACTAGGAGAGTGAGGTCCTAATAGATGTAGGAATATGTCTGTTTACAAGCAATTTTTGCAGGAATTGCTTTGTGTGCATTTATACTGTAAGTACAAACTATAATCACTGGAATTGTGTGAATGATTAGGTTTTCATAGTATGAGATGCCTTGGCATAACCTTGAGTGACAAGTTTTAGATTAGACCCATTAAAAATATAATTATGTACAGAGACAGCAATATGGAATATTGAGCTTTGAAAAGTTTTCACATACTTTAAATCCCAGAGAAAAGTGAATAGTCAATTTTAATCTGTGTTCTCTGTAGAGTAAAATGATGTTCAAATAATATAGTAAAAGTTAGCTAAAAAGTTTTGGCTATTACTTTAAGGAAATGGTCTTTAGTGATAGTTTTTATAATATCTGTTGTCATAACACGATTAGATATTCAAATAGCATTTAATACTGTAACAGTTGACCTTTACATTTGTGATTCATAAGGTTTTGGGGTAATTGTGTTCTCTTGAGATTCTCAAAAATATTAGGGGCCTCTTTCTCCTAAAATGCAGACAATAGGTAGACAAGTAGGTGGGTATGTAGGTAGATAGATAGATGATAGATAAATAGATAGATTGATAGATCGATAGATAAATGATAGATAATGATAGATGATAGATAGATACCAAGTCTAGTTTATAATTTTAAGGGAGTCACAGCTCGTTAGTCTTTAGGTATCCATTAACCTCATATGACCTTTGCTTCATATATTTGAATATGTCAATAAACTACTAAACCCTGAGTATAGAGAACTCACTAGAAGATAGTTGTATTATCTTGGCATGAGACTCCCCACCCCCTGCCCACCGCCGACTGATCTGCTCAACCATTCAAAATTTTATTTTAAAAATATACTTACTTAAATCTAAATTCTTACCAGTTACTATTGCATTCTTATGTAGAAGTTAAACCATTTAGGATTATAAAAGGGAACAGTATTTAAAAGTCTTGATACAATTAGGAACATTTTATTTTACTAGGACAGTTTTTATTGATATTAAACTAAGCAACCCTGGAATGGCCTAGTTTAAGTTAATAACCTACTTTACCCTTTTTTTTCTCGTCATAGGTCTCCAGCAATTGTTCCAGATTTTCTCTACTGAGCTCACTATTATTTTGGCTTTGAGGCTTATATGTCAGAGGTAAGCATGAGATGTGTCATGTATCAAAGTCTTTCAACTAATGAATGACAGCCCTCACACGAAGCTTGTAAGTGGTGGCTATTCAGCTAAAGGCAGGGACAGAAGCTTGTTTGTACCCACTCTGCCTGATTCAGATTACATTTGCACAAAAAAAGGTAATGAAGACAGCAGTTGTTTTGTCTGTTGGTTCTTGAGACCATGCTTTAGCCCACTAAAGATGACACAGTATGAGAGCTCAATTAAACAGACAAGTAGCATGAGACTGGAAGTTTCTCCAGCTTTCTGCTTTTGCCAAAGTCATGGGGAAGATTTGATTTTTCAGTTCTTTCTTAAAGGACATATTCTAAAGGGATGACCCATTTCTTTTAAACATCTAATATATTTCACATGCAATGGCTATGAAAAACTAACCAGTTACATGCAAGACACTGTTGCTTTCTCAACAATAGCTGAAGACAAGTTAGGTTTACAGCCAGAAGACAGTCACATTGTATCAAAAGACACTTGGCATACTTCATTTATTTTCCCCTCAAGCACTACAGCTGGAATAGCTGTTAGGAAGCTTTAAACATATGCCAGAACATTTTAAACCTCCAGAAATGCTCAGACTCAAATTATTTTTTCTTCTCGAATAACATCTTTAAATAATTAATGATTTCCTTTTTTTCTTTTCTTTTCTTTTTTTTTTTTAAGTCTCCTGATTTAGGAAAATTAAGGTAACTGAAAATGGAAAGAAAAAAATTACAGAGGAATTTACTTGTGAATTTTCAGTTTCCATAAAATTAACAACTTTGCTTTGAGACTGCTAGAGTGGGTTCTAACCAAGGTCAATAACACATTTGTGTGTCATTGAAATTTGTTAGCATTACTATGTAAAAGCCACAGGACAACGTTCAGAAGACTGTGTGAACAATTCCAGGGCTCCCCAGGACTCTCAGTTTCTATTACCAACAGTGGACTTTTTTCAGGAATGTTTTTTGAGAAATAGTCATAAACTAGCATCAAATGGTTTGGAACGAATCTGTTTTGTTGGAAGAAGGGGTTTAATTAACTTTTGAGCTGCACAAATTAATCTGGACCTGACTGAGGGCCTGAAAATTGATTAAACTGCAAGCACCTATTCAGAAAGTATTTGACCAGGAGATAAACTCATTTCTTTAAGGTCAATGACCCTACAGTTTGATGGGTGGCTTAGATTAATGCACACTGGGTTTCCAGTCTCAACCATTGCTTGGCAGAGATTCCTCCTCCCCCACCACCATGCTGCTTGTTGTTTACCTGATCTTGTTGTCACTTTTTTCTCTGGACCAATATTTTCTCACAGAAATCTTTTTCAGCATTCTGTTTTGTTTTGTTTGGGGTTGAGGGAGGTAAGGAAGGCAATGTTTCATTTTATTCTTTTATTTTTATCCAAGAATGAATCATAATATTATGACATAAAAATAAGACAGAGAATAGCCTTATTCAGATTAATTTTTCCTTCTGAAAAGTATTAAATGGCTATCAAACAGAATGTATTTATCAGAGTGTTTCATAGAATCTTATTCAATTCGATGATGTGACTATTTTTCAGCAGTGTCTTTCATTTTTTTCCCTTGAGGATAAACATCTCTCTCTCTCTCTCTCTCTCTCTCTCCCCCATCCTCTCCTCTCCCTCTACATCACTGTTTTTGTTACACAAAAGGTAGCCTACTATTTTGAATTGTGCTTTCTTACTATTAACAATATATAACAATATATCCTGGATATCATGCCATCATTCCTTATCAATATATAGAGATCTTCTTTATTCCTTTTTATAGCTACATGTTACTCCATTGTGTTGATATGCCATTGTTTATTTAATTAAGAGTTCAGACTCAGCATTTGAAGACTCTTCTCTGTATATTATCTACTAATGCAAGCTTGGGGGTCAGAAATTAACTATAAGAGAAAATTAAAATTATTAGAGAAATTTTGTTTAAGAAATAAGTAAAAAGACTCATTCTATGAGGAGAGAGATGGCAAAAAACAAAAAAGTCTCATCACTGAGTTAGGAAGAGAATTTAAAACAATTCAACCTTCTCACCCTCACTTAAAAAAATAATAAATTATGGTCTTACAAGGTTCTTTTTACTACATTTTTCCACAGTTTACATGAAGTGGCAATGTGATGATTTAAAGGTGTTTCTCTTTCTCCTTGACTTAATGTCAAGTATAAGTTAGTGAACAATTATATACAATGCCTTTGGTAATTAATTTTCCACACCAAATTAAGTTTTGGTGACCCTTCTCTTATCATTGTATAATTTTTCTTATATAATAATGTATACTTTCCTTTTGTTTTATTTTATCTTTCTATATAAATTATTTTTTTAAATAAATATTCATTATTCTACATAATTTCTAAATAAAATCTTCAGATTTTAATAATAAATTTGTTTCTTATTATAGAAGGAAACATTTTTTGCAAAAAAAAAAGTTAGCAAGTACTTAGAGAAGCAAGTCGAATTTGATAAAAGTTTTTCTTTAACTTTTTAAATTAAAAAAAATTAACACAATTTTTCATGTACCCTAACAAGTTTTGCTCTCCAGGCAGAAGAGTTTTAATATTGCTAAATTCAAAAATATATTTGAATAAAGCAGAAATAATGGCCTTATCAGATATTGATATTTATATGTTTTTAAACAATTCAAAACCTCTCAATTAACGAAAAAAAACTTTGTTTTTCACAGAATAACATCTCTTCTGCTATTAATAATGGCTTGAATCTGTGTCCCAAAGTATCAGATTAAATGCTATTTTTCTCCCTAATTTTTATTTCAAATGTATGACTGTGTCTTCAATCAAATCGTAAGCTTAGAGACGTGTCATACCTCTTTGGATTTCCCAATACATCAACATGATTCTCAGCACATAACAGATTCTCAGTAAATAATAGTGAATTTAGTTGAAGAGGCTTGGGCAGCTCCGAGAAGCAGTAAGCAGATGGCCAAATGGGTAGCTCAGGTCTCATAGCTTTGCCTCCAAAATTGCTATGCCAAGTCAAGGAGACTGGAGAGATACCAAATAAGGTAAAAGTTGTCAGGTACTATCAATTATTATTTTCATATAGCTGCCCCCATCCCCCATGACCTGATAAGTATGAGATGGTAAATTTAGAAAATATGCACTACAGTGTATTAAAGAGAAAATCACAGGCCCCAAATAGTGTCACTCCTAAAAGTCCATGATACCACATCAGATTTAATACCTGATCTAAATTAGTTTCAACCTCTCCCAGAAATGTAATCTTAATCACCCAGTCTGGAATTTTCTGGTCAAGGTAATTTTCAGTAAGATAATCTGTCACGTGGACCCTCTTTATCCGCCCCCTCACTCCCAACCAAAGAAGAGGCAAAATGCATGATAAAAACATTTGCCATTCCTTTCTGTGGATGCAAGAACATCCAAACATATAGAAAAGTTTTATACGAGTTTATTTGAATTTATTTGAGCCCAACTGAGGACATGCCTGGAAGCAAGATCTCAAGAGTTGAGAAAATATTTCAGAGAATGGCAGTTTTGCAGTTCATTTTATACATTTAGAATCAAAGGAGAAAACATAAGAAAGTTGACATGAAATCCACTGGTGGTAGATTAAGGAGGCTAGAGAAAGCAAAGTGGGGAAATCTCTAGGATTCGATAAAATGTTAAATGGAACGATACATACTTTTATTTTGATAGGTACAGGATAGTTAACATTTAATATTTACAATAAATAGAGATGGTATGAGGGCAACAAGATAACAATGTGGAGTTTTGGTACTTGTGTTCCTATGAGGGTGGTTACTGGAAAAGAAGATAATGTTGGCATTTCGAAGGTATGTTGTCCTAGATGTAAATAAGAACAATGGCAGGGCTCAGTTAAGGCAAAGATGAACATTTTAATAAGGAAGCTATTGGCATTGGGCAAGACTACCTACCATGACCTGCCCAGTTAGAAATTTAAGATCAGACCATACTGTGTGGTTAACTTTTGGTCACTGAGCTTGTCAGGCCTACCATTTAGCCCCTTTTTCATTCATACTTACCCCAAAAAGATGTGCTGGTCTAAAAATAATCCTTTGTTTTCTTTTGTTAATAGCTCCCTTGCCCCTTCTTCCTAGATAAACCTTCCATTTCGTATAGTCCCTGTGAGCGCCCCTCTAGGTGCTAGAAGAGATGCTGCTTGATTCATGAATTGCTTAATAAAGCCAATTTGGGTCTTCAAATTTACTCAATTGGATTTTGTTTTTTAATAAGAGGAAAGAAGAAAGAGCCGGGGCGGAGGGGGGACAATCATCATCTTAAAACTCAGACAACCGCTATTAACATTTGTAGCATTGTAGCCTGACTATTAACATTTGCTGCATTCTCACTCTGTTTTTTTTTCATATAGCATTGCTCTGATAGTACCCTATATTTGTGCTTCATCATATTATAGATCCTTTTTATAATCATAGTTTTTATTGGTTATATAACAGTCCATTATATCTCTGTATCATGGCTTCTTTAAGCAGCCTGTGACACTGTGACTTATAATAAATATATATATTTGGTCTTCATCTCTGTTTCTGATATAAAGCTCCTGAAACCTCTGAAATTTCCTAAGTAATGAAAGGAAGAAAGATGTTTCTTGTTATGTTGATGAGGTGACTTTTGGACTGCGGGTAAGGATGGGTGATGGTTGCCAATGGAGTCAACCACACATGTGACTAGAAGGTTGAAACTTTCAGTCCTACCCCCAGACCACCCAGATGGGGAGAAGGCGCTGGAGGGTTAAATCAGTTGCCAATGGCCAGTGACTTAGTCAGTCATAACTACACAATGAAGCCGCCATAAACTCCCCAAAAGACAACTGTAGGCCCTCTTTTTAGAGAGCTTCCAGGTTGGTGAACTCCTGCAGGTACAGAGAGAGTGGTGCACTGGAAGTCCTGTGCCCTTCTCCCGGGTCTTGCCTATGCATCTCTTCTGTCTGGCTGTTCCTGAGTTTTGTCCTTTGATAAGAAATCGGTAATCTAGCGAGTAAACAAGTTATCATAAGTTTTGCGAGATGTTCTAGCAAATTAATCAAACCTGAGAAGGGGGTCACAGGAACCTCTGATTTGTAGCCAGTCAGAAGCAGAGATAACAACCTGGGCTTGCAATTGGCATTTGAAGTGACAGGTGGTCTTATAGGACTGAGCCCTTAACGTGTAGCATCTGATTCTATTTCTGGGTAGATAGTGCCAGAATTGAGTTGAATTCTTGGACACGCTGGTATCCAAAAATTGCTTGTTGGTGTGGGAAAGCCTCCACACACCTGTTGGAACTGGGTCCAAGAACCCCTTTCACATTCTCTTACTGTCAAAAATATTATTGTTTCTAATTTATAATATTATAAATAATGACTTAATGAATGCCTTTATGTGTAAAGCTTTTCCAGACTTTTTATTTCCTTGATTCCCAGAAATGAAATCAGTGGATCAAAATATATGAACTTTATGAGGCTCCTGACATATAGTGCCAGGTCTTGGATCATTCACTGAGATCAAAGTAAAATGGAAAGGCACTGTGTTCTAGGAAACCCTACTTAAAGGGCCATTGTACTCTTCATAAGATTGTTGTTGATTTTGATTAGCCATACACATTTCCTCCTCTGTCACCTGAAACAGTTTAACCCGAAAGTGTCTGGATTGATCTGCACAGTAATAGTAGCTTCTGTGAAGATTTGCAAAGCCAACATATTAATTGGAAATGAGGTTTGTGCATTCATGTTTGGATTGTGTGTGACTCTCCAGATTTAGGGTGCTGATTGAGATGAAAGATTTACCCCTTATACAAATGATAATAGACTTTCTTTATTTTTCAGTCTTATTTAAATTAGGAATATTGCTTTTCTGTATTTGTTAACAGCATCTGCAACCATATAAGTGGATGGGGTGGGAGATTAATGAGGAGATCTTGAAGCCAACCTATTTTTATGTGTTTTCTAGCTTAGAATAGAATCCTATTTTTATTTTATTCCTATGACAGTTTATTTTTTCATCAGGCAGATAAACCTTTGTCGTTCAGAAACAAAATTTCTACAGTGCTTCAATATTCATAACTTCAGGTTTAGAGAGAGTTATTTTGGTGATAAATTATTGATCTTCTGTAGCCAAGAATTTGGTCACAATTATTAAACCTGCCAGTATATATTGATCTGCAATTACAGTAATTAAGAAACATATTTCAGCACATTATATTAAATCCATTCAATTTTATTGTTTTTCTCCAAGTTCCATCAAAAATCAGATTAAAATAATACTGAGAGAGATGGTACAGGTTAACACTCTCAGATCTATTTCACCTCCCCCCCTTTCCTGTATCTCAGGACATTTCCCAAGGTCCTTGCCCATTGTCATCTCAGTAATTTCCACCAAAAGCAGTGTTTTAGACTGAATGTTTCTTCCCCCCCACACACAATTTATGTGTTGAAATCATAATTTTCAATGTGTCTGTATTCGAAGATGGGCCCTCTAAAGAAGTGATTAAGGTTAATTTAGGTTATCAAGGTGGGGCCCTAGTCTGATAGGATTGGTGTCCTTATAAGCAGGAGATGTCAGAGAGCTCCTTTTCCTTCTCCCTTACTCTTTCTTACTCTCCATGCCCCAAGGAGAGTTCACGTGGGAACATAACAAAAAAGTGGTCATTCAGGAAGAGCAATCTCTCAAGAAACTTTGATCTTGGACTTCTAATCTCCGGAACTATGAGAAAATAAATTTCTGTATTTTAAGCCACTCAGTCTGTGGTGTTTTGTTATGGCAGCCCAAGCAGACTTATATAGGCAAGCACTAGCCAAAGATTAGAGGGCAGAAGGAAAACAGAAGACTGGCTCTTTTTGCCCCTTTCCTTCTGCTTCCTGTGGTATCAGTGACTGTTGCTCTGTTACCAGTTTCCTCCAGGAAGCCCTTCACTGTGAGGTCCCAATTCCCACCAGATGGATAACACTACCTGCCATCATCCCTCCTGCCCTGGAGGTAGCAATGGCCACCTGCTGTTGCCCTACTCTCCTCTGTTCCTCAACAATTGCATCATCTGTGAAACAATCTTCTATATTAAATCCTTCTGCTTTAAAGATCTAGAGTGGCTTCAGCTTTCCTGAATAGAGTTTGATTACTACAGGGGCATTTTACTTAAGAAGGCTTATTCTTTCAGGGCTTAGAATAAGTCTTTTAGGTTGGGGGTGCCCAACCCCCAGGCCAAGGATCCGTACCAGCCTGTGGCCTGTTAGGAACCATGCTGCACAGCAGAAGGTGAGTGGCAAGCCAAGCTTCATCTGTATTTGCAACCGCAAGCTAGCAGCACCGCCTCAGCTCCACCTCATCCTCAGGCATTAGATTCTCATAGGAGCACTGGTCCCTGGTGCCAAAAAGGTTGGGGTCTGCTGTTTTAGGTATTCATCTTTCAGATGATAATTGGTGGAAGGTCTTTGCAATCTACTCTGACTTGACAAGGTAGTAATATGAAATCTGTTTTTTATTTTTTACTGAATCCCCTCTTTTTTCCTTATAAGTCAAATGCATTAAAAGATAAAACAGCAAGTTAAAGCTTCTTCTAGCGTATTACAAATTACAACATTTATTTATTTTTAACTTTCTTTCATGTTCCCCTCCTTCTTATTCTTTCTGTCACTTTGAATTAAAAAAAAAAAAAATCCAAAACGATCCATGAGAAAGTTTACTGCTAAGAAACTGAGAGAAATCATGAACTCAGACACTGATTTTGTCACTGTGATTGCTTCTCTAAGATATTTAATGGTCCTTTAGGTGGTATATTAGGTGATGAGTTCTGATTCCCACAGATAATTGAGTTAAGAGGTTTAAGAGGGTTTTTTTTTTTTTTTGTCCACACTTTAAATTGTGCCCAGAATATTTTCTGAATGGAATTTGATTGCAGATGACTATTATGTTCTAATGAATGCTTATCAGCTCAGTCTTCTAAAGCACTTTCTATTAGAGTGGTGCTGACCTTGTAATATAGTAGCACATAGGCCACTGATATATCTCTTTTATGTAATGGTAGACAGTCACAGTTGACTAGGAGAAACTGATGGCTGTCCACTGGCAACTTGTCTGAGTATGTTCTTCACTTTAATATGTTTCCTCAAGACCTTGGTTTTTTAATAGCATATTTCAAGTGAGGGCTGCAAGAAAACGTGAGACAAGGTTTTAATTAAGACCTGTCCAATGTCAGAGAACTTTCTATAGATTTCGACCTTAAATACAGAGTGTTTATTGTACACAATTCATTATCATACTTTAATATTCCTCAAACACCCATGAGAGATGTGCTTTATTCTCAAATACTATGTATTTTCAGCCTCATTTAACCAAAAAGTATTGTGTGATTAAATAAATATTAATATACCGATAATTTAATTGAAACTATAAAAATAATCTAATTTATAACCTCATAAAATATATTTTGACCTAAATTGTCAGATGCATTAAAAAATTTTGTGCATTTTATTTTCCTTTCACATTTTTATCTAAACAAGTAAGATTTTTTTTAAACCTAATACTGGAATTAGCAATAGCTTGGCCTCTTCTAACCCATATGTGACACCATCCATTGTCACAAAAACCCACTTAGCTTAATTACATATTAGAATTTATAAATGTATTGAATCCTTTTATTCTCAAGCTTTGGAAGAGGATGCCAATTTATCAGTGTCTTCATCACCATTATCATTAATTAATACTTATTGCTGTCTCCCAAGTGCATGATACTGGACTGGAGACTACTAAATTGCATTCAGCTACCTCTTTTCCTTTTTAATAGGAGAGATTTGCCCAATTGTTAGGCTGTATAGAAAGAGAAGGTTAAATGTCAGATCCCAATCATGTGTTCTGATGTGCTCCACCACAACCAGCATTTTACAGTAATTCAAGTGTACTGTATGTTTTTGTTCAGCACTAAAGCTGAGGTTGGGAGAAATTTTTATTTTCTACACTGTAAAATTTCAGTGCAAGAAATGGGAAAGAATGTCTCCAAGCCATGACAGAAAGACTGCTGCTTTTCCTTCTCACTGCAATTAGAGTTCTGACCCCAGGAGACAGGGTAGGTGCAAGACACAGGTGACTTGATTTTGATTGATAGACCTGTGAAGCCAGCTGGATGGGAGATCCCTGGGACTAAGTGGAGGATTCCTTTGCCTTCAGGAAATGGTTTTGGAATAGGCGCTGGCTTCCTGACTTAAAAACAAAACAACAACAACAACAAATGTGAATTCTCCTTCATATCCATTAGAATCAGTCTTAGGGTTGCAAAGCACCTAAGGGGCAACTTCCTATAAAACCAGCATTTCTTGTAAAGTTTCTATAACAGAGTGGGTTCCATCTCTGGCTGACATGTTTTCATGAGAATTTTATAACTCCGAGTTTGCAGTTTTAGCATCTGTTGCTCTCTTTGCCTGCTTAGAGAGTTCCCCCTCCAACTGGTGGCATGGACAAAACAAGAAAACATATGGCATAAAATATGCTCATTTTCCTGAAATTAATATGATTTTCTGATCAAATAAATAAGCAGAAGTATGATCTTTCTATAATTTAAAAATAAAAATATATAAATACCAAAAGATAAAAATTTAGCTTTAATAAAGTGAAATACATGACTATTTCAGTAAATCATTTCGATGTGGAATTAGTCTCCTTCTACCTTTTAAGTATTAACATTTAGTTCATAATGGAACCGTACTATTCCTTTCTGATTCCATGATTCAACTTTAAGTAATTCCTTGGCCAGACTACTAATTAATGACACTCTCTGTTTTCACAATCTGCAGCAGAACAAACTTAGCAGCAGAGACTGTTTCTTGAACTTCAGGCAATTATATCTAATTACTTACTGGAAAATCAAACTTAGATGCTCCATGGACAACTAAAACTTAACCTGTAAAAAATTGAAGCCATCATTTCCACTATGAAAATCACTTTCTCCTCTGGAATACCTTAGTTCAGTGAATATTATCCCACAGAACGATTTATCCAAAAACAAACTGGGAACTGCTCTAGAGTTTCTTATTCCCCCTATGTTCAATTTCATGTACCCTCTATCTAGCCGTCTCCACTGTCACTGACAGTTTGGGTCTTCAGCATATTTTGAATGAAAAGCATGCCAAGGTACATGAATATGTGTGTGTATACACGCACTGTAACATTATTTGTAATATTCAACAATAGAGGCTTTATCATATAATCATATATGCAAAGTATCTCATACAATAGAATATACCGCAGCCAATAAAATATTGATATATATGTATTTACATATAAAATTTTACAGAAAGAGATGTGTAGTATAATTCCATTTGCAATTAAAAATGCACATACATGTGGATTTAAGTGAAAGTGATTTTTTTCTCTTTTTGGAAGAATATAAGCTAAAACTGACAAAGTATAATGGGGAGAAGAATAAAGGGTTAGATGAGAAAGAAATACTTTCTGTTTCTTTTCTTTGTTGTAGGTTAAATTTTTTTTCGCATGTAGTTCTTAAAAAACAAATTTTTAAAGTCCAATGAATTTATTCATATTATGATAATTTATAAAGATTAACAAACAACAACAAAGTTTAAATTCGAGGAACGTAAATATAGCAGTAAAACACTTTAAATGAATGGGATAGGAGGGTGGCTGGTAAATACTAACATTTTAGGAATACTGAAATTGCATCTGAGTGCTGGCTTCTTCTCTAAAATTGCTAAAGTGGACCCTATGTAGGCTTTTACAGAGCCTAGATTTGAGCCACCCCTGGAAGAAAAAAACAGAAAAATGCATTGGAAGTGCTGAAGTCTAAATGTGCTGATAATGTGTGGCGAATGTTAAAACATCCTGGTTAAGGGAAGGTCAGGAAGTGAGTGGTTTACCTGGAAAGGCTTTCTGAGAATAGCTGGACCCCTGAAGATTCTATCCGTATGTACCGAAACCTTCAGAAGAACACCTAAGGGAAGTACCCACTTACTCAATACCTAGCAATGAACACTAATCTGTTGCCATGTAAAGTCCTATGGATTTTATATATATATAATGTTTTTAATCTTCATGACAACTTTTAAATTAAGTACTAATATCCCTACTTTACAGAAGGAAAAACTAAAGTTTAGAGAGGTTAAGTAACTTGCCATGGTCAGATAACAAGCATCAGAGCCAGGATTTAAACCTAAGGGGTCTTACTCAAAAGCCCTGGTTCTTAACTACTGGTATAAGTTAAAAAAAAAAAAAAAATTGTCCACTTGGATGAATACATGATCCATGCATGTACTGTAAGTGAACATAAAGGACCACCTGATACCAAACAGGAAGTGGTGGGGTCTATGTGAACTGAAGAGCTGAGAGCACATCTGGTGTCAGAGCTTCTGATTTTCAATGAGAAATCAGAACCCAGAAAGAGTCTATATGTTCAGTTCTTATTGTTCTATGTTGCGTTACTATTTGCTTTCTTAGGTATTTCAACATGGGATAACCAGGCAGTTGGCTATTTCTCTGGCATGAACTAACTGACCACAACTTGGAAATTTGCATGCCTCTGGAGCTCCATATATTTGGATGCATTGTCAAGGTGAATGGACAACTCACCTGGTATTTTGTATGCAGACAATTTGGACAACTTTCATATTTAACCTTCACAAGAACTCTATGAATGGATATAATTTTACACTGTTAAAATGAAGACACCAAGACTCTGAGGGGTAATTATATATTTTTTAAAAAATCACCGAGTCAGTGGTCACGCACAGCCTAGTCATATATGATTCCAAATGGCACTGACTGCATTTCAGTTACCTTTATTCTGTCTCCTCCCAACCCACTTAATTTTCATTTTTATTGCATCAATCTCCATTAAGCATTTTCAACTGCTCCCACGTTGGTGTCATTGTCCTCCCCTGCATGTACATTCCATTCTCAATGACTGTGATCATGTCCAGAACAAACCTCATGGTCTCCCCCTGTTCCAGACCCTCCCTCATCCTGTTGAAGAGGCTAGAAACCCTGGGTTCATTCCTCAGCACATCTTTCTTTTTCCTTATCCCATATCTAATCTATCTAGATTTTGCCTCCTAAATATTGTTTGAGTACAAATAGTTCTTTTCATTTTAATGGCTACCATTCTAGACAAAATGACTATAAATACTCACTTGCACTCCTGCAGTAGCCCCCTTCCCCCATGGCTTCTCCCTATACCACAAATCCTTTCTCCACAGAGAGAGAGCCAGGGAGCCCCTCCAGGTAGTGGAGTCTGTCTAAAATTCAAATATTAACTCAATCACCCTCATTCTATCTTCAAATCCTTACCCTATTTAAATAATTAAGTACTGGTTTTCTATCACTTTAAAGATCAAAAATTTTAACCTGCCCTAAATGCCTACCTCACCTGGCTCTAGTACACCTCTCACTGCTTCTCATGCCATGTGACTCCTTTCTTTTTTCATTCTAGCTTCAAAGAGAGGTGAAACAAGCCAAGTTCCCCCTCCAATGGGCCTTTGCACACACTGTCCCTTCTGCCCAATAAACTCCCTCCCACACTCTTGCGTGATTATAACCTACTTTTTATGTTGACCTCAGTTTAATATTCATCCTTAGGAAAACCTTTCCGAGCCTCCCTAACTGGATTTTCCTCCTGCTGATGATCCAGCACTTCACTTCTTGGGTACAGAACTTAATTTAGACCCACTCAGGTGGTAAAATCTCCTGATATACTCTAAGCTTCATTTTATGGAATCATTTATGTACACTATTATATTACCAACACATATTTCAGTTCTATAAAAAAAGTAGCTGCTTGGTCAATGTTTGCTGAATTGAGTGAATGGCTAAATGAACTTTTTTTCTTTATGCTATTTCCCCACAGAAAACAAAAATGGTCTTCCTTTCATTTGCTAATGACAAAGATCCATGAAGTTCGCTCCAACTACTTTAGTAAGCACTATCTTCCTTCTTTGTATATCACACAAATTATAAATTCCATAGCGTGGACATTTACTTATTCTTTCCGTTCCTCTCTGAGATATATATAGCCCTTAAAATCAAGGGTTACACTGTATGCTTTTGTTGATTTACTTGCTCCATGCTCCACTGCCTCTCTCTTATGACACATCTTGCTCCATAAGTAAAATACTGTTAGGTTAGATTTGGTATTAAATAAATATGAACCTATGTGAGGTTTCATGAAACTCATTAAGAAATTGATGGAGAGAGTGTGAGAGAAGCAACTTCGGCAGATTAACTCACTTCCTTTTGGGAATTTTATATGGAATTGACTTTGAAAGTTTGGGAAAAAATATTATGGTAAAACAGGATATGTTGGAAAGAGAAAAATGGAAAAGAACATAACACACAAATGCTACCAATCAAATTGAGGATGAAAATATGAAAGGTGTATGGAATAGAATTTGAGGAAAATTTATGTTTAAGGAGAGGATATAGAAAAAAGGAACCTTCATACACTGCCAGTGGAAATGTAAATTGGTACAGCCACTCTGGAAAACCATATAAAGGTACCCAACACATTTAGAGCTACCATATGACCCAGTAAGTCTTCCTGTGGATATCTATCTGAAAATTTTTAAAACACTTATTTGTAAAGATATGTGTACCCCTATGTTTATTACAACATTATTCACAATAGCCAAGAAATGGAAGCAACCTAAGTGTCCTTCAATTAATGATTGGATACAGATGTGGTACATATATACAATGTGGTACATATATACAATACTACTCAGCCATAAAAAAAATAATAAAATATTGCCATTTTTGAGAACACAAATGGATCTTGAGAGTATGATGCTAAGCGAAATAAATCAGAAAAAGTTGAGAACCATATGATTTCACACAGACGTGGAATATAAAACAAAAAGCAACAAATGAACAAATAAAACAAAGAAGCAAATAAATTAACTCGTATATACAGATAACAGAATTTTGGTTACCAGAGAGAAGGGGATACAGGTAGGGGAGATGGGTAAAGGAGGTCAAATATATGGTGATAGAAGGAGACTAGACTTTGGGTGGTGATTACACAATGCAGTTGTATTATAAAGCTGTAAACCTAAAATTTATTTAATGTTATTAACCAATGTTATCCCAATAAATTTGATTTAAGAAAGAAATTGTTTATATTGATTAAGAGTCATTTCATCAAGTACTTTCTGCAGCTATAATCTCATATGTACTGAATAACTTAAGATCAACATAAATATAGTAGAAAATGACAAAAATACAAGGAGAAACTGAATTACTCAGCAACAATATTAATAAAAGAATGAATTCTTTCCATTTTTGACAACATGGATGGACCTAAAGGGTATTATGCTAAGTGAAGTAAGTCAGAAAAAGGAAGACAAATACCATATGGTAACACTTATATGTGGAATCTAAGCAAGCAAACAAACAAAACAACATAGAAATAGACACAGGTACAGAGAACTGATGGTTGACAGAGAGGAAGGGGATGAGGAATATGGGTGAAGAATGTGAATGGGGAATAAGAGGTACAAACTTTCAGTTATAAAATAAATAAGCCACAGGGATAGGTGCAGCACAGGGAATATAGTTAATGACATAACTTTGTACAGTGACAGATGTTTGCTAGACTTATCATGGTGATCACATCATAGGGTATATAAACATTGAATCACTATATTTTATACCTAAAACTAATATAAATTTGTATGTCAACTATATTTTAGTTAAAATAAATATATAGATGATAAAATATACTGATATCTGGGCTAATGTTAATACTTTGTGATGTTTACTTTAGGTCATTTTATGATAAATGATTTCAGAGAGAGTTGAATTGCTCCCCTCCAAGGTCCATCATACTCTATCACAAATTTGATATGTTTCATGTACTTGTTTTTTATTTTTAATAATTATGTATAGAATTAAAAAAAAACTTACAGTATAATTTTATTTTTAATTACCTATGTGGTATATAACAAAATTCAAATTGCTTTCATGCTTAACAAATTTTCAGGATCAAGCTATATTGATAAATGCATATAGAGTTCACATTCACTCACTTTAATTTCTGTACAATATTCTACTTATTTATTTAATCCATTTCCCTCCTATTAGTCCTACAGGTAGTTTTTAGTTGTTTTTGATTAGAGACAACACTAAGAAGATCATTATGTTAAATACTTTGTTTACTTGTGAAAGAATTTTTCTATACCTAAAAGTAGATTTGTATCTATGAAGTAGCATCATTTAGATATTTATTATACATAAAAAGTAAATCTATACCTAAAAGTGGATTATGGGACCATAAAGTACACTTTCTTCAACTTTACTAGATATTGTGAAATTATTCTCTAGAATAGTCATGATAATTTATACTACACGCATTTCCCATTTCCTCAAATCCTTAAGTCAATATTGTCAAGACATTTTTATTTTTGCCAATTTGGTGGGAACACAACTATTGAATTGTCTTAATTTGCATTTTCCCTGTTTACTATGCTATGTTGAGCCAGTTTCCTTGTGCCTATTCTTAGTATTTCCTCATCACGTACTTTTATCACATTAAACCATATTATTTTTCTTATTCTCATGAAGTCTTTAATAATTTGAAATGTCACTTTTTTGTCATACATATTGAAAACATCTTCACTTAAATGGTGGTTCCTCTTTCACTTTGTATATTTTATTAAATATAAATCTTCATTTTAATCTAGTAAATATGTTTATTACAAAAAAGCCTGAAAATACTCCGTTTAATTTGAAAAACTTTTTTCTTAAGCCAAAAAGAAACTATAAGTGATAATAAAAACAAAAGCAAAAGTGAATAAATCAGAACTTATAAAACTTATACATTATAAATAAAGACAAAACTGCTTCTTTGAAAACACCAATAAGACTGACAAACTTCTTGTATGCCTAAGTAATAAAGAAGGGAGAAAATACAAATTATAGTGGAAATAAAAATAAGATAATCAAGTAAATAGATTGATAGATAATGAAAGCATAAGCATAAGCAATCCTTTACCAAAGCATTTAAGACTATGAACTAAATGGATAGTATTCTTCAAAAATATAAAAGATAAATTTGACTCAAAAAAGTTAGAAGACTCAAATAGATCAATAACCATAGAAGACATAGAAGAAAATAACAAAACATAGATATCCTCCATCTCCAAAGGCACTTGACACTAATGGTTTTATGGTGAGTTTTATCCCAGTTTTCAAGGAACAAGTAATTATTTATGCTGCTCTCAAGCATTGAAAAAAATATAGATACTCTCTGAATTCATTCTATGAGTTTAGTATAACTCTGAAAAGTTCATTCTAAAGTTCGAATCTAAGAGGAAATATTCTAGAAATGCCAAGAATATTTGGAAAAAGTAATGAATTCTGACTTACCCTAATACATATCAGAGTATAAGTAATTTAAGCAGTTTTGTATATTTCTTAGATAGATTCATTTAGAAAAATATATACTAATTATTATTTCAAATCAGTTGTGAAAATAGTATAAGATTTGAAAAGCTAATAGAATAATGAGAAAAGATGTTAGTACTCTGCTTACATCATGTCTAAAAAAACTACAACAATGAATTAAAATTTATGGACCAAATATTATAAAATAATTTTAAAATGGAAGACTTTCTAACACAAGAAATGCAACAGTTAAAAAAGAAAAGATAAATTCGTATGACCTTTCAGAAATATAAAATGTAAGGAAATAGAATAAAGTGTAGAATTCTATCTACTCATTTAACATGATTTCATTTTTTTGTAAAAATTAGAAACAAAATCTACTGTTTATGCAGGAGTATGGTGTATATACTTTTCAAAATATTTTGGAATATTAAATACTATTTAATTTATAATTCGTTGTAATCTTTTTGATTTATCAATTGTTTATCTCTCACTGTATTTTCTTATATGTCATAAACTTTCCTCTAATCAGATGAGCTTTATTTCTTTCTGCCTCACAAAGGAAATGATACAGCAGAGAGAAGAAAAAAAAGTAGTCAATTTGAATTTCACAAGTTTAGCATGCAGGACAAAATGAAAAGAACCCAGGACATGGAAAAGTTAAGAAGATGCCACTCCAACCACTTTATCAGAGAAAGGAAGAGGAAAATTAAAGGCTAAAAAGTAAGATTTTGATAGAATTGGGTTTGAGAGAAGGAGACTCAGAATCCTGGTAGCCATCCTGGACCAGGATAGGGCACTAACAACCTGCAAATGGATTTGGAGATCGGAAAGGAAGGAGGATATTTCCTCGCACAAGAGTGTCTGTGTGGTATGTCTGGGCAATTGGGTCTGAGTCAACTTCACAAAGTCAGGGCATCGAAGGTGGTGCAGGAGTGGTGGAAAGATTCCCATACTCCTAAGGGAAGATCACAATACTTTTCAGTCCAAGGACAGTATAAACTTAATACTGGGAGTTATCTGACCTTCAGAAGCTCTGTAGGGAGGCGCCTATATGAACCCACCACCCAGGACGATATTAGACAAGAGTCATCTCAGATGCCACAGTGGAAAGATAAGGATGAGAACAAGATGTCACTGCTGCTCTTCCTGAAGCTGTGGCACTTTGTAAACTCACAATCATGGACCCAACTCTGGGGAAGGAGGTGGGTGTCATTGAGGGGAAGAACCGATTGAATAGAAAGGCAGCCTACTATAAGGTAAGGTGTTGTAGAAAAAAACAATTACCATCTTTTTTTATATTTGAGCTTGTAGAGTAATATTTGTATCTGCTGTCACCTGAATCTCCTTTTTCTCGTACTTTCTTTAAATCCTAAACTTTTACTGTTGTAGCTATGCCTCACCCAAGAGTTGTTAGAAAGCAGGTAGAGATTTTCACACTTTCTCTTATAAACTTCTACATTAGGTTAAACTTTCTATAGCAGCACATACTTATGCTATAATTAAAAATAACACAGAAAATAATAATTGAAATTCCTCTCATAAAATATTAGAGTAAAATAAGTCTCAAATTATTTGCTGAAGATTACATGTTGTCAAGGTAAGCATCCCTTTAATCACTGGTTGCAGTAATCATATTTTCTGCATTTAAATTTAATTGACTAAATAAAAGGAATAAAGTCTTTTTTTAAAAAGAATATTTTGAAGTGCTGTTGTTGAACCTGCTTTTCTTCATACTCTACCATTGCTCAGCAATTGAAGCAACTGTTAACTCTGCTTATGCCTGTTAACGGCTGGATGCAGTCTTTCAGAATTTTCTTTTTGAAACAGCAGGGCAGAATCAATGGCAGTTTGAGCTCTTGAAGATTGATGCAGCATTGCTCTGCTTAGCAAAACCATGTGATTTTTAAATCCATCATTGAAATAAATCTATGCAACTAGTGTCAGGAACGAAAGTCATTTCACACTCACCTTCCCGATTGCCTAGAATTAAAAGAAATGGAATCCAAATTCGACTCACTGAACTACACTCCTGAGCTCCAAAGGGATTTAAAATTTGTCACTGTTCAAACGACTTGTCATGCAATGAAAAAATAGAGGTTGACATATTTATCTATAAATATGAAAGCAATGAAGCACCCTTGATGGTCCTGGCTCATAAATAGGCCAGAATATTACTGCATGAAACCGTAATTCCTAATCACTGGCACATAAACAGTAGCCGTATCTTTTCATAGGATCCTAGAGAGATTTTGTAGCAATCCTATGATTTGCTATCCTGCCTTACATAAGATTTAATAAAATATTTCTACACAGAAGATTCTTTTTTACTCTTAAATATCTTTACGGAAGAAGTTTCTCAAAAAAAAAATCTATGACCTCATCTTCTTTACTTCTAGGATTTTTTTCCCATATAAAATAAACTTTTGATTGTAATGGGAAAGATGAGTGAACCAATGAGGACAAAATGATGAATAATTTAAAAAGTAATTTAACCTTGCCTTACGGCGTTGTGGGAGCACTCCATAGTGAAGAACAATGTCCTGATATCTTAGTAATGTTTTTAAGAGTTTTTATTAGCTGACCCACTCAAAATTCAAGTGTGTATTAACGTAGTGGCCATATTCAGTGCTTCTCAAATTCAAGACCAAAATACCATCTTAAATCATCTTGGCCTCTATGTCTGAAGATGTAGTCTCTCTCTGAACACTCTGTTGGTTGCCAAGAATCTCACTGGAAATGCAGGTAGAGGAAGCAACAGAAATATATAGTTGGCTTTAATAGATGTAGCTTTCAGCCTTACATCTATCCTTTTTCTTTTGATTTATATTGGTCAGCATGCTGTAACACATATAACTTACACTGAAAAGCATATTGGGATCTTCATAACAGATCGAGAGAATGCAAACTCAACTGTATTTTGACTTCAGATGAGGAGAGCCAGCAGCCATCCAAATCTTTAGCTCATAGGAATATGGTTAACATGAGCTTGATCCTGACTATCATAAGTACCCCAGAGCATGTGCTACAATTTTTGAGACATAATAATAGTAATTTCAAAGTAACATTCACTTTATGTGAAGAGGTGATGGCATCACAATTCTAGGTCATGTCAGCAACAGCTAAGAGTATATCTCAACAAAGCTTCTGTTCACAGAGAAATAGTAAAATTTTGGCATGGTAAATTTACCTAATAGTAAAATATTAGGTATGTCCAATTCTATAGCAGAAGCCAAGCTATATAAATTAGACAAACAAGTAGACTTCAAGGGAAGGGCTGGTATTCTCTGGATAAAAGATTGTCTAGGCAACACTTTGCGCACACCAGATACTGTTGTAGGATCAGTAAGACTCCACTAGCTGGTCCCCTGAAGGCTACTATTATATTCTTTAATCAGCTCATAAACTGGACAGAAATGAAGATTTGGTCGAGGGCCTCAGGGCTGAAGATTCAGAAGAGCTGAGAAAGTCATGAGCTCAGTTATTTATGTCAGTCAAGGGTTTGAGATCCTCTCCCACCCAACCACTGGTTCCTCTGGGTGCCCAGGAGATACATGACATGGATAAACCACAAGATTACTTCTAGGAAGCATTCCTCTCCCTGATAAGAATTTAAGACCAAATTACCTATTATTTTTAAGTCTAAGTTTGAGGATGATTTATTGTCATTTCAAAGCATATGCTACTCTGCATTTTATAAATGGAAACAGGGTGAGATGTATCCTTTGAAAGACATTCTTTGGGGCTATATATAATCAAACTTTAGCATTCAGAATGACGGTGTTCTTGGCACAATTTCAAAGTAAAGGCCACTCTGAGGACAAGGCATGAAATTATATTATAGCAAGGAATACTGAAGTAAGATCCTAAGATGACAATGTCAATTACAGTGACTTTGGAGTACAGGACTGTGAGAGCACGTGATGCTGTAAAATTAGGTCAGGACGTTTTTGATAAAAAGGTCCATTTAAGAGTGTTGTCTCCATCTCCTAGAAATAGACAACTCAGGTCTTATGATTTCATGATTTTTCTCCCTTTATTATACTATGTAAAACATATCATTAAAAAGGCATTTAACCAATGTTAAGTGTGTAACATTTTCTTTATTGAAATTAATAATAATAAGCAAATGAAGTGTGGAGAATATCACGAACTTTGCCAAAACTAGATATTTATATTAGGATGAATGAGTGGTCTCCTGGTCAGTGAAACTTATTACCATCTCTCTTTGCAATGAGATGAACAGAATCAATCTGTATTCAGAAAGGTGGTCTTCATGTCCCCCATGCGTCTGTGTCTACTAACAATGCTTTTGCCATCTGGAAAGAAGTCTAGCCTAAAATATTCCTCTTGTTGGAAAAATATTTTTTAAAACATGTAGGAGGCCTGATATGCTAAACTGCTATGATATCGTAGAAAGATATTTTGGAATTTTGACAGCACACTGGCAAAAACCTCATATCCCTCAGAACAGGGACTGTGTTCTTTGCAGTGCTATGCAGATTCTAAAACAGTGCTATAATTAAAGGCTTAGATTATGTGTGTGTTTTCAAGCCTTGAGAAATAAAGGTATTAAGTTTGCTTGCCTAGAAACAATTTAATGTTCTTATATCTGATTATTTAGTGCAGCAGAGACCAAATCTTGTGCTTCATTAGAAAGAATGATTTATCCATTAATACCTTTTACCCATATAGTAAGGAAACAAAATCCTGTTAAATAAATCCACGAGAGTCTGTACCTGAGGGATCCTTTTGCTTTGGATAAATAGGTGCCCCCAAGCTAGCTTAATTTTCCTTTTGAGGCAGGGAGCATAATGTAAGAACTACCCTTTGAATGTGGAGAAAGCTGAGAGGCTATGTCTGCACCTACCTCAGTAAAATAATCTCAAAGTCATTTTGAGTGTAACTTCTGGAAAAACCAATTAGGAGTGGTCCATTTAGAAATGAGATGAGAAATTTTTTATGATATTTATGGCCAAGATGTAATAAAAGATGATTTTAGCACGATGGGGGAATTGCGAGAAAAAGCAAGCACATGAGTGATAAAGGAGGATGCAGCTTTCTTATTTGTACTTCAGGTTTCGCTACTTATGCCAAAATCCTGTAACTCAGGCGGACTTTCTCCAAAGTCCCTGAGCAGGCTGCTGCTTGATCAGACCAGACAATAGAGCCACCTGCCAGGTGCTCGCGCTTTTCTGGAAGGCACCTCAAAGATCTATTCTAACCGTCTAGTACTTGGATCTCCTTTGTAAAATCTCTGATGAATGGCATCCAGAAATAGGGAATTCATTTCTACGAAGACAGTTTGCTTCATATTTGTACAGCTCCAACTATTAGAAAAATCTTGCTGGTTCAGAGTTGTAGCTTTCAGAGTTGCTGGTTCTCTGTGTAGCTTTCTCTATTCACTGTTGCCAGTGCTACTGTTTGGGTTTATACTAAACAAATGTAATTCTTCCTGTTTGTTTCTGTTTGTAGCAGTTTCTCAAATATTGTAGCACAGGTTATTCTGTTATACCTGAGGCTTTTTTTCCTCCCCTCAATGGTAAACACTGTCAGCTCTTTGACCATTTTTCATCTAAAATGGTTTTAGAACCCTTGCCAGTATAGTTGCCTTCTTTTGAGTACACGGAGTTTATTTACAACTTTTTAAAAATATGGTATTAGGACCAGAACCATTCTAAGATTGAAATGATCAAGAAACAAGGGATCTGGACTCTTGCCTTCTCCTTATAAGATTCTTTGCTTCCATTACTACATACTAAGTTCATATTATTTTGGAGGGTGATCTCAATATTCTATTGACTTGTCTAGAGCTTCCTCAACAACAGCTCTATGTATTTTATATTTATGGTCTCTTGATATACCACATTTTCCCCATTCTACACTTGTAGTTGTTTTAGGCCCAACTGCAGGACCTTTATCTCATCCAGGTTAAATTTTATTTTATTAAAATCAGACCATTAGTTAAAGCTCTAGAATCTTTTTGTATCTAAATTTAGTCAATCAACATATTTTTCCTCTGCTCCTCAGCTTCCTCATAAATGATAATAAAAACGACCTGATAAGATGATTGTGAAGACTGTGTGATTCAACATATGGAAAGTATTTATATTGGGGACAATATATAATTAGTGTTCCCTTAAGTAAATTAACATCATTTTGGAAGCAAGTCTAGTTTACAAAAATGTCTTTTAACTTTAAAGTACATTTGTCGATATCATGCAAATAAGCCCCAACAATTTAGAATAAAATATTTTAGTCAAAACTACATTGTACACAGAGTTTAAATTTTAAAAATTATTTAAGCAACATGATGTAGTTAACACTAGAGGACTTTACAATTATAGACTTCAAAGACAAAAAACATTAATCTCTATACATTCCCAAGTAAGGGGCTATATAATTGGACAAGTCGAGGCTCATTTTGAATTGCCTCCTAAAATCCCCATTCCCACCTCCTAAGGCTGTCTGCTACTAGCAAACTATAAATCTATCAAAATGATAAATTGCTTTGCCTCTCCTCTATGTGAAGTCATTACTCAAAAGCTGTAGGGGTGGATCCAAGTTGCTAATAACAAAGCACCATGTGTGTGAGACAACTGAAACTTTCCTGTCAATTTGTCACCAGAAGAATTAGTAGGATGACTAGTGGAAATGCTCTAAGTCATAATGTTCTCAGGTCTGGGTTCATATCTTTGCACAAGAACATTTTAGCTATGTGATCTTGGAAAAGTTACTGATCTCTTAGTCCCTCCATTTTCTCATGTATGGGCGTGAAGTAAGAGTAACTTCTAGGATCATGAGGAATTTGATGTAACATGTGCAAAAACCCAACTATGATTAATATTAGCAGTTCTCAGTCACTCATATGAATGGATGACGATCACAATAATCAACAAGAATTTATTTGTTGCCTACCAAGTTTCCATAAACAGAATTTGAAAATCATCCATGTCAAGAATACAATCCAATAAGAAGACAATAGTAAGAAGAGAATATAAAAAAATAGGACCATAGCACATTGTGATTAAGTGCTTTGGAATAGTGTGGAGGTAAAATTCTCTTAAAATAACAAATTTTCATTTCTTAATTTAAAACATAGGAAATGCAGATGATCTTATAGGATAAACTTATAGAATGGTGTAATATTGTGGCATATAATTTTACTCAAACATGGGAATTTGTAAGTTCTCTCAACCTTTTTTTAAGTGACTGCTACATGACAGGTAACCCACACTCTAAGAAGACAATGCCCTCGGTGGTCATAAAACCTTTCTCAAATCCCTCTTCCAGTGTCTAAGCATTCTTTTTGAAACTATAGTATCATAAATTGAAAATATTTTTATCTCGAAATCACTGAATCATGGAATACTGTTAACATTTTCTTTCTTTCTCTACACAGCACATTAAGCATGAAATGAAACTCAGCATCAAATAGCAAAGGTTCATCCTTTGAATAGCTTTTCTTTATCTCAATAGTCAGTGAAGTCTTTGTTTGCTTTGTAGAATGAAAGTATAAAGTTGGTAATTAAAATATATTTTAAAAACTGCAAAGAATTCAGTAAAATTTAATCTCTATTATGTTTGAGGTATGCAATCTCACACAAAGGTAGATATGGATTTAATTTTGTAGTAGATGCTTATCCAAAGCTAAAGAAATCCTTCAGTAAATTCTCCTTAAAAAGAAAGAATACATTTCAATTGTAAATTTTCAAATTTTCCATATTATTATTTGGTTCTTTATATATTGTCATTTAAAAGTGATTTATCTTACATTTACCCAAGTTAATTGATTTGGCATCCCTAAAAGTTTCTACTTATAAACCTTCTAAATATTAGATAATTGTAATAAAAAACATTTATTATTCATTGACAAACTATTAAAAACTTATATACTTATTTTTTTATAAGAGAATTCAGATAGGCTTGGATACAGTTCTTTCTTCAAATAAACCAGAGTAGTACATGATTTATTATTTCATAGTAAGAACAAGATTTTGTAAACAACTGTGCGATGAAATTATGCCACATGGTCAAATGTTAAGGTGCATAAAGACTAGACGCCAAACATCAACTCAGGAAATTAGAAATCAACAAAAAGTGATTTGCTTAGAAAACTATCCCTGAGCAAAATCTGGGTAATCAAACTGTTGGAGATAAGGCAATCAATCAATCAAGGATTAATCACAGAGTAAATCATATGTCTGGAGCAAAGTGGCTTATATTACTAACTATTGAAAGTTGTTTGTTTTTTACTTTGAAGGTTATCACTTTCTGAAAAAGAAATAGTCAAAGTATAGGAAGACCGTCATGCCAAAAGAAAGAGGATACATTGCCAGGAAAAGGGAGTGCTCTTATACTGGTACAAATGTGTCTTAGAGGCCATTATGTGTGCTGTAAATGCAGAGCCCCTCTACTGAGAACATTGTGCTTCTAATTCTCAGATTCAGGCTTTCACAGTTGGAAGCTTGAAGATGAGATGAGTTTACCTGTTGTGATGTGCCGTAGGAGAAACGTAGGAGAAACGAGCTCCTAAACTTTAGTCTTTATGGTTGACAGATTTCCTCTCTCCACTTGTGAATAAGAATGAAGAAGCAGAACTAGCACAAGTCTCATGGCAGAGAGCAGATACCTGCAAATAACTAGTCATGGAGAGCAAAGTAATTTCCCTAAGTCAGAAGTAAAGAGCAAGCAAAGCAGCTGGAAACCCAAAGAAATGAACAATGATGGTTCAGTTTCTATGTGGATAAGAAAGCTAAGCCAATCTCTGGGTTGGAATGAATTTAGATGAGGGACAGTTTGGAAATCAAATAAAGAGGATTCAAAAAAAAGGTAATAAAAATATCACATGTACTTACAGGGCAGCAGCATTTCCAGGAAAGATGAATCATGAGAGAGGCTCCACCAAAGTGAGTTTGTCACATCAACTTGGGAAATGCTAAATATTTTATCCATCTCATGGAGAATCATGATGTTTAGAAGAGAAATCTTGCAGTGAATGAATCTTCTTAACTTTGTGTAACAGTTCATCATATTAAGGATGTTTTAATATAAAATTTACCATCTCATCTTAAAGACATTTTAATGCCTAGCCAGGTCTGGAAAGTGCAGAGTTTACAAACAGAAATGTCGAATGACTGGTAGAAATTCGTATTATCAAGTACAAGGTGGTGACAATGCCTGCCCCAGAAATCCAGGCTATTGTCCAGCGCACTTGGAACTACATCAGCTCAGACACACTGAATCATGAAAAATTATAATAGGCTCGTAAGCCTTGTTGAAAGATAGTTGCTAGAATAAATAATAAGTTAAAGTTCAAGAGATGTAGGCCCCATTGCTGGCTCTATCACTGGCTGGCTGTGTGGGACCTTGGGAAAAGATTTACTCTCTCTAGGCTTTGGTTCCATTCAAACAGACGATTGTAGGCCATCCAGCAGCCTTAGCAATAATAGATAGAATATCTCACGTGAGGACTCATGTCCTTGTGGTTTGAACAGAACTGACTCTACTTCTTGTTCTCCTTTTTTACCACAGGGGTATAACTGACTTAGTATACTCTTCTTCCTGCACCTACTTTAGTCCCAGAGATGAACGCATGACCCAAACTAAGCCAGAGTTCACCTTGGAAAAGAAAATTTCTTTCTGCCAGGTTGTTAAGCTGGTAAGATGTAAGTGTGGGCCTAGGGAAATCTTTTTCTAAAAAAATTTTTTCTCAGCATACAGCTGAAATATCTCTATCCTTGGACTTGCAAGCCACACAAAGTCAGTAAATTCAGGTTTCTTTTTTAAAATTAGCTTGAATTGGGTTTTTTTGATTGTAACCCAAATAGTCTTAATTAATACAGCCCATTCTAGCTTGAGTATTTTGTGAATTTAGAAGATATTTATGTTACTTAAAACAGGGATCTATCATTTTCTTAGAAAACTCATCAATGGAAAGTAGAGGAGTGAATTTCACACTTGATCCTTTTGCTAATTACTCAGTCATTGAAAATTCGTGGTGGAGGAAATGAATAAAACACTTGTTCCTGAGCCAAATTTGCAGAAAAATATAGTAGCCTCAAGACATTCATTTGAATACTTTCTTAAGTCCTTCCATAACATGCTCATCTTGAGTTCGAATACATAATGTACAGCAAGCCTTGTGTTTGCTGCCTGGGGAAGACATGAGGAAAAGCCAAATTTATTTGTTTGAGCAATTCAGGTCTCTGTATTAATTATAGAGAAGAATAGGGAGTCACCTGTAACGAGAAAAGTCACAAGTGTGTGTCTCATACAGTTGGATCTCTAAGGACACAAAATAAATTAGCAGAAGACAGGATGGAATCATTGAAGACCCCTTTAAATTCCAGGATACTTTGCACTTAACTTCCAAGTTAGTACCTAGTGCGAAGTCATCACTATAATGGATACTAAATAATAAATATTTATTGATGATAAAGATAAGAAGATCTAGCAAGACCTCTTTGACCTTTGGGTATAAAAAAATTGAGCTAGCTAACAGGATGCTTGCAATTAACCCAAGACTCCATAGAGAAGAGAGAAGTATAGAAGGAATTAACAATTTTCCACATTCCTCTCACATTGCTTAGATGTTTCTATTTGGTATTCTTTGATCCTTTTATTAAGTCCTCTAAATGTAAAATTTCCTACTCACTATTTTGAGAATTCAGAATCTGCCTGTAGATTTGTAGAAACTTAATTTGATAGGTTCTTTTTGTTTTCATTGATCATCTTCAAATTTAAGGTCTCCTCTCATTTCTCTTAGTGCTTAAAGATTTTCAAGACCGTACAAGATATAATCTTTGACTTTTCTGTCCCTTGGAGTTTTAGCTTCTTTTTCTTTTCAATTCTTAAATTAAGATTGAAACACATATCTCAAGATACAGATGGGTTGCAAGACTCCAGGCACCCCATATAAATCTTATTTAAAGAACATTTTGGAACTATTTACTTGTAACTTTTTCTATGCATTGTTTTACTGCCAACAAATAAATAGTGTGAAACAAAGAATTGAGGATGTGATGCTTTTAGTCTGCAATTAAATGGATATATTTCATTGGTATACAACATGGAAAACAGAATATGTGAGTGTGTGCATGTGCACCTGACTTTTAGTCTGCAATCAAATGGATATATTTCATCGGTATACAACATGGAAAACAGAATATGTGAGTGTGCACCTGACTTAATCAATACTATTTAGACTATGAACTACATGATCCTGCCCAATTTATAGGAAAATAAATAAAGCAAAAGAGACACTTTGTATCTCAGAGGAATTCATTTCCCAAAGCAGTCATACATCTGGAGTCTTGCTTGGTCTGATAAAAATCAATGACTCTTTCAGGGTAGTATATCTTTAGATGTGGGTGAGAGAAGAAGTAATTAATGAAAGAGGAATTGATGAGGGTATAAGGCAAATATGAAAAAAACTGAAGAGAAAAAGTAACATTTCTCCCTGTAATAAACCATGCCAACATGTAGGCTAAGCATAATTATGTATGTATATTTTTATCACTATGAATTCCAGAAATAGTAAATAGGAACAATTTATTATTTGACTCATGTGGGTAGATCATATGCCTTCATTATGTGTTTATTCTGTGCCTGTGTTTTATGGAACAAATAGATAGGAATCATCTCAATTTTTCAGTAATACGTTGCAATGTAACATGTACACATGGGTGCTTGGCAAACACTGTCTTAATTATGAGTTGAGAGAATATTACTATCTAATGGAAGCCAGTTTTAAAATGGGGGGCAGGGCAGAGTTTTGTTGCAGCATTAGCACAGATGGCTTGACTTTTTATGTATTGATCACTCTATGCCTGGCTTGACTTTTTATGTATTGATCACTCTATGCCTGCATTTACCCACTCAAAAATATTTTGGCAAGCAAGCACTTCCTTTTATTTAGGAAAAAAATACTATTTACTCATTATCCCTTCAAAATATACATAAATAGTTAAATAAATGAAAATATGCCTTGCTTGTTCTCATTTATTGTTATTTCGGTTAAAAGCAAGCCACTGTTGGTAAGCTTACTATGAATTATTTTAAAATTCATCTAGTTATCCTTACAATAGACCTTATAGAAGTTCTCTCTGAAATACTTTGAATTTCTCAAATATAAGTAATAAATTCAGACTATTTTATTATCACCATAAATGATTTATGACTTGCTGATAACATAATATACTTTATTTTTTTCTAAAGTATACTTTCCAAGAATTTTAAAGCCTAAGCTGATGCTTTGAAATTAATCTTGGACTTTCAAACATTTTAAGTATTTAAAACAATACAAAAATATCTGGAAAGAACAGAGTGAAATTGCCATGGAAGTAATTACCCATTGAGCATTTCAATTCAGACATTAGTAAACAATTACTACTGGTGGAGCTGACTTTGACATATCCCATTTGAGCTTTTGTGCACATATCTAAATGGGATTTGGCAGGTGGATAAAAGATTTATTGATTCCTGTTTAGGGGAATTGCTGTTGACTTGCTGTTTCAACAGGCTTTCAAATTAGGTTTGAGTCTTAGAGAACAAACTGAACCCTGGAATCCATTCCTGGCATTGGAACCCCCAAAATGACAAGAATAATAAGCCAGGGCTAAGGAAGGCTCTAAACTGCATGTAGAACAGCGGCTGTGTGCTGTTGCAGAAGCTCAAAGGGGAAAATGCTTTGGATGCAAATTAGTCTTCAAATACACAAGAAGTTTCTATAAACGGCAGCGTATATTAGTCTGAATGTGTATATACCTACGGGACTCACTTGCTGATTACTTGCTCCCTGGTACACTGAGCTTTGCTTTTGTTGCTTTGTCCAGTGAGAACACAGAGATCGGGGATATTTAAGGCACTTGTTTAGATGATGTGTGATCTGTCTGCTTAGAAACTGCTGTCGACCTAGGCCTGGCTAGGTGTCTGAAATTTTGCTTTGATTATTGTAAATAACATATCCTGAGTAGAGGAGCACTTGAATTTTGGGAGCAGAAATGTCTACCTAAAGGACCAAGATTAGAACAATAAAATATATTTCTAACTTACCTATTGAAGAGATCTAGAAAATATCTTGAGACAAGGAAATCTTAAACAAATTAATTCATTATAATCATAGAATTGGAATATTCTTTTGGAATCCGTTTTCCTCATTTTAGGAATGATGTCACTAAGCTATTTAGAGACCCAAACCAAACTTTCTTACATTGAGGTCCAGTGTGCCTTTCCTTTCCTCACTCGGAATTAGCGTAGGAAGACACAGTAATAGGACTGACGCAGGATCTGATGAGAGGCCAGGGCAGCTTAGAAATCAGAAATCAGGCACAGTGATTATCTACTAGGAGCAAGTGTGCCTTATATTTAACATAGTACTGCGACCTTTGTGCTTCTACTTCTCTCAAGCAGTCTTTAAGGTGTCCAGCACTCAAACTCTTGGTTTATTTTCAGGAAGCGTGGGAAGATTCATAACACCAATCTTAAGAAAAATACCATTTATCAACAATTAGCTAAGCTACTTATGTAGATGGAGACCACCCGATTAGGCTCGAGGCATCAGCGATTGTCTGCACAGCCTGTGATGGTTACAACCTTGCTAATTCACATGCTATGTCTCATGAAAACCTCTCCCCGCTTCTGCTCTATTTCCAGAAAGGTTTCAGAAAGTATCAGATACCTCCCCACGGGCCATGTCAGATCTAGCAAGCTTTTACAGGAAGCTCTCATTCTTTCTCTTTCTCTCCTACTCCCCCTCCCCGCCCCTGAGGGCTTCCCACTAATTACTGACCAAATGGTGGACTTAAGTGTGTGATGATAAAATATGCCAGTTTGCATCTATCCTTCTCAATTCTGTTTCTTAAAGCTGACATTCTTTTCTTTTGTGAAAACTAGAGAATGACTTTTAAAACTCACTTTCCTTGTAGCACATCTGTGGGAAAGGATTGACACCCCATAAACTCTGAGCACAATCTGAAAGTTTCATTTAACGCATTTGTTAGAATCAGGGAAAAAGAGAGTCAAAGGCAGAGTGAGACATGGAGGTGTGGGGCCCGAAAAAGTGGTTGCTGTGTGGCCACAGGGAATAGGGAGTGTAAAAAGCTTCTTGCACACATCGCCTCATCTATAAAAACCAAAACCACTTGGCATCTCTCTAAGTAACAAATGGATCTAAGGGCTATAGAGAAGAGTTGTTGGCAGGAAATGGTCCCCAGGGCTATGATATTTTCAGACTGTGTGCATTTCTCTATAATGCATAGATCATGGATTACAGAGCTCTGTTCACATATCTTTTCTACCTAAGGACTAAATGTTGCAGGTTCTGGATTGTATAACAATCACAATTTCTGGGGGTAAGAGAATAAATCTGGATTCTTGAGATAAGGAGAAATTATGAATTTTGATTTTGAGGTGCAAAGAGGAGGCAAAAGGTGTGAAGAAGTATTAAGAGGAACAAGGATGTTGGAGATGGTAATGACAGAGGAGACAGAAAGTAGTAGAGGAGAGAGCGGTAGGGAGCTTGGGCAGGCCTTCTCCCAGCTTTCAGGACTTTGGCTTTAAACGGAAACCTCTGTTCTATACAGACAAATAATAACTAATCTGTAGGTGTGAAACCTTTCTGTGTCTGAAACTTGCTATAAGCATGCACTTTGCACACAGCAGAGCCGAAAGCAAGATTCCTACAAACTGTAACTGATTGATTGGTTTTTGATCCCAAATCCATTTCCACTAGAGCACTGAATTCACTGGTGGGCTAATAAATCTGTGGGAAGAAAAGACTCTCAGCAGATATTGCAGCCACAAAAAACTGAGTTTAATTTTAAATGTCTGGTTTGTCCCTGAGCAAACCAGTTGTTCTGCTGCTTTGAAATGTGGAAGCAGCAGATTTAACTTTGTGCCATAGAAACTCTACCAAATAAGAAGTCTCCATTTTCTGTCTTACCCATTTGCAAAACTAAACTGCTCTCATGATTCATTCCTGACTACATGTTGACCCTGCTCTCCTCCCCAGACACAAACAAACAAGTAAACAAACAAAAGCAAGCAAATCCTTACCTGCTGAAAAGACAGGACCAATAGGCAAAATTTCAAAATCGTTTTTCAAGCCTGATACCATTTTAGGTCATAATTCCTGGCAAGGTTTACTTTGAGAGTGAAGTAGACACTTAATAGTGGACAAGATGTTAAAGGACACTCAAACCTTTTGATCTCAACCTTTGAGTCATTCACATTGTTTACGCCAGTTGTGCTTCTTCCAAGTAAATGGGGGCACTTTACTGTTACTTCATTTCAGTCTTATATCTGCTGTTGTAAAGTCTTCAATTGCTATAGCTTAGCAGAGGATCCTTTATGTTCTTGAAAATATTTAGGATCCTAGCCAAGGCCTAAAAATGAACTGCTTTGAGCCTCTTGTCAAGTTTAAGCTTGAAGCTATTGTATCCATTGGGTTGTTTTCATGATTATGATTTTTCTCTTTTTTCCAACACTGTTTAGGTTCTGAGCCCTAAATGTACTGACCACCAGCTGTAGCTCCACTCTGACCCAACCTTCCCAGTTTGGGTTATAACACTCATCTCAGACATTCCGGAGCTCAGCTAACTCCTCTGAATCTTTCTGCCTGGCCTGGGCCTGATTACTCTAAATTCCAAAGCAGGTGAGGTCCCGTCTCTCTTCTAACCTCCCCCTTTAGCTAGAACACGTAATATGGCAAAGACAATGCATCTCATGTTTTCGTAGCAATACTTTACCCCAGGGAATATTAGCCGCACTATGTACTTTAGCGGCTACTTCTCCTCACATTGTTGTTGTTGTTGTTGTTATTATTATTATTATTATTAATTTTATGAGGAGCAACCAGATGCAGTCTTGCTGACGTTGGTCAGAGAAAAGATGGCCCCCACCTCGCCCCAAGGCTGGCCAAGCCGTCTCTTCCTTTCATTAGTGGTGTAACCCTGTGTTCCCGCTGGAGCCTTGCTCGGAAGTGTAATCTTCCCACTGGGACCTCCTGCCGTCTCGCCTGGCTCATAGAGCTGAGCCTAAATGAAATATAAAATATTAACTGTAAGAGAAAACAAAAGCTGTTGCCTCCAGGACGGCTCTTGTGCCCGAGGCTTGGCCCTGTCTCCCTCTCCTCCAAGCCTCTCAGTCTCACCCCCAGCCTGGACTCTCGGTGGGATCCATGGGTTGAATCACAGCTCTGCAAAAACGAATTCCCTGGTCCGGTAACCCACCGCCCGTTCCCTTCTGCCGAGAGCGCAGAATGACCACCAGGAGGCCAGGAACAAAACACTTAAATGTTGCATTTATTAAGGAAATGTTATCTAAGAAAAAAAAAAAAGGTCAAAACGGTGTCACGAATGTCAAGAGCACTTTTGTGGCGTAAACCGTGCAGCTACGTAAGAGTTCTAGTCTGGGTCTTTGCCCCGGGCAGCTGAGGTGCCAGCTCCCGCAAAAGATCCAGTTATAAATGCAATAAAAGAAACAACTCACCCCGTTCACATTCGCAAGTTCCCCTCCCCCACCCCTTTTCCCACGATGATAAAACTCTAATCCCAGGCAGGCAAACAGGCCACTAGGGCAGACAAAGACTTATCAAATATTTGTATTCAAGCAAACTAACACTAAAATCCCTTAAAACCGCACGTTATAACTAATCAAAGGAATTTACCGCCTCTCCCGCTAGGGCTGGGAGAAGCGGGAGAGAATGGGCGCGAATTTGGACACGGATTTCTGTGTCCTCATTAGTTCTGTTGCGTGGTGTATATACAGATCACTTTCTCGGCCACCGGGCATTCAGTGCCGCTGGGTCTCTCCCCTGCCCACCCTCTCCACCTGCCCCCAGAGCTTGGCCCACCTGCGGGTGGAGAAGGGCCTTCGCCCGTCGATTTCCCCGCATCTCAAGCTAGCGACAGCTTCCAAAGTTTGCGCCCTAATCTCTGTCTTCTTGCCACTTGCTGCTGAGTCCAGAATCAGGGCGCTTTCCTCCTGCAGCAGGCATGGGGACTTTGAAAGACCGAGCGAGAAACAGGTCGCTTCATCCCGAAAGGCAGAAGTCGAGAGAAATAACTGACTCCGACAGGTTTGCTTCGCCCATTCTCGGATGGTGAGGGGGCGCGGTCGGTCTGGCGAAGTGGGGAGGCGTGGGGCGGCTGCCGCGGGGGCGGGAGAGACGGTCAGTAGGGCCCCACGACCACCGCCTCCACCTCCTTAGAAGGTCTCCGGTCCTTCACCAGGAAGTTGATCATGCCCTCGGACTTGATGAGAAGGTTGCAGCCGAGGAAGAAGATTCCGAAGACCACGGTGAGCGAAAGCACGCACATGACGGCGATCTGCACCACGCGCATGATGTACAGGCTGCGCTCGTCTGGGCCGCCCTCGGCGAAGCCGTCGTCGGTTACCACGGACGCCTGGGTGCAGCAGCGCACGGCGCGCTCCAGCGCCTCGCTGCTGTTGGCCAAGAACAGGCCCGCCACATCGGTCTGGTTGCCCAGAGCCGAATTCATCGCGGGAGAGGGCGGACGCCCGAGGAAGCGCGGGTCGGAGGGGTGGGAAGGCGGTGGCGCGGGAGGAACAGGTGCCGAGCTGAGCGCTCACTTGCAGACTCGCGCGCGCGCGCGCGCGCGGAGCGGCTGCTCGCTCTCTTCTTTCCAAAGTCCCCGGGCCGTGGGAATTTCCCAGGAGCCTTTCCGAGTCGCACCGCAGCCGGTCTGGTCTGCACGGTCTGCTCCTGCCCGGGCGGTGCTTGTTCTCGGCGCTTGCTGGACTGGGAGATGTTGGAACTTGGCGGGGTTGGGCCAGCAGGGCCGTGGGAGGTGCGGACGGCCGTGGGGAGGCTGCTCTGAGCGAACAGCGGCCTCTTCCGGCCGCGCCGCCGCTCTGCGCTGGCTGAGGTTGGGCGGTGGGGAGGCAAAGGGGCGAACCTTCTGGTTTTGCTTTTCTTGCTTCGCTTCTTTCCCAATTCCAAAGGCTAGGCAGAGGTCACTGTGCTTTTCTGCCTTGATGGATGATTAAATAGTTTCGGGCAGAGGAAGGGTTGCGACCAGCTGAAAGTTTCCTAAGAACTGGGTCACACCAGCTCTGCGTGTCCTTTGCCTCCCGCTCCTCTCACCTCTGGGCTGATGGAAAGTGGCGATGAATCGAAGGTGCCAGATGGTGCTTGCGAATGCACTGGCCAGCCGCCTGTGTCTTACTCTGTCTGGCCTGCGACGGATTTCTAGTGGTGTAAGGTTGACCTGGGAGTAGTTTTTAAAAAGCGATGATTTCGGGAAGAAAGAAAAGCAGGGAGGGAGTGAAGGAGGAAAGGAAGGAAGAAAGGGAGAAAGAAAGGAAACGATTGGAAGACAGAATAAAGTAGATTTTATACTGATTTTTAAGGCAAAGGAAAGGGTTTTGTGGGAAGAGGGTGTTGCCTTTGTGTGGAGGTGGTATCCAGAAGCAGGGTCACCTCGCTGGTAAGGGAGGGAAGGTGGACAGAGTGGCCATTCTTGTAATCTTAATTGCAGTTTTTGGACGTGCTTCCAATGTTTTTCTCTGCTGGCAGTAAATCAGTTGTTTAAGGGAATTGCTCATCACATCCATCACCTAGAACACTGGCCAATTCCTGAGAGCCCTCCCCATTTTCCATAATCTGATGTATTTCACCTTTGTCATTTAAACAAAACTACAGATATTTTAGCGGACGGATTGAAGCTTCAGCTCATTAGGATTTTGCTGTCGGTTTCCCTGAAATCTTGTAAACCAGACAGATTGTTTCTTAAACTGTGGAAGTTTATTTTTCTTTTTTCTACGTTCAGTCCTCCTTTTCTCCCTTTCTTCTTGCCCGCCTTCCTCCCCTCCTTTTTTCTTTCAACTGTAACAGCTGAAAACCAGTAACTTGAAGCCTAGTCCAAACTTTTGATATGTATTTACTAAACTTCTATTATAACATAGTTGTCTTGCCATTTCAACTCTCTTCTAAATCCATTCTATTTGCTTGTTAAACCCTCTTATTTTTGTCTCCCCCAAACATCATTTATACCATTTTCAGAGGTTTCCTTAAATGTTTTTGTATTATTTCATGGCTACCATAAAACAGAATGAAATGTCTTTTAGTTAAGAGTTTTCAATTTTTGAATATTGATTGTATATCAGCTTCAATAAGTTTAGATCCTTGTAAACAGCTATTTTTATTTTGGGGAGAAGTTTAATAGCTAAACATCCAGGCATATGGAACTCATCCACAAGTCACCTGATTTATTGCTTGACTTTCTTATGATTACATTAGTCTTGAAGAATGCTCCACTCTGTATAGTTTTTTTTTCTTTGGAAATATGTATTATTAATTGTTTAGAAAAGCTTATTTAAATCTCACTATACCATCGGTCTATCTTAGTTAATATAGGTGATACTTAAGAACAATAAAACAATGCATTGTGAAAAAACTTACAGAAGAATTTTAGACAATATAAAGCAATACTAAAATGAATGGTAGAGGCAAATAGTAGGAATTTAGAAAAGCAAACGATAGAGAATAGTGGTCGACTCCCAGGGATATTAATTTGCATAGGACTATGTGTTTAGTAGAAGTTGGGCATGGATGAACAGAGAGAGAATCATCCCTTCTTTATGTGACAAAAACAAATAGAGTTTTAGTACATTTGTAAGGTCCAGCATGACAGACCTGAATTACAAAAATTCCTGAAATGTTAATATAATCCTTTTTAAAATGTGAGTATATGTGTTGATGTTAATAGTATTACTATTTGAGTAAGAAGTCATTGTTGAGATGATCAAAACTTGGAGCCTAGTGGAAGTTTTATATTGTTTAAACTTTAGAGAGCACAGTCTTAAAATAAATAAGGTAACACTCTGACTTTATTTCCTTTCAGCTTTGACTACTGATCAGTGACAAAATTATGAATAATCAGATAATGGCTAGTCCCATCAGCTAGTTCAGATCTTTTGGAATGTGGTTTTGTTCCCTTTATCTTCTTCCAAATCCTCCCCTCACTCTGATTTTGTTGAATAAAATTGCTTGGAGTATTTAGAAGGAAATTAATTATAAACCTAGTAGCAAAATTTACATTTATCATTCACTCATTATAACATTTAAGGAAATCTGGGCTGCTAGAGGTTTTCAAAAGAAACTTATTTATCTTTCCACTTTGTATTTTGAGCAAGAATTTTTCTCTCAGCTTTACTCCTGTTATTCACCTGTTTACTAGGAAAATCCTACAGATGTGGAAAAGAATCCTTTAAAAAATGTCAATTTAGAAGAAATTTCTAGAAAAATAGATGGTGATAGGGAGTGGGGTGACATACTGATAATTCACTTTAAATGAAAGTTTTTTGATACATAGATGGACTCGCTGTTATATTTATTTAACTAGTGACCTCTCCTACTTCATTGGAAAGAAGGTTTGATTTTCAGAAAGCTAAATGCTCGGCATTTCACAATATACATGTTACTCAAGGAAAGAAACACTTGTCTATTCTTTTCAGGAAATATATCGATGGCATATAATTAATTCTACGAAGATATTTCAGGCTGATATTGATGGGCATTGAGTAGCCATTGAGTGTATAGTTTGAATAGGATTGACATAGGACCAGACATTTTCAACATCAAAAGCTTTCTTCTTAGTTCTTTCTTTGCTTGTACTATGAAAATATTAAATAGGCATTTTTTTTTAAAAAAAAGAGAATATCAGATATATTAATGATATTTATTACTTTGGGGCAAGCTTTTTAAAAAATAAATTACAATATAGTGCACAACATAAATAGGAGTAAGAGTAAACACTAATATTCACTCATAAAAGTAAACTCAGCACCTGGAGCACAAGAAAAAAAGCCAGAAATAAGCAAAACAGGCCTCACTGAACTACTAAAATAGATATCATAAAAGTCAAATATGTAAATTCATGTATTTTTACTCTTAGATAGACCCCTCAAATTCTCTCTCAAAACTATGAACTTTTACTTTTCACACAGTTTTAACTCCCTTCTTTATCTGTTTTTCTTGAGGACAGGATATCAGTATCAACAAGTAGGTCGGAGAGAAGAAAATAGCTGGAGGTGAGCGCTTTTACCACCACAAAGTAACACCAGAAGGAAAAACAAAACAAAACATTAAATAACATACATGAATTTTCTAAAAGTGTTCAGTATTAGTTGGAGACATTTAACATCATGAGAAACACTCTCTGATGGTGAGCAGTCAAGCAAAATGTGTAAAGACATGGACTTTGAATCCTGCTGTTTTCACTTACTAGCTGTGTTATCTTGGAAAAGTTCTTTAACTTCTGTGCACCTCTTTTACTTATCTATGAAATGGGAATAATATCCCATGAGATTTTGAAAGGATTGATTTACTATATGAAAATAACTAGAATAGTAGCTAGCAATAGCAAGATCTCAAATAAAAAAATATATAGTCAATAACTCTTGAGGCAGTATCAATATATATGTCATTAAAAGACATAAAGGTAGCAATTTGTTCAGTATTTCCTTTTAAGAAGGCTGAAAAGTGAGTGATACACTTTAGAAAGATCTTGCTATGAAGTGATTGACCTTGGTAAGTAAAAATTTGTAAGTGTGTGGTATATACATACAATAGACTATTATGCAGCCTTAAAAAGCAATGGAATTCTGATACATGCTCAACACGGATGAACCTTGAAAACATTGTGCTAAATGAAATCAGCCAGACACAAAAGGACAGATATTGTATGATCCATTTACATTAGATACCGAGAATAGTCAAAGTGATAGAGCCAAAAAGTAGAATAGTTGTTACCAGAGGCTGGGAGGGGAAGCTCTTGGGGTTGGGGGTTGATGGTGGTAATGGTTGTACAACAATGTAAAAGAACTTATTGCCACTGAATTGTATACTTGAAAATTGTTAAAATGGTAAATTTTGTTATATATATTTTAGCACAATAAACATTCTAAATGTTTAATTAGGCCTAATATAAAGTTATATAAATTTTTGAAATTCAGAAAACTTAGAAAATAATCCCCAAAAGTCATTTATCTCTCCGTAGCTCAAAGTAATCACTCTTAGTAATTTAGAATATTTTCTTTCTATCTTTTTGCTATGCTTATTTCAACTTAGTCTTGATATGCAGTAAATACAATTTATACCTTAGTTTTTCAACTAATCCTGTATTTTCCTATGACATTAAAAACGTGTACATTTTTAATGAGTGTATAGCACTTCCTTATGTGAACATACCGTTGTTTATTAAACCATTACCCAATAATTGGCCAGTTATTTGCTCTCAAATATTGTTATTGAATCAATTACATACAAAGAACATCTGTGCTCATAAATGTTTTCTATATTTAGATTACATTAATAGGATAAACTTATTCAATTGCAATTTTTATTGAAAACAATTTTTTAAAAAAGCAATGAAGAGCCAAATTTTTTGTAAAAAGATTTGTACCAATTTTCATTCCCTTTGAAAAGCATACAAATACCCATTTTATCACACACTCTTTGGCTACACTTTAGAATCACTTAATGCACTTTTAAAATGTTTGATATTCAAATTGAACTCATAAGGACTTTAAATCCAAATTTCTGAGACTAGGCCTCGAGTGTCTGTATTTCTTAAAATTTCCTAGGTGATTCAGTAGACTAGCCATGGTTGAAAACCACTCCTTAGAGTAATGTTATCAAGCTTGCTCTAACATCACTAAGGGTGGGGATGGAAAATGACTGATCTCTATGTTCTACTCTAAGTCAATTGAATCAGAATTTCCCTAACTTGCTTCCAAGGTCCAGCCACTGGGATTCTACTTCAGTGGGTCTGGGATGGGTTCTATCAATTTGTATTTTTAGTAAGTACCTCAGGAAATGTTGTTCTTGAGCACCAAGTAGTATAAGTTTTAAAATTATCATTGCAAGTTTGATGAGGAAAGAAATCATATCTTGTTTGAAGTTGCATATTATCATATCTTATTTGAAGTTGCATACATGTTATAGGACTGTATATCTTATTTCCACATACATGTTATAGGACTGTATATCTTATTTTGTAATCTTTATGTTCAGGTGCAGGGCCCTTGTCTATTTCTCATTAGACATTTTATCATTTATGTTGATTTGTTGATTTCTAACAAGTCTCCTTTATCAAATATATTAACCCCATGTATGACATATTTGTAAATATTTTCTAGTTCATTTGCTTTTTAAATTGGACAATATTCTTTTTGGGTGTAG